>NC_053433.1:3087222-3687222 GCF_007990345.1 Gossypium hirsutum
TCGTTAATCATTACATGTTTGCAAAAAGATCATAAATGGATAAGAATAAAGCTAGTTCTGATTATAACTCAAAATAAAACATCAAAGATGGCGAAAGAAAGGTAACAAAGAAGTGGATTGAGAATGTACGTTTTCACAAAAGGAAAGGAAGAAAGAAAGAAAATAAAAATGTATTTTCAAGAATACACCTAAGAACTAGGTGCCCCAGTTATCGCCGCTTGAGTTTCTCTATACAAACTTTCCGAAGACCCTTCTAAGTTTGACATGTGTTCAGGAGATCTGCAATACTCTGTCCAATGTTCAAGATGTTGCATATCCTTTCTTATTGTAAAGCAAGATCATCATATGCCCCTGATCAAAATTTGATCCGCTCAAGTCCTGATGTTCCAATCCTGCTCAATACTTGAGTCGCCCTTTTCGGGTTTTCGACTCAAGCCCTCTTTGGTCTTAAAGTGCCCTTTACGGGTTTTCACCTTAGCCTCTCCAAAGTTTTTTTTTTTAGGAAGCAAAGCGCCCTTACGGGTTTTCACTTTGGTTCCCCTTTCTTTCAATGTGAAGTATTTCTTGACGGAGTCTGCGTTTACCGGATTTGGTAAACTTTTGCCATCCATCTCACATAGGATCAAAGCTCCACCAGAAAAGGCTTTCTTTACAACATAAGGGCCTTCCCAATTCGGCATCCATTTTCCTCTAAAATCTTTTTGTATATAGGAAGAATCTTTTTTAGTACCCCTTTCCCCTTCACGAAATTCTCGGGGGGAACCTTTTTATTATAGGCTCGCATCATTCGTTTCTGGTACATTTGCCCATGGCGAATAGCTCTTAGCCTCTTTTCTTCTATTAGGTTCAATTGATCGTACGAGATTGGATCCAATCGGCTTCATCCAACTGTAGCTCAGATAACACCCGTAGAGAAGGGATTTCAACTTCAATGGGTAATACTGCCTCCATTCCATAAACCAGAGAAAAAAGGCGTTGCCCCAGTAGAAGTTCTAACAAGTTTTAAGTTTTTTGCGTATTTTACCCATTTTATTGGCGACTGCATAGGGCGACGCGTATTTGATTTTATTTTTAAATGCACAAACTTAGCTTTGTGTATATTAAGTTCATCGATTGTGATATGATCCTCTCAGGCATCCCATATCGACAAATGATCTCCTTCTTCAGAATTTGCTGACTATGCTTTTGTGACGTTTGCATATGAAGCAGCCTCCACCCACTTGGTAAGTAATCAATTACTACGAGATGAAGCGATGCCATTAGAAGCCTTTGGTGATATTGGCCATAACATCATTCCACATGGAAAACGGCAAGGAGAGGTCATGCGTGAAGAGGTGAAGGAGGCGCGTGTATTTTGTCTCCGTAAATTTGGCATTTGTGGCACTTCCTGGCATGATCATGCATTCCTCCATGTGGGCCAATAGTACCCAATTCATGATCTGTTGGCCATCATGAACACTGGCTGCGTCCCACAAATACCCTCATGACTTCTTCCAATTTTCTTGCTTCTACCGCATCTACACTCTTAAGTACTTGATCTTCTCTTTATAACACTTCTCCATCTAAGACATATTCAATGGCTATCTTTTCAAGTTTTTTGTCTTCTCTGTCGCTTGATCAGGTTTCCGATTTTCACATATTGTAAGATACTCTGTACAAGGACAATCATCTTTTCCCTCCTCCTCAATATTGCAGCATAGCCGGGGTCTCAGAGATACTCATCTGAACAGGCCTCATTGCCTCAAGTCTATTCACCTGAATCATCGAAGCTAGAGTAGCTAATGCATCAGCCATTTGGTTTTCCTCCCGTGGGAGGTAATAGAAGGTGATATCATCAAATCCTCAGCCAATTCAAGAACTAGTTTTCTATAACCGATTAGCTTAGGATCTCTAGTCTCCCACTCCCCTTTGAGTTGGTATATCACCAACGCTGAATCCCCGTATACTCTCAGTACTTGATGTTCCGTTCAATGGCTGCACGAATGCCCATAATACATGCTTCATATTCTGCCATGTTATTTGTACAATCGAAGTCCAATTTACTGGCAACAGGATAATGATCTCCACTCGGGATACCAAAACTGCCCCAACTCCATTACCCGTAGCATTCGAAGCTCCATCAAAATTTAACTTCCATACGTGATCCATTTGAGGGTTTTCTTCAGTATTCGCCACATACATCAAGTCCTCGTTTGGAAAATCGAAATTCAAAGATTCATAGTCCTCCAAGGCTCTACTAGCTAGGAAATCGGCTATTGCACTTCCCTTTATGGCCTTCTGACTGACATATACTATATCAAATTCTGAGAGCAAGATCTGCCATCTAGCCATTCTCCCGTTCAAAGCAGTTGATTCCATCATATATTTTAAAGGATCTAACTTTGAAATCAGCCAAGTCGTGTGATACAACATATACTGCCTCAGTCTTCGGGTTGCCCAGATTAGAGCACAACACAACTTCTCAATTGATGAGTACTCATCTCGCAATCGGTAATTTCTTACTGAGATAGTATATTGCCCTTTCTTTCTTTCCCGTCTCATCATGTTGGCCCAATACGCATCCCATGGAATTCTCCAACACTGTTAGATACAATATCAATGGCCTATCTGGACTTGGAGGTGATAAGACTGGAGTATTAGCTAAGTACTGTTTTATCTTATCGAAAGCTCTCTGACACTCTTCATCCCATTCGCCCGGATTATGTTTCTTTAAGAGCCGGAATACTGGATCACATTTCTCCGTCAGTTGTGAGATGAACCGAGCAATGTAATTCAGCCTCCCTAGGAAACCTCGAACCTCCTTCTGAGTGCGCGGGGGAGGTAAATCTCGTATTGCCTTTACTTTGTCTGGGTCAACCTCGATCCCCTTTTTGCTAACTATGAAGCCTAATAACTTCCCTGATCTGGCTCCGAACGTGCATTTGGTCGGGTTAAGCTTGAGCTGAAATTTCTTTAATCTCAAAAATAACCTTTTCAAGACCTGAACATGCTCTTCTTCCGTTCTAGACTTCGCGATCATATCGTCAACATAGACTTCGATCTCCTTGTGCATCATGTCGTGAAACAGAGTCACCATAGCTCTTTGATACGTTGCTCCCGCATTCTTCAATCCGAAGGGCATTACCTTGTAACAGAACGTTCCCCATAAGGTAATGAATGTGGTTTTCCTCATGTCTCCGGGATGCATCTTTATTTGATTGTATCCAGAGAAACCGTCCATGAAAGAAAACAATGAATGGCCCGCCGTGTTATCTACCAAAGTATCAATGTGAGGTAGTGGAAAGTTGTCCTTTGGACTAGCCTTGTTTAAATCCCTATAATCCACACACATTCGTACTTTTCCATCTTTTTTGGGAACAGGGACGATGTTGGCTACCCAATCCGAATACTTAACCTCTTGTAAGAAACCAGCGTCGAATTGTCTTTTGACTTCTTCTCTTATTTTCAATACAATGTCAGGTCTCATTCTCCTAAGCTTCTGTTGAACGGGTTTACAATCCTCCTTTATGGGCAGACGATGTACCACAATGTTAGTACTTAGCCCAGGCATATCTTGGTACGACCACGCGAAAACATCCTTGAACTCTCGGAGCAAATTGATGAGGTCTTGCCTTGTCTTTGCGGTAATTTCAGTTCCAATTTTCACCTCCTTTCCATCCTCTAGGCTCACTATTTCTAACGATTCCCTATGAGGTAGGATATGCTTATCCTCTTGTTCTATCATTCTTAACAAGTCCGGAGATGCATCATAATCTTCGTCATTTTCAAAGTCGTGGGATCCCTCTGAACACACTTCTTGCTCAAAAATAGGCTCCGCGTTTGAGGCAGCATCACTCATGTCATTGATATCTGAAGACCTATGTGGGCAGATCAAATAATATACCAAGAATATAAATTTATGAATATGTTTGTGCAAAAGAATCACAAATGAAAGAATTATTTGTAAGACAATCAACCAAATGAAAAATATGAAAGGAAAAAAAAAGTGACTGATCGAGATGAACGTAGACACGTATTTTATTAAAATAATGATATTTAGGCCCAATGCCTATTTCACAAAAAATTTCGTATCGTTTCTAGGCCAACAAACAACAGGAATGTTTGAGCATTACTCTGAATAAGCCTAAAGACTACAGGGATTTCTTCAGCAGTCCAATTGTTTAGCTCGCTTCCAGGCTCATAAGGGCAGATCTCCAACAAAGCCTCCTTTCCGTTGCTTCTATGGCGTTAATATAAACGTTTTCCAACATTCCTCCCATGCCGCTACCGGACACCCCACATTCAGAATGAATAAATCCTCCCGACACAAAAGATGAAGATATGTGGGGAAAGGTTAAAGGCTCACACTTAGCTTCATGTCCATTCAAACGCGCCCTTCTTCTCGCTTGTCTCTTCTCTACTTCTTTCTTCTTCTGCTTCATGTCTGGCTTGTACCCTAAACCAAATCTATCAAACTTTTCCCTCGGCATTGGTGCCTCAATCCTCCCCTGAAGATATTTTCCCAATCCTTTCCCGGGTAAGGCTCCTCTTCCTACCATCAATCGCAATCCCATCTCAGTGGTCCTGGATATTTTCGGTACTGGAATCCTATTTCCCTCCGCAATAAACATCGCGTTCACAAATTCTAACGACCGAAAAGAACATTCTAGTGCGTCATCGTTGATGTCCACGTAAGGTGCATCGCTAGTCATCATTGCGATAATATCCTCCTCTGCATCTATTGTTACCAACCGATCCTCCGATACCAACTTCACCTTCTGATGTAATGATGAAGGTACTGCCCCTGCTGAGTGTATCCACGGTCTCCCCAATAGACAGTTGTAGGAGGGTTTAATATCCATTACCAAGAAATCCACCTCATAAGTGACTGGGCCAATCCTTAATGGTACCTCAATTCTCCCCATAACCTCCTTTTTTGTTCCATCAAATGCCCTTACTATGCTCTGGCATGCTTTCATGTGCGAACTGTCTATTGGTAATCGACTAAGAGTGGACAAAGGCAATACATTTAGTGCAGATCCATTATCGACCAAGGCCCCCGGGAGTGTGTACCCTTTGCATCGGACAGTAACATGCAGGGCTTTAGTAGAACCTCTTCCCCGGACGGTATTTCATCATCACTGAAGAAGATAAAATTGTCAGCGCCAATATTGTTGATCAGCCGATCCAGCTTGTTTACCGAAATATCGTCAGCCACATATGTTTCGTTTAGCACCTTTAATAGTGCATTCCGATGTACTTCTGAGTTTAAGAGTAAAGCTAATACCGAAATGCGGGCTGGCTGTTTGTGCAGTTGCTCCACAACACTGTATTAACTGTGTTTCAAAAACTTCAAAAACTCCTTTGCCTCCTCTTCTCTTATTGGTTCATTTACCAATGGTTCAACTTCTACTGCTTTCCCTTTCCTCTGTTCTTTCTTCCCATTCTCTTCCCTAGACGACTCTGCTTGAGCGTCATATCTTTTTCCATTGCGCGTGTAAGAACCTATTTCCTGATTTCTTTCTGTTTCTTTTCCCGAAATGGTCACATTACACCCGTAATTCCACGGCACCATTTTGTTATCCCTATAAGAGAAATTTGATGGTTTCTGGATTACAATTTTCGGTGTTACCTGAGCCCTGACCTCATTACCCTTAGGGCGTGAGATAATGACCACAGGATGATTTGGAGCCTTTGTTCCCAACTCTGTCGCGCATATGCTCCTTATTTCTTTCGCATCTTCGTAAAACCTCATCTCCTTGTTATCCATCATGCTTTGAACCAAAGCCTTAAATCCTTCACATTCTTGGATTTCGTGCCCTGTTTTATGGTGGAATTCACAATAATTTCCCATCTCATGCCCTTCCTCAGAATCTGAAATAACCAAACCTCTTTTCGCCATTTCTTTCCAGACCCGTTTTAATGGAGTTTTTACTTCAGCAATGTCAGTCTTGACTTCTTCTCCCGTACCTTCGCTAACCATATTCACCCCTTATCTGCGTGATTAGGTAACGGATTCTTTGCGTTAGGTGAGTCGTCAAGTTTGACAACACCTAAATTGATAAGTCCTTCTACTACCTTCTTGAAGGCAGTACAATTTTCTATCGAGTGCCCAGAAATTCCCGCATGATAATCACATTGAGCGTTCGTATCATACTATTTTGGATACGGGGGTTGTAGAGGACTCAAGTAACGAGGAGCAACAACATGTGCATCGAATAAAGTCTGATACAACTCCTTGTATGACATCGGGATTGGCGTGAATTGGGGTTTTTCAGTAGTTTGCCTAGCTCCCGACTCTTGTCTTGATGATCCCTGTTGATTAGCAACCATTTTCTTCGGTTGATTCACGGTAATTGACCTACCATAAGCATTCACATTATTCACTTCATTTTCTCTTTTCCTCAAGGGTGCCCTCCTATTATTTTCTCCTCCATCTATTTTTCCACTTTTAATGGCATGCTCAATCATTTCACCATTCATGATTATATCCGAGAAATTTTTTGAAGCGCTTCCCAACATGTGAGTGATGAACGGGGCTTTCAAAGTGTTAATAAAAAGCGTCGTCATCTCCTTTTCCAAAAGCGGTGGTTGCACTTGAACTGCCACCTCTCGCCACCTCTGCGCATATTGTCTGAAGCTTTCGTTCGATTTCTTCTCTAGATTTTGCAGAGTTATCCTGTCAGGCATCATTTCTGAGACATGATTGTACTGTCTCAGGAAAGCCTGTGCTAAATCCCTCCAAGTAGCAATTTTGGCTCGGCTCAGCTGATTGTACCACTTCGACGCCGCTCCCGTAAGACTTTCCTGAAAGCAATATATTAATAATTGATCATTATTAATATGCCCCGTCATTCTTCTACAAAACATAGTAATATGGGATCCTGAGCAACTAGTCCCGTTGTATTTCTCAAATTCCGGCATCTTAAATTTGTAAGGGAGTACCAAGTCCGGAACCAAGCTCAGATCCTTTGCATCTATTCCATAGCTTTCGATGCTTTCTATTGCCCTAAACTTTTCTTCTATCCATTTCCATTTCTCCTCAAATTGTTTTGGAAATTCCTCCTTCGCCTTGTCCTTTTCAACCATCTCGTCAAGATCTGGGACAGCAATATTATTCGGGCTATCACTGGGATTAAAGCCCGCTCCGGGTTGAAAATTCATTGGGATTGAAGCATCGCCTTGGAACTGCTGGGGCCTAACCGACACAGAGGGTCTCCGCGGATGCAGCTCAGTCTGTACTTGCGCATGAGGAGGCGTGAAACCTGGAGGATAAAGTGGTTCACCATTGTTTTCTTCTTCACTAACAATCACAGGACCTTTACCCTTATCTACTCCCTTCAATAATTGCGTCATCTTAGCCACCAGATCATTTTGGGACTCCTCCATCTTTTGCACCATGTCACGCTAAATCTTTTCTATTTGCTCTTTCATTTGCGCCTGCAACTGGTCCTGCATTTCTCTTTGAAGTCGCTCTAGCTTCTCCAACCTTTGGTCCATAATTTTTATCTTAGCTCGGGTACCGTAATTTTGTTGGTTTTCCAGGTTAACTGAAATGATTTTATTCGATTAGGTTTTTTTAATGGTCATTAATGCATATGATGTGATGCAATGCATGAAAAGAATGCAAAGAAAAAGAGGCACTGATTCTCATTCAACTTCATTAGAAAACTTTACTAGATAAAGAGTTTCTTTACATAAAATAGACTACATATATGGCTTTGCCCTTACACTCAAAGCCTTAACCTTTCTAAGAAGCCAAGCTAACTCTCGGCCCCTGTCGGACTCTAACTCATACTTCAAACTTAATAGATCAGCCTGAACTGCTAGAGTTTGCAGATGATCAGCTACCTCGCGCACTTGAGTCACCGCCTCTCCCATAATATAATCTCTTTCTCCAATCTGCTCTTGAGACCGACGGAATTGTTTTTGCCACTGCTCATTATTTTCTTCCAGAAGCTCTATCCGGATTTCACTATTTTGCAATGCTTTCTCTAGCCCTTCTATTTGTCCTTTTAATTCTTCAATTTTGTCTAAGCTCGCCCTTAATTCAACCGTAGCATTACGATTACGGTACTGGTGAAGCGATCTTTCTAGTTCAGTTATCCGGACCTTCAACTCCGTCTTCTCATCTTGGCGCTCTAGTAGACTCTTTCCCAAGGCGACTTCTCGAGCCCGAGTATCCTGGAATTTCTTTTCCCATTGATTAGCTTTCGTCTTTTCCTCCTGAATTTCTTGTCGCCATTGTTCTGGCGTTTTACCCAAGCCAGCAGCTCTTACCGACTTACGCAACTTTTTGTAATCTGTCTTCAGGCTGTCCAAATCTTCTTCTGCTTTGTTCTTTCCTTTTCTCAACTTGTTGGCCTCTAATCTTTGAATGTCCACATCCAGTCCTAACTGCATTTTTTCTTCCTCTAGTTGTTCTATCTTCTTCCCCAATTCTAAACTCCTTTTTTCGAATTCTTGTTTGATGATTTCTATCTCAGAAGGCAAAACTTGTAAGTATTCCTCTAAAGATCGAGCAGTTTCTGAATTTGACGCCGGGATGTTGTCGTTGATCCTTTGATCACGCCACTGACCATACTCGGGGGTAATTGTCGGACCCACGGCTAAGATCTTCATTCGACGAGTCTGGTTCCAGGCACTAAATATTTCTCGAACCTTCTTCTTGTAATTGTCCTCCCTATATGAAAAATCACTATGAGCCAACCCCTGCGTTGCTGGTATGAATTGTCGTGATCTATACTGTCTTGATACGAGTAGAGGAGCATATCCGATAGCTCCCCATATCCCGAGCAGCGGAACCCAGTCAAAATCTCCACATCGGTACAATATCTCATCAGGAATTAACCAAGGAGCCCTCCATTCAATATCTTCATCCTGGAGATTCTGGAGTATCTCTATCCATTTTTCTTCTGAAATATCATCCCGTCTTGGCGTGGCCACCAATTCTCCCCAGTGGAGTCGCCAAGCTGTTGACACCATTTTTGGATTAAAAATGGGGTCGACTTGGGTTTTGAAAATGAAAACTAAAAACGGGAGTCGCCACCAATCTTTTTTGTGAGGTGTGATCGGGTCACCTCGAAAAGTAGTTGTTTTTAATAACCGATTTAATTTTTATCAAAACAATGATTTTGGTCTACGGAATTCAAAAAAACGGGTTCGGGAGTCGGTTACGCACGAGGAAGGATTAGCACCCTCGATACGCCCAAAATTGGTACCTAGTTGATTACTTAATGTCTTAATGTCAAAAATTGAGAACCTTGAAGAATTTTAAAAATACGATCCTTGTATTAAAACGTTGAAAATTTTCAGGAAAAAGGGGCATATTTCACGTTATTCGAGAAGGAGAATCATATCCAGTGAGTTAGGATACAATGTCTCGAATTTTCGATACGCGAATGAATGCCAAAATTTTATTTATTTGAAAGATATTTTATTATCCCAGGTTTAGAAAAGGGGTCGTGCCCAGTAAGTTAGGACACGATCTTTTCTTAATTCCGGAGATCATTTTAAAAAACTTGAGTTTGAAAAGATTCGTATATTTAGATTTATTGTGAAAATCGAAACCCAGTAAGTTAGGGTACGATATTCTCGAATCTAAACACGAAATATTATTAGTTCAAAACGAACTTGTTATATCAAATAAAATGAAATACGAAAATCGTAGGAAAAATACGAAAGCCAATAAACTCATAATGCACGCAAAACTGTAAGAATAATATGGACAATAGGAACAGTATAATAAAAATCATACTTACAAAAAAAATATACAAATAAATTAAAATATTTATTCAAAATAATAAAGAAAATTAAATAAATAAGCAATAAATACAAAATAAAATAATAGTAAGGAATAGAAATATAATACACATATATATACGTATGTTGAAATTATAAAGTATAAAAATACATATAAGCAGGTATTAATGTGTTTACGAAAATGAAAATATGGATATATACATATATATATACAATAAAAAAATAGAAAAATATATAAGTACATATAAGTTGTAAAATAGGTACGTACGTATATATATAGATTATAAAAAGGTGGGTATATATAGGTATGTATTTAAGTTAATATATATATGTATATAACATAAGTATGTATGTATACGGAAAATATGAATCATATATGTAAATGAGTATGTAAATATATATATATATATGTATATTAAGATTATAAAATGAATAATAATATATATACAGGTATATGTGTATATGAACTAAAATATATAAAGTAATATATATGTATATGAATTTAAAAAGTATATAAAAGATATATTTTAAATTAAAGATTGTATGTAAGTATGTATATATATTTATAAAAATGAAAATATGTATATGGATATATGGATATGAATATAAGTTGTAAAATATATATAAAGAAAAATAAGCGCACGTGTAAGTTATAATATATATGTATATCATAAAATATATGTACATGTATATATGTATATATCGAAATTTGAATTAAAAAGATAATAATAACAATAATAATAGGACTAGATTAAAACTGAACCAAAATTTCCGGGCTAAAATAAGAAATAAATTAAGGTACGGGATCGAATTGTGATACGCGCGAAAAAAGGGGGGACCAAAGTGGAAAATAAGCCAAAGCCTCCCAAAACGCTGCACAGTAATGGACCGAATTGAGGCAAAAATAAAATTTTGTGGTGAAATTGCAAATATGCGAAAAGTTTTCTTGAAAGCGCTACAGAATCAAAGGGACTAAATGCGCAAACTACCCAATAGTCAAAAACACGCGGATCCTCCCAATGGGTCGGGTTACCGCGCGGGTCAGAGACCAAAACGACGTCGTTTTTGGTCTCTGAACCCAAAGCCCAAACGGTGCCGTTCAGTGGGTTATTTAAACCCAAAATTTTCCCAAAAATCTCATTTCCACCCACCATTAAAAAAAAAAAATCCGAAAGACCTCTGTTTTCTCAAAAGGTCCGGCCCTTGGGTTCCCCTAGCGCCGCCGTTACGCCACCACGGACGGTGGTCGGCCTCGCGCAAATAGGCATCTTGCCCATCCGTTTCAAGACCTTATTGAAGGCCAGATTCGCATGGCCTAAAGAGCCGAGAGGAGAGGCCTTGGAACCCAACTTTTAGGGTCGATCTTCGACGGGAAACAACCCTCAATCGGCGCAACCGAACGGCTCTCAGGTGAGTTCCCTTCTTTTTCTTTTCTTTATTTTATATATGTGTAAATAAACAAAAAGACAAGAAATAAAAATGAAAACAAAAAAAATACTCATAATCACCTTAAAACTTAGTTTGTATCGTGTTTCCTTTTTTGCTAATCTCTGTTTTTTTGTTACAAAGAATCTCTCCTTGTTACAGTTCATATTCGGCTTATATAGCCAATTCTCCCTTTCTATTTTTCATTTGCATTTTTTTTTTATTTTGTCTTGGCTGTTGCGTGTTTCTTTTCTTTTGCAGGTGGAGCAGGTGGCTGAACGGTGCAGGCGCCGATGGGACGTGCGGTGGTGGCGGCAGGTCAAGTGGCCGACCCTAGGTGCGGCGCACATAGGGTTAGGTTTATTGTTTTGTTTCTGATTTTGGCTAATTGGGTTAGTGTGTTGGTAGTTGGGCTTGTATTTGTTGGGCTTTGGGTGTTGTAATTGGGTAGTTGGGTTTAGGCTGGTGGGTTGTTTTGGTGATGGGTTTGGGCTGGGTTAAAATTGGGCTTGTACAAGAATTAAGTTCAAAATAAAGAAAGAAATCGAGAATCAAATCAACAAAATTAAAATATATATATAGCAGGCGTATGCAATATTGCTTTTATGCATATTTTATTTTACATTATTTCATATGATTAATTATGAAATTCATAAAATTAACAAGTTCAATTAATTAGTATAAGTTATCAAATTGAATTAATTAATTAATAATAAGTTATTAAATTTAAGTAATTAGTTTTTAAGTTTATAAGGTTCCAAATTCATAATCAAAAATTTAATTAGGGAATATAACAGTTTATCAAATTAATATATTTAATTCCACTCGACGAAGATTATTTTCATTTAGTAAAATATGATTAATAGATTTTTTTTTCCATGTAAATTTTAAAAGTTTTATTGAAATAATATTTTAATTATACTAATTTATATTTAATGAATTATAATTAATATATCTGCTTACATTAAATAGCCATATTTTATTTAAAATTTTAGATAATATATTATTATAGATAACTAATTAATAAATAATGTAATCAATAAGGATGATTATTGCTGTTATGAGTTAAAACTGTCATACAAAATTAAAATAAAACATCCAAAATCGATTTACTAAAAATTTTAAGTATTATAACAAAATTCATCATAATTCATATAGAAAAGGAGTTTAGATGGTAAAAATGGCAAATGTGAAGGGTGGCGGTGGCAGGTGGTGTTTTCATTTTATTTTTATTAAAATTGTTGTAAATTTATACTTTACTCATCCAAAAAAATTATTTTGATTTCTTAGAATTTGTAAAAATTTAGTAACACTTTTAATTTAAATGTTCATTTTATTAGTTTAATTATTTTCATAATTTTTGTATTGATTAGATTAGATTATGGTATATTCATAATGCGGGTAAAAAATAAAATCATGCAATTAATATATTTATAAAAAGTTTATATAAATATAAATTAGTAATTGATTAAATGGTAAAATATAAAAGTGAATAAATAAAATACACAGGAGATGACACGTGTTAAAAGAGGATTAGTTTATATAAATACCTTTCTTAACCTCAATGCTAAAAGATTCTAAAATGTTTGCAATATCTTCTCTTATCAGAAGACAAGAAAACCCTTTTAACCTAAAAGAATTCTAAAATTCCTATAATATCTTCTTCATCCTCCTATTAGTCCTCTCTCTCAATCTCTATTTTATTTAGAAATTGGGAAATAATTATATGAAATAGAGACACCATATCATCATGTATCCCGTACCAATTATTTAATGTCATTTCAGCATCTTTTTTCATAACATCAACACATCATATTGATATTTTTTTTACCTTGAACTCTATGATTGAGGGTTTTAGATCTAGTGATTTAGGGTCTAAAATTTAGAATTCAGGATTCAAGATTCATGTTAAAAAGATTATGAAAATGATGTGTTAATAACGTAAAAAAATACTAAAATAAAATTAAATAATTTCTAAAAGATTATAAAATGATACAGCGTTTCTGTTTCATACGATTCTTTCCATTAAGAAATCCGCACAAATAAGATGAACCAACACTCCTCGTCTTTTTGATATCAAGACACATCAACCAAATCATTTTTAGCAAGCTTCATTCTCTTTGAATTGGAGTAAAATTGGGTTTATAACAATACCTGAGCTGGGCTGATATAAAGCTTGGGACCCATTAAGCTGAACCAACCAGAATTTAATCATTTATATAAACACAAAAGCTCAACAAGATAAGGTTTTATTTTTCATACCAAATCGATCCAACATATTTTAATCTAGCCAGACGGCAAATATTGAGTTCTAAAGGCATGTGGGTGTCGTGGACCAGAAATCATGCCTCTTTTCATTCGTAAATTCACGATTTGTTGCTGCAATTCTCAACACACTATCTTCAACGCAATCAATACATCCTCTATTTTGGTTTTTTATTTTTTTTTAATATTGATAGTAGAAATAATATACGAGGAATGCCTTGGCTAAGGAGCAAATCTCTAGTCACCATTAATCATAAAAAGATAAAAGTTAAAAAATACTTTATTGTTAATTTAGTTCGGTTAATATTATTTTAGTTTAGTAATTATGTTTCATATTAATCTTATAATTCATTAAGATTGATTATTTCAGAGTTTATGATTATTCTTTTTAATAATGCCACCTCTAGTTAGAGTTTATATTATTTTAAAGGATAAATTATAAAATTAGTCACTTTTGTTTATCTCAGATTACGTTTTAGTCACTTGCATTATTGTTTTATTATGAAGTGGTCACTTTGCTGTTAAGTTTCGTTACCTCTCTAACGGTTGTCTTACGTGGCATTTCAAATGAGTTTTAAATGTCAACTTGGATGTCTAGCTGAGATGAAAATAGGTTTTTAATCCTTTTTTTTAATGAAAATAAAATACAAATTTTTGCCCTAAAATTCAATTTTATCTTGTTTAAAAGAAGCAATAACTGGGTTTTACAAAATTACCATAAAGATATAGGACCAAAGTAGTGAATAAGACGTTGAACCCAAGTTGGGGTGAGGAATTCATTTTCAAAATAGAAAGTTGGAGAAAATTTCCCAAAACCCAGCTATTGCTTTTTTTCAAATAGGAGAAAATTAAGTTTTAGGGTAAAGTTTTGTATTCTATGTTCCTAAAAAAATTAAAATATATTCTCCTCCAAGCTGCACATCCAAATTGACATTTAAAACTCATTTAGACTGCCACCGAAGGATTGCCGTTAGAGAGGTGATAGAGTTTAACAGCAGAGTGACCCTTTCGTAACAAAAACGATAACGTAAGTGATTAAAACGTAACATTTCAAATATAAGTGACTAAAATATAATCTGAGACAAATAAAAATGAATATTTTTATAATTTACCCTATTTTAAATGTATCTATTAATTTGAAATTGATAATTAATTTTATTGCATATTTGATAATTATTAATGTATGATTTGTCTGTAGATTTCGATTGGATGTATAAAATAATCTATTAAAATATTGGATTAAAAAATTTTTATTTGAAAAAGCGAGAAATTAAACTCAACTTATATTTACCTAAATTCATTTTTTAAGCATTAAAATTTTTTGTTTAAATTTTTTAAAATTTCAAGTAAACCTTTATATTTAAATGAATAATTTAATATTTGAACATGTTAATAGAATTAGTTTGAAAATAATATAAAAGTAAACTAATTTTCAAGTAAAAAACCAATTACTTGGATTTAATTATTTATTAATGCTTTAATAAATTTAATTAATTCAGTTAATGAAAAATTAATTAAAATATGAACCCAGCATATAAATAAATTCATTTTATATTGTCACAAGGAAAGACTGCTTAATCCTACACGTATTCTCGTTATTGTCTTCTTCTAGCCGTAATTTCCAAAAGTTTTTTGATAGATAATTTCCAAATTTTGATTTAAAAAAAATAGAAATTTGTGAAAAAAAAGAAATCACAGCGTCGTATTGTCGGTCATTTTCTCCGATGGAATCCCAAAGCTCCAACGAAGAGGATCAGTTCTTTGACGCATTTGACGACTTCCCCTTTTACGATTGCCTTACCTTTGACCAATCAGATCCTTCCACGTCTCACTTACCGTCTACTCTCCGCCGGCGAGCCTTATCTCGCCGGGGAATCTCCTCCAAGGAATCCGGAGGAGAGTCCCTTCCAGAAACTTCCACTCTCGAAGACCACTCCAGAACCAGTTCTAGAGAGCCAAGGTACAATCTCTTCCGCGATTTGAAGCCAAGCGACAGCACTTTGGTGGTAACCGAGTCGCCTCGAGATGGAGTTAACCCGATCCGTGTCTCAGAAGAGAACGCCGGCGTTGAATCCACTGTCACCACCGCAGAAAATGATGAATCACTTGACCAAGCCCGTTACTCCGCAGACTCGAGCGCCGAACTCAGTGAGTCGCTACATTCCTCTTCGAGTTTGCTACTGTTTATAGCTGGTTTAGTGATAAAGGCAATTGGGTTTCAGTTAAATTTGCTGATTAGCTCCATTACATTACCTCTGTCAGGTATAAGTAGCTTCTACATGTTTATTATTGATCCTTTTCAAGCTTTGAGTCATGGTAGAGCTTATGTAATCACAAAGTTGTCAAATTTATGGAATTCGATTTGTGGGTATTTCAGTCCTATGATGAATGATTGCTTGAACTACCATAATCTATATGGAACCTCTTGTTCCGATTCGGCTGGGGAACGTTCTGGGCTACATATGTAGGCTGTGCTTTATGTGGGTTATTGTTTACTTCACTTGCTACTAGTGGGATTTTGATGAGGTATTTGGTGGATGAACCATTGGAGATAAAGGAAATGTTGAACTTTGATTATAGTAAGAGTAGTCCGGTTGCATATGTTCCGATTGTGTCTTGTGCCGCCATTGGTTGCGGTGCAAAATGTATGGAGAAGATAAATGTTGGGAATAATGTGGGTTCTCGAGTCATACCGATGGATCACAAATTGAAGGTTACTGTTTCTTTGACATTGCCGGAGTCAGAGTACAACAGATATCTTGGGATGTTCCAGGTATTTGTTTGATTTATGGAATGCCGAGGTTGCTATCATTTTAATGTTATTTTACTTCTGATCATTTATGTTTACATTTTATATCTAGAAACTGATTTTATGGTTTAATTTGTCTTCTCGTGGCACTCGGAGTGACTGTTGATCTTAATCATCGAGTGAATAGGTTATTATTTCCATGAGCCACTTACCTCTTCAGCTGGGGAAAATGTATAGCCAGTATATTTGCCTGAAATGATAGTATTGCTAACGTCATGATTCAGGGAATATTGGAGTTTGCTGCTTCTTATACTAGCATGTCTAATAGGTTAGTGTCAGCCTGATACCATAAGAGAGTTCTAGAATAAGTTGGGTCATCTTCCAGTGATTTATCCATTGCGTCTAAGCCACTTGAACTAAGAGTCATAGACCACTTTCCTCTGCTCCACAACATTTCTATCACATATCTACTAAATTATGTACTATAGCAATTGTGGTTGGTGATAATTTGGATGAAACCGAGTCTAGAAACAGGCTATGAAATTTTGGTAACCAGGAAAGATGGCCATTTCATAGAAGGTGGCTTCTTCCTGAGTAGTGAATGGCATTTAATTTAATCAGTAATTTGACTCTTAATTTTGGGAAAACAAATTTGCACTGATGAACTGTCCTGCAACTTTGTTCTTTTTGAAGGTCAGGGTAGATTTCTTGTCTGTTAATGGTGAAACTCTTGCCAGCTCAAGCCGTCATTGCATGTTGAAATTCAGAAGTGAGCCTATCCGGTTTCTACTGACAGTCTTCAAGATTGTTCCTCTAATCACTGGCTACAGTTCAGAAACCCAGATTTTGAATCTGAAGATTACAGGTTTGCACGAAGGAACCGTGCCTACTGCTTGCTTAAGGGTAGTACTTGAACAACGAGCGGAGTTCAGATCAGGTGCTGGTATTCCTGAACTATACGATGCATCCCTCATCCTTGACTCAGAACTTCCTTTTTTCAAAAGAATGATATGGTATTGGAGGAGAACTATTTTTATATGGCTCAGTATGACATTGTTTACCACGGAGGTACTGTTTACTTTAGTTTGTTGTAGACCTTTACTCATTCCAAGAACACGAATGAGAGATGGTTCTACCAGGAACATGTCTACACAAAATAGTCGACATCCACAGATTTGAAGTGTTCTGGAGTTTAAGGTAATAATACATGAAACTCAACTGTTTTTTATGTAGTTGATGAGTTGATTAGTGGTTGCATAGATGATGGAAATAATGGACATTTTGTCTCACTCTCTTACTGAACACGACCCGTTGTAGTCTTTTAGTTGCCATGTTCCATGTTTAGGATAGAACACATGACTCGGAATTAGATTTTTTCGATATCAATAGGTTACTGAAATGTCGAAAACCTCATGCCCTACAGGAATCACGTGCTTGTTGAAGAAGGAGAGGCTTCCTCAATTTGAGCAATCTTTCCAAGGGGATGCATACCATGAAGTATGCATATGGAACATGCATGATACATGTGATCTCAACCAATCCTTTTAATTTAATTTTTAATCTTTAAAAGGCTTGAAGGTTTTTTTTTTTCACATCACATTATATAAGAAAGTTACTTTGCATTCTTACTTTTCCGAGTTCACATAATTTTGATGATTTAATAAAGAACCATTTTGATGGTTTGGATAAGAAGATAAGTTTCAAGTGTCTACATGGAAGAAATTTCCAAATTAATTCAAGCAAATCATGGCACTGGGAATTTAAATCAACTGTTTTCGGGACTTGGAATTTAAGGGGGAAAGAACAAAGGATCAATGCAAAACTACTGGGTCAAATTCTATAAAAGGTCCTTGTAGTATACGTTTTTGGTTGATTTTGTTTTTCTTTTATAATTTGATCTTTTATTTCTAGTTTGTTTATGTTTAGATATATGTATTTTTTGTCTTGATGACAACTTTTTCAATTAATTTCATTAAATAATTTAATGTAATAGTGAAATTTTTTTGTATAGTTGGATAAATATTATTAGTATTTTTTTTTTGGTTAATTACCCAACTATTTGACTTTCTTTTTTTGACACAATGTATATATATATGGAGTGTTAAAATTTTTAGAATCAAGACTAAATTAACATAGTGGATAAATGTTAATGGTTAAAATTTCTATTATGTCAAATTTATCTTTTTGATATCCACCATAAAAGAAAAAATCGAATGGTTCGGTGATTATTTTGTATTTTTTCATAATTAAGTGATTAAAAGAGAAATTAGTTAATAATTGAGTGACTATAAGTATAGTTCACCCTTTTTAAAATGTGTTTGAGAATGGAACATATACCTCAGAAATCTTTTATAAAATTTGATGAAAATACAGCAGAAATGAGCCAATCTCATTCATTCATTCTCAATGATCAGTACATTCGTATCTTTGGTTTGCAATATCAATAAAGGTTAATATGAACCAATTCTATCAAACACTATTATATAGTTCTGATTTACACAAAACAAAGCAAATAAAAGTAAAATCTCCTTTGGTTCCTACCCTATAGTACAATTTAACCAGAATTACGGGAACTCTTGTGGAAAGAAGCACTCTTGGTTATCTCCCTTAATGGCTTGTCTGTGTACCTCACCATGTTATAAACCCATGCACCTGATACTGCCCCAAGTGTTGGTGACATCAGATATATCCATATCCCCTTGTAATGATTCGACACAATTGCAGGTCCCAAACTCCTTGCTGGGTTCATTGATGCTCCTGTAATTGGCCTGTCCAAACAATATCTTAAATCCTCAGCACAGAGTTGTAGTGTTAAAAACGATTAATATAATTTTTAGTCCTTGGACTTAGCCATTAGGTCCATTTTGGTATTTTCACTTTTTTGTCCATTTTTTTAGCTAAACTTGGTAACTATATTCAATTTGGTCCCTTAACTTAGCAAACGTAAAATTTTGATAATGTGACACGATGGTATTGTGTCATTTCATCATTTAAAAATTAAAAGAATATATTTAAAAGTGATGAAATGACACAATCTCATAATGTCACGCCGTAATATTTTGGTGAATCCAAGTTTTGGGATTAAAACAGACTTCATTGTCAAGTTCAGGTACAAAAGTTGATTAAAAAAATAATATGGGCGAGTCTAAAATAGGTTTGGGTTAGTCTTTTGCAAATATGAACGAGTTTGGACAAGATTTTAGGCTTATATTTAGGGTCAAGCTAGACTTTAGCAAACATAAAATATATTAGTATGTCCAAGCACAACTCTAAATAGTAGGCTAGTAAATTAAGGGGAAAATGTTTAAATACCCAGCAAACATCACATTAATCAGCACAGTGGCACCAATGGCAAGTCCAGCAAGTTCTCCAATCTGCCATTAAAAGAAAAAAAAAAGAAGGTGTTTAACCAATCAGAACATGATTTGTGTTAACTTAAAACAAAGGCTTAATGTCGTTTCCAATACAGATAAGATTTGAAATTGGGGAAGTCCCTTTCATTATTAGCCCCTTTTTTATTCCATTTACTTTGGAACATATTAGGCAAATTAATCAATGATATAATAAATATTTGACTGTTTGAATCATTCGATTCCATTCCCATCATCTTCAACCTCTAGCCTTGGTTATACCAAAAAATAAAATGAACATTGATAGCATACTTACAGCTCTGTTATCAGTGGCAACACCAGATATAATGAACATTAGGTAAAAAGTAATGATGAACTCGACCCCAAAAGCCTGCAAATCGGACCCTTGCGGCGATGTTCCGGCAAAGACATCATGTGGTCCGCTAAATAACAACCGAAGTGTACCAGCTGCTAGTGTTGATCCAATAACTTGAGCTAATACATAAGCAGGGACCTAAAAGTAAAAAGAGCAATCAAATTAAGAGACTTGCAGAACCATTGGCTAGGATACCAAATTTCTTTTTACCTGTTTGAGAGGAAATCTTTTGCAGGTAGCAAAAGCAATGGTGACAGCAGGGTTGAAATGAGCACCAGAGATGTGACCTAAGGAATAAACCAAGACCATTACAGCTAATCCCCATACTATGGAAATCCCTGGTAGTGATACCACTTTCTCATTGTTTACATTCACTACCACCGCTGCACAACCCGCAAATATTAAGAAGTACGTGCCTAACACCTCTGCCATTAGCTGCAGATTCGGATATAAAACAAAACCATCTTACCATCATCATCATCGTGATATTTATGTATGTATGTATGTATGTATGTATGTATGTATGTAGAGTTACCTTTTGAATGAAGGGTACAGAGAAACCCAGGTCAGAATCTTTTCTTTTTGGAGCTGATGAAGGAGGAGGATGATGATGACTGGTTTCACCATTAACATTCAAAACTACTTCATGGTTTCCATTACACCCAGAAATCTCCGCCATGACAACAACAAAAAGAAAAACAGGGGAAGGGGAAGGGGACAAAAGACAGAGAAAGATTGTTTCTTCTGCCAGGCTCTGGTTCTTCAACAATCAAATTTGTCTACCTATGAAAGCAAAAGCCAATTTAAAGGTCAAAAACAAAAACAAGAGAAATTTTTTATTTTTCTAGTCTAAGGTCACATCTTGGTTAAAACATTGAAATTATATCGGTGACCCCAAATTTAAAATCTCTTAAATTTGTCAATATGTATTAATATTTTTTATTTTAATTTAATTTTCTTTATAAATTCTTATCATAACGAAATCTTTAAATAGATGCTATCTGTTAAATACGAGTTTCGGGTTAATCTAAAAATTAATAGAGATTTTACTATATGTATGGGTTTTATATTGTTTAAGTCTTATATTTATCTTTTTTTGTGGACTTAGGAGGATAAGATTGAAAAATGTGACTTTAATAGAACTTTATGAACAGAGAAGACATTCAAGGCCGCTTTAATTCATGTTCTAAGTTCAACCACCCACCGGTAATATAGAAACTCATGAATGCCATCCTCTAAAATGGGTCAAGTTTTCTTAAATATGGGCCAAATTTTGTTATTGCTTTTTTTTTTTCGAAAAAGTTCACTTAGATTAAAACATTCAGATAAATTGGGTTTTTATTATTCATAAAATCTGTAAAAATTGTATTTATTTTCGATGAAATTAGGGTTTCGAATAAAATTATATCAATCGCAATACTTTTGTAAAAGCTGATTGATAAGTTCTTAAGGTAATTAAGTTCCGTGATGTATGATTTATAAATAGTTGAAGTTATGCCTTTTTTTTTTTAGTTATACATTGTAGACTGCTTAAATATTTTAATTTGTAAATTATTTAAATAATTGTTACTTAATTTACAAGGAGAATATGTGTCATGATTTAACTAAGAATAATTCATAATCAACTCCTCTAATTGTAAGCCAAAACATATGTATGTACTTTTATAATCAAAGGCTTTCAAATACGTATATTTGTTACAAACAAATAAACAAATTTGATTTTGGGTCATATTTTTCATGATTGTTTTGCGGTTTATGTTTGGACTTTGTGGTTCTGCCTCCTAATAACATTGTCTCTAAGTTTCAAACTCATGTTCTCTCATTGGGAGTGTAATGGGTCTTACGACTGCATTCAATACTTATTGGTATTAATCACATTATTTAATCACTATATTATGTCACAACCACAACATGAATGAAAGAAAATATTTTATGTTATACCCTTTCGCCACACAGGAACGTGTCAACGCCATACGCATTGTTGACTCCATCTGAAGTAATGCCTCAACAGGCCATTCGCCCTCAATACCTTTGGGTAAGACCACCCATTCCTCTAAGAGGGAGGCATCTACCCACTTTTTAAGTATAGACATTCCCCAAGTGTGAACACACGCACTCTTAATATAATAAGGAGTTCATTTAGGTATAATAACCTCGTATTGAAAAGATCTCATGATATATGCTCATGAATATCCATTATGCATTTGGCAAGATTAAATGCTTATCTGACCACACCACACCATAGGACAAGAGAACCTCTCCTATAAAAGCCCTTCCAACGATGAAGAAAGAATTGACCTTTTGAGCCTTAGCCTTACTTTGAGCAACCTCTTCCTCCTCCAGCAATTAGCATGTCCTCTTGTCTCTGTTCCAACTCTTGGTCTCTTTAGATGAACCGGCCTCTTATGTACCACTGTGATCCCTTTTTTTTGTCCTCCTTTCTTGTTGTATCACCATGTATCAACGTTTTATTTAAATTTTATTCAATAGTGATTATAGATGGACTAATCAAGAATTTGTATATAAATCTTATTAAACACATACTCAATACTTGAATATATGTTTTTAATAATTTTATATAAAAATTATATAAATGAATGAAAAAATAATAACACCGTCTTTATATTATTATTAATTTTTTTCAACTGAATTAATACTTAATTAATTTGAATCCCATATCTAACATATATTAATTTAATTATCATATTTAATATAATAAATTCATAATTTCCGTCTTATAAGACCCACCAAAACATCATGGCCATGCTCTAATCATCACTGTTTTCATTCTATTAATTTCCAATAATTAATGAAATATGAAAATTTTAAAATAATTTATTGCTTAAAAAGTTAACCCTCTGATTATGGCGGTTTTCTATGATAGGCATTGAAAGTGAAAGGGAATTCTCGATGGGTTGAATTAAACCCTAAAAAATATTGAATTAAAAAAATGTGGAAAATAATTGAAGTCTTTTTTGACTTGTATTTTCAAATATCAAATATTATCTAATAATTGTATATTCTGAAATAAAAGAGAACTAAAATATTTTACCCACCAAAATGATCTCATGTTCCATCATGGATTACGTGAATGATCACAATCATGTTTACATTTGAACAAAGACAAAAAATCATGTTTACGTTATGACCTAATCATTATTATTGTTGTTATTTAATTATTTCTTAAATAAAGACTATAAAAATTAATTTTGTTTTGATCTAAACTTGGCATTTGGATTTGTAGTTAATATACTAATTAGGTTAGTAATCCTCTAAATTATCAACATTATTTTTAAAAAACATTATTCACATCTTTTTTTATTTGTTTGTTTTGTTACAGATTTGGGGCCTAGTGACCAACCCAGTTAATAATATGTGCCAGCTCAGAATCACAAAGAAGCACGTGAAAGAAGGGAGCTAAAAGCATCGAGGGACTATGTGCATTTTTAGTAGTAACCACTAGTATTATATAAAGGGAAATGGTTGTAACATAATAAGTATTCCGGTTGGATATTCAACATTCTCTTTCCTTCTATCTCTTCTTTTCCTTTTCTATTATCCGTTCTTTAATATTATGTAAGTTTGAGCTAAATTGCATGAAAGTTCCTGACATTGGTGCTTTCGTTGAGAGTTATGGAGACACGAGCACAAGAAATGATGTGTCAATTGCAAGAGTCTCATTCAAAGCATGATCAGATGTTGACCTCCTTCAATCCAACATGGTAGCTCAGAAAAGGATGATGGAAGCTCAACAGGAAACCTTGCAAGATGTGGCTTCCCAGATTTCTCTTTTGAATATGGTGCAATTGTCTAAAATCATTGGCGATGCTGGTGGTTTAGGTGGGGGCTCTAAAAATCGAGGAAAGGTGTGAGTAAAGGAAGAGATAGAGGATGAATTTCCTTTTCCACCCAAACCTACGTATGTGGAGTTACCCCTATTCACTGGTAAGGATCCTAAGGATTGGATTGCATTAGCACATGACTTCTTTGATTTTTACGAGATAGATGACCACCATCGAGTTACAATGGCATCATTTCGGATGGATGGACTAACAAAGAAGTGGTTCCAATAGATGCAAAGAAGGAGACAATTGTGACTGATTACAAGGTATGAAAATGCAAATATAACCAATTACAAGGTATGATATGCAAGTGTGAATGATACAAGGTATGAATATATTAATATATATGATTGATGCCCATGTGAGTAAAATCTTAGGATACAATTGGCATGCCAATAGGGTCATATGTGTACTTGTATGAGATACTTGACGATATGGAGATTATAATAGGCTATTTTTAAGATCCAACATTTGTTGTTGATCATCTAGTAATCTTTGTCTCTGTAACACCCCTAACCCGTATCCGTCGCCGAAACAGGTGATGTGATCCGGCCCGATTAATTGAGTCGGGTTCACTTAAGATGCCCGATCGTCGACGAGAAGCTCATTCAAATTTGTAGATAGATGGAGTTTGAATGTTTTATAAGCGGAAGGTAGGCAAAATGGGTTCAAAGGATGGGTTTTGGTTTGATGAAAGATAGGTTCGGTTTAACAAAGAATTAAGTTACAAAGATGTTAAATAAATGGAAATGGATAAAGAACTCAAACTTTAAGAATGATTCAATACTAAAAAGTATTGCCCCGAGTCTTATATTGCTTAAGGTGAATTTTGATGAAGGATAGAAGCGGACCTTGACCCGTTACCTATATGGAGGTAAGAACCAAAGGTATAGGAAGATGGTTGAACGCCACACCGATTCGGTGATAAGTTCAATGGAGTTCGGATTGACACCACTAGCAAGCTAGATAAGTCGCTTCGAGACTCGAACGAAAGAAGAGAGGAGGTAACCTCACAAGAACAAAAGTTCTATTAAGTTTAATTGATCAAATTCTGTAACCTTTTACAATAAACAAGTAAGCTATTTATAAGCCTAAAATGCCTATTGATATTCGGCATCTATGTTGTTCACACTAACTTAAATTCTGTTCACACAGGTATTTAACATGTTCACACAAATAGCATTAAAATCCAGTTCATGCTTGAAGATGGTACATGAATTGGCCGAACCATCATGATGCTTCACTTGATGCATTCATGCATCCTTAGCCTTGAAGAATCTCCATAATTCCATGAATGTGCAGCTCTTTAATGATCCTACATCTCCCTTGGCTGAATGAGGCATTAATGTGCCTAAAATACTTGAATGGTCATCTTGAAAATGCATGAATCATGCATGAAACGTCCCATGTATTTTCCCCCATAAATATGATCCATGAATCTTCAAATACATGAACTTTCAGCAACTCCCTCTTGCATGAACGTCCCAAATGCATGTGCTCCTTTAAATGCCATCCATTGAACCTCAATTGTGCATGCACACTCCCATACATTGCACCAATCCGTTCATGAACCTCAGCAAATTAAATCAGCAAGTTAAATGCATTTCAAACACATTAAATTAGCAGCATATGAACTCAATAATTTGCACATTAAATTTGGCCATACATATTAACAATTTTAGACATATTTAAAACATCATAATTAATTAAGTATTTAATTTAGATATAATTAAAACACTTAATTAATTATTTGTCCAGATTTTAACAAATTAACTAACTTAAGATAAACAACTAATTTAACTAATGACAAATTAAATGGTTTATTTCAGCAAAATAAATGCAAGCTAAAGAAAGCTAAAAATAAGCTCATTGGGTTAAGATTGAGCTGAATTGAGCTTGAGTGAGTTGACTTGAGCTCGAGTGAGCTGGAAACGAGCTAAACGGAGCTTAACGAAATGAAATTGAACTAATTCAGCTCGCATGGATTTGCAAACAATGCTTAAGGAGCTGATCCAAAAGTGTGCCCGGGGCATGGTCGTATCAACAGGGTTACAGAGTGTTACCAGTACATACAGAACATTTACAGATTAATCGAAACATTACTATTCACTTTCTGAGATCATATATATAACGACCTTTATTTGGGCCCTCGAAGCCCAACATGAACATTAAAATCAAGTCGAAAGTTAACCGATTTCTCATAAAATTTTTCGCTTAATTTTTTTAAAAATTTTACTTGTGAACAGTACCCACATGCCCGTGTGATTAGGCCGTGTGGATTCCACACTCCCGTGTGGCTTGGGACATGGCCGTGTCCCTTGTCCGTGGAGCTTTCTGTTTATGAAATCATCATCAATTTAGGGGCACACGGCCACATCGCACGCCCGTGTCCTAAAGTCGTGTTCCATACACGGCTGAGACACACGGTCGTGTCTCTGCCTGTGTGGTCAATACCTAAGCTATTTTCCAAGCCTTGGTCAACCTTAATCTCTTATACACTTATACAAAATCAAAAGCATATAACATGGTATTCATTTAATGATTAAACATTCTCAATTAAACTACAAACATAGTATTTGTATGTCATCATACATGTATCTCTCATACTCATTTTACCTTGTCTATTATGGCACCACTTATACTTTTATACCATGATTATCATCTTACCAAATATTTTTATCTTAATTATCAAGCATTCATATTTAAAGCTAGATCATATCTTCATAAAATATCATATTTCAGATACGCAAAATAAAATACTTGCCTGAGACATTTCAATCCAACTTCATACCCAACAAGCATCATATTGAAACTAGTTATATATATACATGTCATGATATGTATCATTCTCATACTGTTTTCTTATAAACATATATCATTTATTTTCCTCTTCCTCCTCTCCATTCCACATCCTTAATGTATATAACATTCTTGTAAGTACTATTTCACAATTTACTTATTAATGCTCACATCAAGCTGCTCACACGAGTCATAGTCACTGAATTATTTATAATTCGAGCTACAGAGCTCCAAATTAAGATCCGTAAATTTTCCCTGAAACTAAACTCACATATCATTCCGCCATAAATTTTTCAGAATTTTTGGTTTAGTCAATTAGTATATTTTATGCATTTAAGTTTCCCCTGTTTCACTATATGACAGTTCTGATCTCTCTTCACTAAAAATTAATTATATCACAGTACAGAACTCGGATAATGTTCTCGTTGATTTCTATTGAAAATAGACTCATTAAGGATTCTAAGCATATAAATTTTAGCCCCAAATAAATTTTCTCCAATTTTTGGTGATTTTTCAAAGTCAAAATAGGGGAACCCAAATTCATTCTGACCTTGTCTCACAAAATTCATTATATCTCATAATTTACAATTCAATTGCTTACACTGTTTCTTCTATGAGAAACTAGAGTCAATAAGCTTTAATTCAATATTTTTTCATCCTCTAATTTGATTTTTACAATTTATGGTGATTTTTCAAAGTTAACCTACTGCTGCTGTCCAAAACTTTTTTAGTTCAAGATGTTTATTACCATTTTTCCTCTAAATTTCACAGGTCATACAATTCAGTCCTTGCTCAATTAGCCCATCTGTTAAGCTAATTTTTCTCAATTAACATTTTATTCCATCATTCCAAACTATTACACAACCTTTGAAAATCAGAATTTTAACACTAAACCTTAATTCATAACTTTTTCACAATTAGGTCCTAAAATCAATTTCTATTGAAATTACTTGATAAAATCATCAAACAACAAAATCAAAACTTCAAATTCATTTTATTTCATCATAAACAGCCAACACTTATCAATGGTAGCTTTCAATTTTGTCCATAAAATCAAAAACTAATGAATTAAACACTTGGACCTAATTGTAAAAGTCACAAAAACACAAAAATCTCAAAGAAAAGGGCAAGAATTGAACTCACGTATGTCAAAGTATGAAAAACCAGCAACTTTCAGACCTCCCATGGTGTTTTTGTTGAAGAAAAATGATGATATCTCTAGATTTTCAATTTTGTCTTGTTTTATATGTTTAATTTGCAAAATTTCCCATTTTACCCTTGTTTCTCCTTGTTTTTTTGCTGATTTTCTTGCCCAACCGTCCAGCCCATACAATTTGGGTCCAATTCCTTTTAAATCCCTCCTTTTTAATCACTTAAACTATTTAATCACAATTTAACAAATTTTGCACTATTTTCAATTTAGTTCTTTTTAATTAATTGACTAACCAAACGTTAAAATTTTCTAATGAAACTTTAATACTAACTTAATAACACTCCATAAATATTTTTAAATATTTATAAAAATATTTATGGCTCGGTTTATAAATTTGAGGTCTCGATACTTCGTTTTTAACCCAATTTACCTGATTAATTCTTTTAAAATCGCAAAATTCACTAATTAAAAAAATTATTTTAAGTTCGCGCTTGGCCCATAATTATTATTTATTAAAATTTCTAAACTTACTCGTCGGATTTAGTGATCTCGAATCACTATTTTCGACACCACTAAAAATTTGGCTGTTATAGTCTCTACTGAGACTTCGGTATGGTGGAGAGATGTATTTGTATATGTATATACAGTGATACCTATGGGCTTTTTCACTTTGGTACTTTAGTGTAGTGTAGTTTATCCTCGTATGAGCTACCTAGATGTGGTGCAGTTCACCTGCGTATTCGAATTAGTTTTATTAAGGTTCCATTGGGCAAAACATTGAATCAAACTAGGAAATTGGAGAAAAAAATTAAACGAATTGAATTTGATAAACTCATATGATATGTGATTCAATAGAAATGGTATAGATTTGTGGATTAATGATAGAATATGACATTGAAATGAGTATATGTGAATTTGATACAAATTTGATGATGCTTTGAGTTACGTTTATAATGATTGATGCAAATGAATACTTATGTTTATATGCTCACCTTGTTGTGGCCTTAAGTGTCATGTTTTAGCTAAATGTATGCCAAACTTTTAGTAGTTAACATGCTCACCTATGAGCAAGGTAAGTGTTGTAATTTCTATTTGCACTTACTAAACATTAAATGCTTACTATCGTTGTTTTTCCTACATGTAGATTCTCGTTTTGTGGAACTCACCAAGGTGGACTAGTGCGGATCACACCCTATCATCAAGACGGTAGAAATGTGTTTATTTTGGAACCTAAAATTGTGGCATGTATATAAGGTTTTAGTTATGTAAATGGTCATTCCCTAAATGTGAATGTCAAGGTTGAATGTGTAGCTATGGTTATGTTTGTGTTTGGCTTGATATATGGCCTAGCTATGATTAATCTTGTTCAAGAGTTATGTGCCATTTAGGCAATTGGTTCTAAAGGTTTCATATGCTTAAGTTGCCTAATTGGCATAATAAGATGATTTGGTGAACTTGGTATGAAATTGCATTGTGATGGTTGTCAATATAGGTCACCAAATTTGTTTAATACGTGAAATGATAAGTTGAATTCAAAGGGGATTGAAATTGTTGCATTATGCCTACAAAGTTACAACACCACCTCATAGATGTCGCGACACTAGTTTAAAATGGTTAGAAACTTATAGTAGATTGTCTGTAAAGTCGCGACACCAACTATCGTCATCGCGACATTGAATCCTGATGTCGGGACGCCAACTTGGTGAACTTTGAAAACTTTACATTTTAGTCCCTAAGTTGTAATGCATGGCTATTGTTTTGGAGGTTGCGACATCACACCCCTACTGTCGTGATTCCAATCCAAAATATTTTAAAACTTTACATTTTAGTCCTCCAATGGTCTCAAGTTATCAAAAGAGCTTTCATAAACTCGTATAAACCTCAGTACAAAATAATGTTATGATGTAATGATCCTGCTAATGAATTCAAATTGTTGAATTGATGGAAATTATGTTGTGATTAAATGTAATTGCTCCGACAATGAATGTAACATCCTGTAGCTCAGACTCGGCGATCCGGTCGGGCAATAAGTGTTACAGAAACCATGTAAAGGCAGTCCAAATCAACTGTTAACTCATTTGCTGCTACTACGAGGAATTGAAGTAAGAATGCAGAATCATATAGCAATATTAGATTGCAGGGTCAAGTTATACGAAAATCAAGTTGTAACGCAAGTGTTGGTGCAATGGGATAGTACAGATGATAGCCAAGCTACATGTGAGGATGAAGAGGAATTTCTGAAAAATTTTCCAGCTTGGAACCTTATGGACAAGGTTCCCTTTCCAAGGAAAGGCAATGTAATAGAATTAGGGCCTAATGAGCAGCCTATTTAACAACATGTGTCAGCTCAGAATCTCACAAGAACACGTGAAAAAAGAGAGCCAAAAGCATTAGGAGACTATATGCATTTTTATTAGTAATCGCTAGGATTATATAAAGAGAAATGGTTGTAACAGAATGGGTATCCAAGTTGGTTATTCATTATTCTCTTTTCTTTTATCTCTTCTCTTCTTTTTCTATTCTCTGTTCTTTAATATTCTACAAATCTGAGCTAAATTGTAGGAAAGTTCCTGACAGTTTATCTGGGTAAACTACACCTAGTGTTACTAAACTATTAGTAAGTTTATGTTTTGGTCACTCAACTTTAAAAAGTTACAAAATTGTCACTAAACTATTCAAAAGTTTTGTTTAAGTCTCTGAACTGTTAAGTTTTTTTAAAGTCTAGCTAACAGACTCAAAACGACAATTAAATGATCAGTACAGTGGATCAATATGCATACCTTATATCCAAGTCGATCTGACGTTAGTGTCAGAGATAGAAGAAGAAAGTTGTTTGAATTTTGGTTTACAGACTCATGATTTTTAAATTTGTTTCATGAAAAAATTGAATTGTAGAAGAGAAGGGAAAAGATAGCTTTAATTTTGATTGGTAAAAGCGGTGCAAATAGAGAAGGACATACAACAACGATTTAATAACCTAATGACTCAAATGAAAATTTCCAAATAGTTTAGTGACCATTTTGTAACTTTTTAAAGTTGAGTGACCAAAATATAAATTTATTAATAATTTAGTGACCTTAAATGTAATTTACCGTATTTGTTTTTATATTAACCAAGTAAGCATAAAAAAAACAAAATAGATATGTGGAATTCTTAAACACTATAAAATATTAATAAAAGTGTGCCTATAAATCATGTTAATAATTTTTAAACATATAATATTATATTTCATCTCTTATTTCGTATAACTAATAATCCATGGTCGTTAGTATCAAATCAATGTTGGTCATATTGGCTAATATGTACCATTTTGACCTATAGAGGTTGGTAAGTACAGAGGATTCGTTATTGGGCTCGCTTCAGTAGATATCTTAAGAAATAAAAAAAATAAAAACTTGATCTCTCAAAAATTTATAATTCAATTTTGCCCCCAAAATAATTTTCTAACTTGGGCATTTACCACATCCATTAGCTTATGTTCCCTTGAATCATCCTGGTTTCGCATTCACTTAGAAAGTTCTTAGAAATTATTATATAAAATAAAATTGTTATGATAAATTTAAAAAAATTATAAATGGAACATATGAAAATTTTAAATTTTCACTAGTGAAATAATAAATAAAGAAGCATTCATGTTCCTTATGATCACCCCATTATTTGGCTGTCGATTAGAATGGTTTAAGATGTGGGAGGATAACGACAACATTATTTGGTTTGACTTTAAATTTGACTAACTATATCCATTATCCAAAATTAATTATACTTAATTCCATCTACCGTGAGTATGATGTGGGAGCAGAATGCGGTAGTTGATAGGGGACCCGAAGAGAGAAAGTATGAAGGAGAGACATAAAGTTTTTCTCAATACTAGGGGTACGTATTTACAACTAAGGATGACCTATCTTTAACCTTAGGTCTTAACACGTGTATGATGCAAGTTCTATCTTGGTCGGCTATTTAGGGAGCAATCTAATTTTTTAGGTAGGCAGTGACGGATAAAGATGATTAAGTGAGATTTTATATGTAAACTATGTAAGAAAGGTTCTAATATTTGTTTTTGGCAAGGTGGACTATAGGAATTTCACATATAACGCATGCATGTTTGTAAAGGTGCCGACTTGCAAAATTGTGTTGTAACAGGATAAGGCCGATAAAGCCTACTTAAGAGATATACTCATAACTAGAGTTGTTGCTCGAAAAATAGGAGGGTTTGGGAAAAAAATATAAGCCCGAAAAATAGGTTTGGGTAAAAAAAAGGGTCAGGCCTCGGGTAAGTTTTTTTGGTTCGACCCAATCCAAATTTTCAATTAAAAAAACCTTTGCTATTTTTGTTGTTGTTTTCCCAATTTTTGCCACTGTGTTGCTACCATTTCACAATTATGTTGTACCATTTTGTTGTTAATGTTTTGATATTGTATAACAATTTTTTTATTGTTAATTTTGCTACTATTTTGGAGGCATTTTCTTGTTAAATTACACTTATTTAATGTTATTTAAGTATAAAGATTTTTTTAAATTTATTTTCAATTTGTTGGAAAGCATTTATTTTAATATTTTTAGTGTATTTGATGTATTATATTTATTCAATTTTTATATAAAAATAAAATTAAAAAAATTTAATATGGGTTGGGTCGGGCCGAGTTTTTGTATTTTTATCTGGATTGGGCTTGTGCAAAAATTTAGACCCATTTTTCGGAACCAAGGCTAACAATTGGACCTAAAATTTTGTTAGAACCCGACCCGAGCCATGAACAACTCTACTTATAACAAATTATGTGTTATTTTATTTTCTCCTATTAAAAGAAAATGTTTTGGTCTAATCACAAAAAAAAATATTAGATTAGTATTTATCAGGCACTATTAAGCGTTGCAACTTTGTAAACCTTTGGGCCTTCTTTTATTTGTATGCCTTTGTAAAAGGCCCAACGCATACTATTTAATCAATAAAACTCAAATAATATATTACCATAAAACAATAAAACTCAAATAATAATTTTTTTAATAATTCGAATATGCTTTTTTTGACACAATAACTAGAAGTATCCATAGCTCATTCTCAACCTATAAATACGAGAATAATGCGCTTCAACACGCTCGAACCCACAATCTTATTGTATTGACAACAATACTCATATCAATCAAATTAAAGACTCATTAAAAAAACTCAAATAATATTAACCATTATTAATATACCTATCAGGCGTGCAAATGGAAATTATTTTAATATAAGCCTGTGTGCTAATAAAAAATACAATAAATTAAAGGTATTTAACTTTTAAATAAAAAATTAAGATAAATAAATATATTTGATAAATAATATTAAATGTATCCTAATTATTTTTTCTCATGTTTTTCCATATTTTTATCAAAATTAAAACACCATTATCAAACTTATAATAATATCTTGCATTAAAATATTTTATTAATTTTGAGGGATATGTTTATAATTTTTTAAAAGATTAATTTTAGGGGTTTTTTAGTTATTTTATTTCACTGTCTAAATAAAATGTCGGATTAATAACTTTAATAATAATTTACGGATATAAAAAATATAAAATAATAATAATAAATAATTTAATTTTTTCATAAAAATACGCAATTATCTTTAAATTTATTGACAAATTAAGTTCCGATAATATTGTAATACCAACCCAAATTTACTCAATTAAATGGATATGAATAAAAAGAGAATCGGAAAAAAAAAATCAGAGTAATTTATCTGTAAAAAACCGATTTGATTTCTAAATATGGATTCAGCTTCGACTTTCTAACCAAAATCCAGTTATAGTCTGTTAACATCGAAGCAAAATTTAAAAAGATCTTTACCATATTGTTTTTCCTTCCTTTTAATGTCGCTTCAATTTTCTGTAAAACAAATGAGTTTACTTTTCTCGGCATCCAAACACGACTCAGAAGTCAGAACCGATCATGATGTTATCCGAGAAGCCAAAAGAGCCCATCAGCAAGCGCCAACAACTGCACCACATTTTCCATATACGAAGGTGCTTTTCAGGTAAAAAGAACAACAACGCCAATTCCATCACCATCTTCGCATCGATAAACAAGTCCTTTGTTAAATGTACCCATCAGCTCTCCAACATTTTATCGGTGCTTGCCCGTAAAGTAACCCCATGGTGTCGCATTAAGGGATTCGAGGTTATCGAAAAGAAAGACAAACGCCAGTTCGATTACGTCGATGTTAAAGTCGTCCGTCCCACACTTCAACTCCAATTCGAGCCATGTAGTTTTAACGTCTTGCCTCTACCGACACCGTTTCTTGTTTTACAGCGGAACTTGCTTCCACCGTTGGGACCGGATAAAAAAGGGACCATCGTGCTTGACTTGGATGAGACGTTGGTGCATTCGAGACTCGGCCCGCCTCCACCGAGGTACTATTTCGCGGTTTCGAGGGTGATGGACGGAGTGACGATTTATTTCTACGTGTTTAAACGGCCTGGGGTCGACGAGTTCTTGGAGATCATCAGCACGAAATCTGAGGTCGTCGTTTTCACGGCGGGGCACAAAGCGTACGCGTCCAAGGTGATTGACACGCTCGACCCTACAGGATTGATATCGCATAGGTTTTATAGGGATTCATGCAAGCAAGTGCGGGGGAAATTCATCAAGGACTTGTCGGACATAGGGAGGGACTTGAGGAAGACTGTCATCGTCGACGATAACCCAAAGTCGTATTCGTTGCAACCGGAAAACGGGATACCGATCAAGCCGTTCTACGGCGATGAGCTTTGGGACAGGGAATTGATGAAGTTGGCCGGTTTTTTCGAGAGATGCGATGTTTTTCAAGACATGAGAGACGCTGTGAACCATTTTCTTGGAGGTGCTAAAGATTAACACGAGCTCCACACTTGTTTGGTGAAGCAGTGTTTTAGAGCTTTCGACATGGGTGCCATCCTCTTCTTCGACGGTCTATGAATTAAAAAATGATGTTTTTCATCTATGATTATACAGTTTCTGAATGGTTCAAGAACAAAAGATTTTTAGGGTGATAGGAAGTCTCTCCTAGTAAGTTTCCAACCTTTAGTTGTTTATATTCATCTCTCCTTGTTATATTTTTTAATGAATTCGATCATTCTTTTATTTGATTATTTTGAGTTGTTGTGATTTTTTATATGCCTGATGATCTTAAACTTTCAAAATGTAGAAGAATGCTTTCATAAAGAGAATTGAAGAGCACGGAGATAAATTTCTTTGTTATTTATTTGGTTAATTAATTTCCCAAAAATTTGTGAAGGTTAAATCTTAATTTATAAGACTAGGGAGATATGGAAATGTCAATGCTTTTTTTTTAATATATTAAAAAAGAGTTTTAATCCCATTCATTTAGGTATTTAAAATATTTAGATTAAATCTGTAACTTAGAAAACTAAAAGATAAAAGGTAAGTCGATCGAGTGTTAGCTCAATTGGTAAGAAGTCGTGGGTTCAAGTGCGTTAAAACGCATTTTGCTCCTATTTATGAGTTGGGATGGATAATTTTAAACAAGGGCTATTGGTAGTTCTATGCAAATATCTTATCATATATTTACACTAAATTCAAAAAAAAAATCTATTTGTAGAAAATTTGAAAATTTTCATTTAAAGAAGATTGCAATTTTTCTTTTATTTTAACTAACTAAAGTTTGTTCTATGAAAAAATAGAATACATAATCTAATTATATAAACTAGACCACATCCCCTCCAATGGGGAGATCTCAAACAAAAGTAAATTGTTTGTTTTATATATGTTGGACTAATTTGACCAAACGATCAGCTTTTGGATTATCCTCTCTGGAAATGTATCAAATGCTCCACTGTTTAAATCGGGATAACACTTGATGGATCCTCCTAATCAAGGTAGAATTGGACCCTTCTGAAGAATTCTCCTGAATAGCTATAATCGCCTTAAGGCAATCAGACTAAATAAGCACATTGTCATATCCCCGTTCAATAAGAAGACTCGGTCCGTCCAAAATGCCCTATGATTCCTCATAAAGAAAATAGAACAATTTTCCAAATATCTATTAAAACCAATAATCCAAACTCCATCTCGATCACAGACTATTCCCCCTGCCATCACGTCACCAATTTCTTTTTGGACAAATGCATCTATACTCAAACATACCCAATTGTTAACTAATTCAAAAAACGGAAACTTACGTCGTGGTTCAGTCGACTTGCCCTTAGTAGTAGAGACATACTGCTTTGCCCAACTATTAATAGTTTCACTAACACTCCATGAAGCACCCTGGAAGATGAAAAGATTACGATTCTTCCAAATATATCAAGCGATGACCCCAAGAAGACATTGCCAGTCCACGTCTCCCAAGCACTAGCCATGTTGATTTTCCAAGTTTAAAACTAGCCACTCATGTAAATTTCCTGCTTAGAATCTAGATTACCATTCGACTGGGATTAACTAGTCCCGAATATTCCTCACTGCAGGACAATCCATAATAGCATGTAGCACATCTTTAGGACTATGACCACAAACCCCACAGTTTAAATCATGTCGAAGTCCTCAGTGTGTTATTTCCACCTTGGTAAGCAGGCCTTGATTGAAAGCAAGCCAAATAAAGAATCTAACCCATTGAGGTCCTTGGAGTTTTCATGGGATGCGTCACATCAGTTTTTTCAGATTCCATGATTCTTCTCGAAGCTTCTTATAGGCATTTTAAAAGGAGAAACAATCGGTCGAAGTACCTCCCCAAATAATCTTGTCAACCCTGGCTGCCGGATGATGTAGAGGTATCCCAACAATCTTTCGAATTATCTCCTCTAAGAGCCAAAGACGGAAGAGATCTAGATTCCATTTGCCATCCTCAGTAACCATAACACACAAAAGGCGATCCATATCTAGAGTGGAACATCCGGGAACCATGTTAGCCAGTGGTCCCACTTTCAGGATCCATGGATCCTGCAAACATCTAATAATAGTACCATCACCTATTGACCAAAGCAATTTTTTTCGAATAAGCGACCAAGCTTTAAAAAGGGTTGTCCACGGGCCGGGAAAGAACATCTTTCCCTCAACAATGTTTATGATAATCCACTTGAAATCCCATATTTAATAACTAAAACTTCTAATTGACAATAATTCAGTTTAGTTAATTAACATTGTTTAGTTCTAGAAAGGAAATTACATTCGTTTTACCTAATTTAACTCTTAATAATTAGTTATTATATGTTATATCTATATTGAATCTTATTTCATTTATTTACTCATTACTATATATTGAAAAAACAAGCAGACATGACATTAGCATATGTTTGGCGCATCATATTTTGGAAATAACAAAATTAACTTAATGAATTTAACAGTTATCATTTGGTGAGAGTTTTGAATTTTAAAAAGTATAAGGACTAAAAATACCAAATTAAAGTATAAAAACTAAACCCACAACTTTCACAAAGTACAGGGATTAATAGCAAAATTTAACCTATTTTAAATGAACTAAAACTTAGTAATTAACAATATATGAAGTACTATTGCAAGTTGAAACCCCTTAATAGTTGTAGTTAACAACTTAGTTTAGGTTTGGAAAGAAAATTACATTTGTTTTTGCCTAATTTAGCTGTTAATAACTAGCACTAAGCATTAAAACAAAAACAAAAATAATCCATTGTTTATCAAAACAGAAAAGTAAAGACATCCTTTTAATCACCGAATTTGCATAGATTTCTGTAAATGTTCTTCTTCTTCGTATTTCTCTGCATAACAATTCTAACTGGGTATTGTTTAATCAATACCTAGAGCCAAAAATTATGTCATTCAAGGTAAACAAAAGGGTTCAGCTCAAGTCCACCATGCGCTACCACCGCCTCTTCCGTTGCCAACACCTCCATCGTGTCCACCACCCTCAGAGACGATCATCGTCGCTGACAACCAAATCCTTCTCCTTCATTTCTTCCATAAGCAAGTCCATTCACAAATGCCAGTGCCGCATCCTCCAATTCTTTTCTAAGTTGGCTGCCGGCCCGAGGCGACACCAATGCTTCGTGATCCTCAGACGGGAAGAAGAACCGATCAGCTCGGAACCCAACGTCGAGCCGAGGATTAAACTCAAATTCAGCACCAGTTTCTCACCGGTTGTCCCTCGCGCTACAGCGTTGAAGGAGGAACAGCGCCAAGCTGAAGTCCAAGTTGAAAAACATCAACATTCGCTTCCTCCATTAGTTTCAAGTAAAAAAAAGACCGTCGTCCTCGACTTGGACGAGACCTTGGTCCATTCTGTTAACATTAATGGAAGACAATTAATAATGGTTGCCATTAACATTAATGGGAGACAATCAATAATGACAACCACCAACTTTGGAAAAGTGGCAAGGGATAATTTTTTTTGGTCCTTGAGATAATGGGCTAATTATTGTTTGGTCCTTGAACCTCAACTATAAATAGGCCTTCTCATTTCTCATTTCAATTCATCCCAACCAATCTTTCTCTCTTAGTTTTCTCTCTTCTCCCATTTGAGAATTCTTAAGGAATTCTATTTGTTTGTAATACTTTGGAGATAGTAAAGTTATCATCTGGTGTTAGTACCCGAGGACGTAGGTATAATTTACCGAACCTCGTTAAATCTCTTGTGTTCTTTCTTGTCCTATTTTTCTTTCAATATTTGAGGGTATAATAGTAGTATTTAATTGTGCTATTAAATTACTATAGAAGGGATATTCTGTCTAAGGAAAGACTTGGTATTTAAGAGATCCATGTGATCCACCTCTCTTCCCTGGGAATTGAACTTTGTGTGATTTTTTAGTACAATAATTTACACGCTTCCGACCCTATTAGAACAACAAGTGGTATCAAGAGCCGAAGGTTAATCGTAGTATGCTCTGTGGTTGCAGTTTAAACTGATCTTCCACATCAGAAAAGATTTCCTTAGGTATATTGAAAGATTATGGAGAAAACGGTCGGTGTAGGAGCTTCAACATCGTCCATATGGACAAGACCGACAATTGCAAATGCAAGACTGGCCGTGGAGATCTTTGATAGCACGGGCCATTTTGGTATGTGGCAAAGTGAGGTTCTAGATGCCCTTTTTCAGCAGGGTCTAGACATTGCCATTGATGAAGAGAAACCAGATGATGTACAGGAGAAAGATTGGAAGGCGATCAATCGGTTGGCATGTGGCACAATTCGATCATGCCTTTCTCGAGATCAGAGGTATGCTTTTTCAAAGGAGACTTCTGCAAATAAGTTGTGGGTGGCACTTGAAGAAAATTTTTTGAAGAAAAACAGTCAAAATAAGCTCCACTTGAAGAAAAGACTGTTTCGCTTCACATACGTCCCAAGTACCACAATGAATGATCACATCACCAAATTTAATTAGTTAGTCACTGATTTGATGAATATGGATGAGACATTCAAAGATGAAGATTTGGCTTTGATGCTGTTGGGGTCACTTCCTGAGGAGTTTGAGTTCCTAGAAACTACTCTACTTCATGGCAGGAGTGATATATCTCTGAGCGAAGTCTGTGCGGCCTTATACAGTTATGAACAGAGAAAGAAGGACAAACAGAAAAACTCAATCAGAGATACAGAAGCTTTAGTAGTCCGAGGTCGTTCATACACTCGGAAGAAAACTCAAAAGGGGAGATCAAAGTCAAAGTCCAAACTCGGGAAAGATGAATGTGCTTTTTGTCATGAGAAAGGCCACTGGAAGAAAAATTGTCCAAAGCTGAAGAATAAGGGAAAAGCTACTGTAGATGCTTGTGTTGCAAAGCATGATACCAGTGACTCTGAACTATCACTGGTTGCATCATCATCGTCGTTCCATTCAGATGAGTGGATATTGGATTCGGGTTGTACCTATCATATGTCCCCTAACAGGGAGTGGTTCTCTGATTTAGTAGAACTAAATGGAGGAGTTGTTTATATGGGCAATGACAATTCCTGTAAAACTGTTGTGATAGGTTCAATCCAATTAAAGAATAAAGATGGATCAACCAGAGTTCTGACTGATGTTCGGTACGTGCCCAGTTTGAAGAAAAATCTCATCTCATTGGGAGCCTTGGAATCCAATGGTTCAGTTGTTACTATGAGAGATGGGGTTTTGAAAGTGACATCTGGCGCACTTGTGATATTGAAGGGCATCAGGAAAAATAACTTGTATTACTACCAAGGTAGTACAGTTATTGGAGCAGTCGCTGCAGCTTCCGGCAACAAAGAATTGGACTCAATGCAGTTGTGGCATATGAAGTTGGGACATGCCAGCGAAAAATCCTTGCAAATTCTGGCAAAGCAAGGATTGTTGAAAGGAGCAAAGGCTTGCAAATTAAAATTTTGCGAGCATTGTGTTCTGGGAAAGCAAAAGAGAGTGAAATTCGGTACTGCTATCCATAATACAAAAGGTATTTTGGAATATGTTCACTCAGATGTGTGGAGGCCTTCCAAGACACCTTCATTGGGAGGAAAACACTACTTTGTTACTTTTGTTGATGACTTTTCCAGAAGAGTTTGGGTGTATACCATGAGAACTAAGGATGAAGTGCTTAGAGGTTTTCTTAAATGGAAAACTATGATCGAAAACCAGACTGGCAAGAAAATCAAGCGGCTTAGGACGGACAATGGAGGGGAATATAAAAGTGATCCGTTCTTCGATGTGTGCCAAGAGTATGGTATTGTTCGACACTTCACAGTTAGGGATACACCACAGCAGAATGGATTGGCAGAGCGTATGAATCGAACATTGCTGGAGAAAGTTCGATGTATGTTGTCCAATGCTGGGTTGGGCAAGCAATTTTGGGCTGAGGTTGTAACATACGCTGGCCATCTTGTTAATCGTTTGCCATCATCTGCATTAGAAAGAAAAACTCCTATGGAGGTATGGTCTGGAAAACCGGCTACAGATTATGATTCCTTACATGTGTTTGGAACCACTGCATATTACCATGTGAAGGAGCCAAAGTTAGATCCGAGGGCAAAGAAAGCTCTCTTTATGGGAATCACTTCTGGAGTGAAGGGATTTCGTCTTTGATGCTTAAGCACAAAGAAAATGATCTGTAGCAGAGATGTTACCTTTGATGAATCTGCCACATTGAAAAAGGTAGCAGATAAAGATATTCAGACGAGCAATACTCCACAGCAGGTGGAGTGTACTCCAAATTAGGTGGAGTTTGAACAGATGGGGATTTGCCCAGTTAATAAGTCTAATTCTCCAGCCATAATGGAGGAATTAGAGGTTGAAGAGGTTCTGACCCAAGAACCACTAAGTACACCAGAACCAGTTGCAGTTGCAAGGCCACGGAGAGAAATTCGTAAACCTGCTCGATTTACTGATATGGTGGCCTACGCCCTTCCCGTTGTTGATGATATTCCTATCACTTATCAAGAAGCAATGCAAAGCTTAGAAAGTGATAAATGGAAAAGCGCCATGGATGAAGAAATGCAGTCTCTCCGGAAGAACAATACTTGGGAATTGGCGCAATTATCGAAAGGTAAAAGGGCAATCGGATGCAAGTGGGTATTCGCAAAGAAAGATGGATCTCCTAGCAAGAAGGATATTCGCTACAAGGCAAGATTGGTAGCTAAAGGCTACGCTCAGAATGAGGGAATTGACTACAATGATGTATTTTCCCCTATTGTGAAGCATTCCTCCATTAGAATTTTGTTGGCCTTAGTAGCACAGTTGAATTTGGAGCTAGCTCAACTTGATGTTAAGACGGCTTTCTTGCATGGTGAGTTAGAAGAGGAGATCTATATGACTCAGCCCGAAGGATACACAGATGCTGGTGGTAGAAATTGGGTTTGTAAGCTGAACAAATCGCTATATGGATTGAAACAATCCCCGAGGCAGTGGTACAAGCGATTTGATAACTTTATGAGAAGGCAGAAGTACACAAGAAGCAAATATGACAATTGTGTGTATTTGCAGAAGCTGCATGACGGATCTTTCATTTATCTACTCTTGTATGTTGATAATATGTTAATCGCTTCGAAGAGCCAAAAAGAGATAGATAAGCTGAAGGCTCAGTTGAATCAAGAGTTCGAGATGAAAGATCTAGGTGAGGCCAAGAAGATTCTCGGCATGGAGATAAGTAGAGATAGACAGAGAGGCAAACTTTGTTTGAATCAGAAGCAATATCTGAAAAAGGTGTTACAATGTTTTGGTGTAAATGAAAACACAAAACATGTAAGTACCCCACTTGTTTCTCATTTGAAACTTAGTGCTCAATTATCTCCGAAAACTGAAGAAGAAATAAAATATATGGCAAAAGTCCCATATGCTAATGCAGTTGGGAGTTTGATGTATGCGATGGTGTGTACGAGGCCTGACATTTCACAAGCTGTTAGAGTTGTGAGCAGGTATATGCATGATCCTGGAAAAGGACATTGACAAGCTGTGAAATGGATTCTACGGTATCTTCGAAAAACCATAGATGTTGGTTTAATTTTTGAACAGGATGAAGCACTTGGTCAGTTTGTAGTTAGATATGTTGATTCCAACTTTGCTGGTGATTTAGATAAACGTCGTTCAACTACGGGGTATTTGTTTACTCTTGCGAAAGCCTCAGTGAGTTGAAAGTGTACCTTACAGTCTACAGTAGCTGTGTCTACCACAGAGGCAGAATATATGGCAGTTACAGAAGCTGTTAAGGAGGCTATTTGGCTTAATGGATTGTTGAAAGACTTAGGAGTTGTTCAAAGTCACATAAGTTTATATTGTGACAGTCAGAGCGCTATTCATTTAGCGAAAAATCAAGTCTATCATTCAAGAACCAAGCATATCGACTAAGATATCACTTTGTGCGGGAAGTCTTTGAAAAAGGAAAAATTCTACTTCAGAAGATTCCGACAGCAGATAATCCCGCAGATATGATGACCAAGGTGGTAACAACAATCAAGTTTAATCATTGTTTGAACTTGATTAACATCCTGAGAATTTGAGCACCTTCAGGTGTATGGCGCTCGAGAGCGCATTTGTAGGCACTACAAAAGATAGCTTTATCGAATTTGGGGAGTTGAAGGAAGTGTGTGAAGATGTGATTATCCTAATCAAATCTTCAAGGTGGAGATTGTTAACATTAATGGAAGACAATTAATAATGGTTGCCATTAACATTAATGGGAGACAATCAATAATGACAACCACCAACTTTGGAAAAGTGGCAAGGGATAATTTTTTTTGGTCCTTGAGATAATGGGCTATTTATTGTTTGGTCCTTGAACCTCAACTATAAATAGGCCTTTTCATTTCTCATTTCAATTCATCCCAACCAATCTTTCTCTCTTAGTTTTCTCTCTTCTCCCATTTGAGAATTCTTAAGGAATTCTATTTGTTTGTAATACTTTGGAGATAGTAAAGTTATCATCTGGTGTTAGTGCCCGAGGACGTAGGTATAATTTACCGAACCTCGTTAAATCTCTTGTGTTCTTTCTTGTCCTATTTTTCTTTCAATATTTGAGGGTATAATAGTAGTATTTAATTGTGCTATTAAATTACTATAGAAGGGATATTCTGTCTAAGGAAAGACTTGGTATTTAAGATATCCATGTGATCCACCTCTCTTCCCTGGGAATTAAACTTTGTGTGATTTTTTAGTACAATAATTTACACGCTTCCGACCCTATTAGAACAACACATTCCACAACCGGCACACCACCACCAAACTATGACTTCATGATCACACCGACCATCGAGGGTGTAACCATGAACTTCTACGTTTTGAAACGTCCTGGTGTCGATAAATTCTTGGAAGCCATAAGCAAAAAGTATGAAGTGGTGGTGTTCACAGCCGGGTTGGAGCAATACGCTTCATTGTTGCTCGACGTTTTAGACCCCAAAGGGCTGATATCGCATCGTTTATACAGAGACTCGTGCAAGCCATTGGTGAAACGAAGGTTTGCCAAAGACTTGTCAACGATAAGGAGGGACCTTGAGAACGTCGTGATCGTCGATGATAACCCGAGGTCGTATGCTTTGCAACCTGCAAATGCAATCCCCATAAAGCAATTTGTCGATGATGTCGAAGACAAGGAATTGGAGAAGCTGTTAGGGTTTTTCGAGAGGTATTGTGATGGGTTTGAGGATATGCGAGAGGCGGTGAAACAGTATTTAGGTGGTGCCAACAACACCACCAAACCGGCTCGGACATCATCGTCGTCTCGTCATCATAGTACTAGGGATCTTTCATCAGTTATAAAATATCACCACATATGAAAAATTATATATATAGTTGTAGATAAAATGTATTTTTGTGTAAACACAGGAGATTAATTTTCGTCGAGAGTTAATAAGTGGATTCAAAGGCCGCTATTAATTCAAACCAATTGCTGGTTCATTTGTAGATTAAATGCGTTTACTTTTTAATTGTGAATCAAGAAAAAGAAGTTTCTTTTTGAATGATAAGACCAAAAAAGAAAAGGTTTAAATTAAAGTGAAAGAGTTGAATCACTATTTGTGCTTAAATATGTTTTTATTTAGTTCGATTTTTTTTGTTAAATTAACTCTAAATTTGCTCATTATCCTTATATTTGAGTTTGAGTTAGACAATGGTTCTCATATCGAGGCTTTAACTTTTTTTTATCTAAGTTAGTACTTTGAACTTGACAATCATTTTCACATCGAGACTTGAACTTTAGAGTTTTTGAGAATTAACTTGGACAAAAGAAAGTTCATGCCCAAATGTGAGAACAATTATCAAGTTTAGAGTCTAATCTGGACAAAAAAAAGTTTCAAGCCCCAATTTAGAAAAAATTACTAAGTTCACGCTTCAAAAAGTGATTACCCTATTTCAAGTAGGTAACATTTATTAAATTATCTCAAACACACAATATAGATGAAAGAAAATTTAATTGATAATGATCATTTGGTGTTGTGATAAAAACTTGTATTTAAATCTTTTTGAACGTGTTTAATCTTTAGATATATTATTTTTAATTTTTTTATTTAAAAATTATTATATAAAAGCATGAAAAGATAAAAGTATAATTAAAACAATTTAGCTATTATTTAAAAGAAAAAGATAAATAGGTTTTTTTCAATTAAATTTGCTCGATTAATTTCTGACATCATGACACCAACTCACTTAAAAACTTTAAAATAAGTATAAATTAACATTTAAAAAAATAAAAAAGCAATCATGAATTCTTTGGCTTTTAATATTGGTCATATCTTCTTGTTTCATCTTTCCATTATTTTTAATATTATTAATTAATTTAAATAGTTAATACAATTAATTATTAATATTAATGTTGATTTTCTTTTGAAAATATCTATTTACTCATTATGGTAATTTGAATTTTTTTTTGTTAAAAAGGGATATTTTTAAGAAAAAATTATGTTAATAGTATAATTTTTGCTACATAATAAATGCAAATGGAACTATCAATGGCTATTACGGTTTGGCACTGTGAAACTATGCAAACAAAATAACAAATAACATTAAGGGTTTGTTTACGCAATTCGATTTCTCTATATCTGTGGAGCTTAGCTTAGTGAGAAATTTCAGTATCCTTAGTCAACAATACAACAAGTGACTCACATTTTATCACTCTCTAAGTATAAAAACCTCACCCTTGTGCCTAAAGACTAGAACTTTCACTTCCAAGTCCTCCTCTTGAGAACTTGAGTAGTAAACACTTTCAATAATGTTTATAATACAACCTTTGCCTCAATGGCAAGATGTAGTTGGCATTGTGAAGTGCCACTCATCAACTATCAGCTCATTTTGCCTCGAATTAACCAAAATAGTTAATGTATTTATTATTTACATTAACTGACGTCTTATAAAAGTAGAGAAATTTAGCCAATAAGTGTTTAAGTTAATAATAAGTTACATTGTACTCTCAATAAAAGAACTCTGGTTCAAGTCTTGTAGATTGACTTTGTTGGAAAGAGCAACCATGAATCTCAAAATAATCTTTTATAGATCATAAAACGAATATAAAAAATATCTTAATTATACAGAAAAATTGAGAAATTTAATTATGTCAAATCAAAGTATAAGAATTAAGCCTCAAAATTGAGTTTAGTAAAAGGATCAAAACTAACATTTTACCAATATTTTTTTCTTTAAATAAGGGATAATATATTTTTTGTCCCTAAACTTCGTAATTAGGTCCACTTTCGTACTAATACTATATTTTTTTCACTTCTGTACTTAAATTTGGCAACTAGATCCATTTTGGTCATTGAACTTGGATTCCATCAAGATTTGATGAAATGACCCGTGTTCTTAAAATAGAATTACATTGGTCTCTAGCTTCAACATGTGCATATATCATAAATGCGCTTTGTTCGATTATTCATTAGTTGTATTTATATTATTTTGATTTCTATGTTGCAATTGCATGGACTTGTATTTATTTTAATATTATAATATATTTATAATGATAAAAGTAAAAAAAAAAATTATATATGTAAAATTAATTAAAATGATTTTGTTACCAAATATTGTAAGATACTTATTAAGATTTGTATTAATGCATTAATTTAATAATTTTATTCATCATTCTAATACATCATAGGATAAATATGAAGATAGTTACCCACACTAATGTGACAATTTTTTTTTTCATTTATTTGTTTCTCATAATTTTAAATTTTTACACTTTTCTTTCACCAAAACTACTTCAATTCCGTTTTAAACTATCGACACTCGATAATAAATTCCAAAAATAATCAATAATGAGTAACGGGCTTTAGGGTCTACAGAATTTTAATCCAAAAAAGGTCAAATTCTATTAAAGTACCTATACTATGCGATTTTGTTAAATTTAGTCTTTCTACTATACTTTGATAATATTCTTAGTCTTCCACTTTTCAAAATATGTATTTTCAAGAACCCAACCCTTTTCTTTAATTCCACCAAATAACTCAATGTGGCTTATTTTTGAAAAAAAAATGATAAACTAATATATACATCTTGACATTTTATTTTACAATGAAACCATTTTTTAGACAATTAAAAAAATGTAAAATAAAAAAAATCAAGTTGTACAATGTCATATCAAACCATGTTTAAAAAATACATATTTTTAAAAATAAATTAAAAATATCAAATTTCAGTAGAAGGATTAAATCAGGTAAAATGTCATAATACGGGGACCTTTATAAAAATTGACCAAACAATTCCACCCTGTCGCTTTGCTAATCAATTATACCCAACGACTCAAGCTTGCACTCCGAAGCTCTCTCTTCATGACCGTTACACCGAACCAAAATTTGAAACATAACGGAGCCTCAGAGCTTCCCGTTATTACCCGAACCAAAGGGAAACCTCCGCTTTGGCTTTATGTTTTTTTAAATCTACGAACTTCTCCTATAAGCGGCTAATGATTAATCTCCATCGCCCTTTCATAATCCACAGCCCTGAAATGGTTTCCAAGATTATCAAGAAACGAACTCCGCCACGATCCATCAAGCGCCATCGCCACCACCACCGGAGAAAGACTTCTCCGGTGAAGAAGAATGGTTCGTTCTCCGTCATTGCCTCCCTCAACAAGTCCATCAAGACTTGCCGTCGTCGCATCGTGAGGCTTTTCTCGAGGTTAGCCCATATAGCAACCCCTTCCACCGCCGCCAAACGCTACCGCAATGGCTTCCAACTCCTCAAGCAAGAAGAAAACGAAGAGCAAGAAGAGTTCTGTGGGTTCGAAAGCAATTTCATCGTTCCTCGTGCTTTAGTGTTCGAGCGGTGCTTGCTTCCACCGTTGATTTCCAAGACGAAAAAGACGATCTTTCTTGACTTGGACGAGACCCTGGTGCATTCTAGCCCCGACCCTCCTCCTGAAACGTACGATTTCGTCGTACGGCCGAGCATTGAAGGCCAGGTCATGAACTTCTACGTGTCGAAACGGCCCGGCGTCGATTTTTTCCTGGAAGAAATAAGCAAGAAACACGAAGTGGTGGTTTTCACGGCGGGGCTCAGGCAATATGCTTCCCAGGTCTTGGATAAGCTCGACCCGAAGGGCTTAATATCCCACCGGCTTTATCGGGATTCTTGCAAGGAACTGAACGGGAAGTTCGTTAAAGACTTGTCTGAAATGGGGAGGGATTTAGGGAGAATTGTCATCGTCGACGATAACCCAAACGCTTACTCTCTGCAACCAGAGAACGCCGTCCCTATACGGCCATTTGTGGAGGATAGTCACGATAGGGAGCTGGAGAAATTGGTGCAATTCTTTCAGTGGTGTGAACGGTTCGAGGATATGAGAGTAGCGGTCAAGCAGTATTTCAACGGTGGCGGCGCTGCTGATGATTATGGCTTTGTGTAGTTGAAGCTATGACTCTTGCAGTCTTGCTCTGCTCATAACGGTGGTTCAATTCTTTTTTTTTTCTTTCTTGTTTTCGTTTTTGAACAATAGATTTTGTTCATGTTAGAAAAAAAAAACCAAAAAGCCTGCATTATGATTAGATCGAATTCCACGTCTTCATTGTTATATTCTCTTCTCTTTCTTTTTTCTTTTCCCAGATTTTTCATGTAAGAATTAAAGATCTATAACTAGTTTCAAACTTTCAAAGCACAGATTTTTAATGGCATCAAGTTCTAATGAAGTTTGAAAAGTAGGACCCTTTCCAGTGGTAAAAGGCTATTGCTCAAATCTTTAATTTTTAATTCAAGTTTATGTTTTAGCCTCTTAAAAAGAAACCCATTGTCATCATCATCATCAAAAACAGCTTACCCTCTGGTTCATAGAAAAAAAATCTCTTAGAACTATTCAATAATAATAAAATAATAAAGCACGTGGCAATTATTGAGTGATAGGTTTTGCTATCAGTTGATTATGATGAAACTTACATTTGATAACGAAAAGAAGAGAATTGGGAAGAGAGGGTGAAATTTGAAAAGCTTAGAGTTTGCTGTTCCATGATCTCTTTTTTTGTTAAAAAAAATGAAAGACCTGTTTTTTTTCCCCTTAATATGATTATTAGTATACAAGAAAACCTAATTAATTAAGCTTTAGAAAGATTAGGAGAGAAAACCGTAAACAAAACGTAAACAACAAAAAGGACTTCCAAGTTTCCAAGGCAACTCAAATAGTCCATCTATAAAAAAATTTCTTTAAAATTAATTGCACAAGGTAAAAAAAGCAATCTTTTTTCCTCTTTCCGGCCTCTGTTTTTGAAAAAATTCCATTATGCCCTTATTTAGCTAAAGAATTTAATTGAATTTCGATCACTTCATGGATGGCTCCAATCAAAATTCTGGGTTTTATTCCGATTCCAGAGACTCAGAAAGCCAGGTTTTGGATTCTAGGGTTTTCTATTCGACCCCAAACGAGGATACCAACTATAAGAACCCTAATTCTCTCACGGTACGTCTTTCGAATTGTTTTTATTCATTGAATTAGTCTTAGAATCTTTGAATTGATGAGGTTTGGGATTTTGACTTTGATTTTGATTTTGTTTTCCTTCTTCCTTTTGAATGTTTTTAATTACTGATCTATTCTTTTCCATTAGAATTCGAACTTGTGGGGGATATTTCTGATTTGGGTGTTTTGCCTTTTTATTTGATGGTTGTATATTTTCTATGTTAATAATAGGATGATAAGATGGGACTTGAAAACTATGATAATGGGTTATCAGTGCCAACTAAAAGTATGGAAGAGTTGAATGATGAGGAAAAAGAATCGATGACCGGCCCTCGGAAGCCGGGAAAATACTTCTTTTACGACTCCCCACTTGTTGAGGACACCGGCGTATGGATACCGGTCTCGGTTCCGCCTATGCTAGAAAGTGATCACAAAGAGTGGAGTAGAGGTTTTCATTCCAATGGTGGTTATTTCCCAGAAGGTGACATGGGATGGGACCAGTTTCTTGGGGAAGAAGACAAGGAGTTGACAATGTGGGATGTGATAGCGGAAATGATTCTGGCTGCCCGTGGGAAAGTACGCACTTTAACTTCCGGTGATCTTCAAAGACGTGGTATCTCATGGCTTTTATCGAGTCATTTACTTGAGCAGGCTTGGCAAGAGATGGCTCAGACACTAACCGAATCAAATTTGGGGAACATGAAGGAAATTCTTGAAGTAGAACCGCCAAAGTGGTTGGCTGACAGTGCTGCTTCTGCTTGTATGCTGTGTGGTGTGAGGTTTCACCCGATCATGTGTTCTAGACACCATTGCAGGTTTTGTGGAGGAATTTTTTGTGGCGAGTGTTCTAGAGGAAGGAGTTTAATGCCAGGAAAGTTTTGTGTTGCTGATCCACAACGTGTCTGCGATGTATGCTGCGTGCGGCTCGAGTCTGTCCAACCATACTTGATGGACCGAGTTAGTAATGCTGCTCGGCTGCCAACTCATGACCTAACCGACTTGAGTACTTTGAGATCTTGGGTTAATTTCCCCTGGGGGCAGTCCATGGAACACGAAATCTATAAGGCAACAAATACAATTCGAGGTTATATCACTAAGGTAAGAAGTGAGCTTAATGTGAAGAGCCTGTTATTCTTCTTGTTGGTAGTTTCTCCGGACTATCATGTCATGACTTCCTATTTTCAATGTCGGAGTGTTGAGTATAACGGAAAGAAACTATAAATTCTTACCTTTTTCCTTTTCATTGGCTAGGTTGCTTCTTTGAAACCCGAGAAATCAATTCCAGATGCCATTCTCCGAGAAGCAAAAGGCCTCGCAATAATATCTGTTGTGAAAGTTGGTGTCATGGTTATATATAATATTGGTACGGGAGTCGTGATCGCTCGTAGAGAGGATGGCTTCTGGTCACCACCCTCTGCCATTTCTTCACTCGGTGTAGGGTGGGGAGCTCAGGTGAATACTTAAATTTTTGTTCTTTAACAACACATACAATAGGCGTTTCCTATTCGAAATTTGCATCCAACAAAGTCGAAAATGACTGTATGTTGTGGTTGTTTGTTGCATGTTGGAGCATCTCTGTTACGTACTGTTGAACAATTCAAATGCAAACATTGCTTGAACTTTATTATTAAACAGCAGAGCACGGGGAATTCAATTGGGATTTGCCGACAATCAGATGCAATGGACCAATCTTGTAAAATTAGGTTATTTCCCATTTTGTTTCCTAACTATTAAGGGTTACATTTTGCAGGCTGGGGGTGAACTGACCGATTTTATTATAATCTTGAGAACAAATGATGCAGTCAAGACTTTTAGTAGCAATGCACATCTTTCTTTCGGAGCTGGTTTGAGTGCTGCTGTTGGTAGTGTAGGAAGGGCTGCAGAAGCTAATTTACGAGTCGGTGATGGTGGTTGTGCCGCTTGTTATACATATAGCTGCAGTAAAGGTAAATGGATCCATTTTAGTTTCGTATTTGTCTTAGTGGGACTGCCATCGTATCATGTTGACCATTAACATAGTGTCTGTCGTCTACACACGGAAGGTCCCTGCTACTCGCCATTATAACTGATATTATGTTTGAATATGTAGGTGCTTTTTTTGGATGTTCTCTCGAAGGAAGTATCGTCACAACTCGCAGACGAGAGAATTCCCGATTCTATGGCAGCCAAACAATAACGGCATCAGATATACTTCTAGGGTCAATGCCTCAAGCACCTGCTGCTGCCATTCTCTACCATGCTCTTTCTGATCTATACAGCACACTAAGTTGAAAGCCGGAAGTCAGGTTCCGAACTGATTAGCTTCAAGACTCAGTATGAAGAAGGATCCAATTCAACATGAATCTTTATGTACATTGTGTAAATCATATATATTTATGTCATCTTCCATACCATCATTCTTTACCTGTATAAGATGCAGGTACATATTGTTGAACAACGTTCAAATCATAAAAGAAAAGAAAGAACAAATATATTTGTTTAAATTATGTTGTTGGCTAATATATCCTTTTCCGATACGATGTCGGTGCATCACCAAGACTTCACCGTGGATGCTTTCCGTCCACCCACGGCCCTATTGATTTTTTTGGAATTAAAAATTTAAAATTCGAAAATTAAATTAAAATACAAGAATCTACGACATGCATACCGTAAAATCTACAAACGACTTAAAAAGAAAACACCGGACCATTTTGGCGTTTGCAAAAAAGGTAAAAGGAGAGCGTGATTATATTGTGCGGCTGCAGAGCAATAATTCACAAGGCAGCACTATAATTGCATTACCACTATCAAACCCTTTTTCTTTTCTATTTTACTTTTTCCTAATTACCATTCAACTCCAAGTCTGACTCCTGATTTCTCAGCAGCCAAATAAGTTGGAATGCAACATGAGGGTAATAGGGAAGGTAATGGAGTGGAAGGAGCCGGGATCCTTTTATCCATCTCTGTCTCGGGTTTGTAGTGAAGTCAAAAAGGGATAATATAATTTTTGGTCCCTTAACTTAGCAACTAGAGCTGATTTAGTACTTTTTTTATCCATTTTGATCCTTGAACTTGGATCATGTCAAGATTTGATGATGTGATGATCAATGTTACTAGAACAGGACTGAATCGGTTGTCTGAGAATTAATCAATGTAACGGTTCGAACAAAGAGGTTGAACCGGTTGACTCGAAAATTACTTGAAATTGGTAAAAAAAAACTGATTAAATCAATGATTAATAGTTTAACTTGTTCAATCACTAGTTCGATTATTAAAACACGGAATGCGACATATAAGATTGTACCACATAATCACTTAGATATTTATATAAATTTTTAAATTTTCAAGTGATAATATGGTACAATCTCAAAGTGTCACATCATCAAACTTTTATATTTTTTAAGTTCAAAGATCAAAATGGATTTAGTTATCAAGTTTAAGTGCCAAAGTGGACAAAAAAAAATACATATACCAAAATGAACCTAGTTATCGGGCCAAAATTTATATCAATCAAAGTTAAAAATATTCACGTATATGAATATTAGCTATATCAATTCAATAATTGTTCAACACAATTCCATACTAATGTATGATTTTCATATATTTATAAAATATATAACATATTCAAATATCTATGATTTTAATATTTATTTAGTATCTAAAAATATTATAAAAAGAAAATAATCTTAAATTTTGATTATTTTTTTTAAAAAGAAAAAATCTTCTTTGGTCAAACTATAGATAAAGTGACCAAAATATAGATAAAGTTTTATTTTAGTCTTGACATTACTGATTTGATCAACGCAAATGCAGTGTGTAAAAAGAGGCAGAAACATAAAGGAAATGATGGAGTGCTGCTCTTCATGGACCATGACACCATTTTTTGTTTTTCTCAAAACATCATCATATGATCAATTGATCTTGGCTTTGATTGCCCCCATACTGTTAAATTATATCGTCCTTAGTGTTGTAAACATGCAAGTATTTGAACTGGTAATCATTCATTTCCACGTTTGCCACTGTTTTCCAATTTTCTTTTACCCTATCAAACGGATATGGGAAATGATTGCATTGCTTGCTATCATCATTGTTCATTATATATATTCTATATTCAAACTCCATGGGAATAAAAAGGAAAAAAGGTCATTTCATAAGCAAATATGTAAGAATTCAGACATTCAAAAAACCACTTTTTTCAATCAGAAAGCCACAATCATACAAATCAGCCAGTACCATTGTTGATGCTGTTTGCTAACTTGGAGAAGACGGAATATGAAATATAGAGGAATGAAGTGCATGCACTTAATAGAGGCAAAGTCATAGGAATTAGAGCTATTCTCTTTTGCTTGAAAAGTGATTAATGGGGTTGGAGATTGGAATAGGTGCCTCTTCTAGTCATCGTACTAACTCGAAAAATTGTTGCCCGACCGAAACATAGAAATCTTAGATTTTGATTTGAAAATTTTCAACTTCCGATCTAAATGACGAAGCTTTAAAGAAGTCCCATGGGAAATTATATTCTCGCCCTCTTTCTGACAGTGTTTGCTTGATGTGATGCTCATTCTCTTTCTGGAGCTCTATCTGTTCGTCAAAACGAGTTTATTAGACAACTGAAGAAGCCTATGAAGGATTATGAAAAATGCATGGATTGATCCCGAATTACCTGGTTTTTGAATTTCCAAGTGTAAGTTCGAGATCATCAGCTACACATTCCTCGTGGATCTTTTCTCCTTCCCAAGGCTTCACTAACCCTGTCATGTTACTGCCAAAGGCAAACTCGGCAGCAATAGCATCAGACATGGGAACATCTGATGTTTGATCAACGCCTGCAGGAAAGGCGGGTGAGCATGTGCCACTCTGCCCTGGAGTCCACATTCGTGAACCTCCTCGTGATAAGGCCTCGTCTTTAAATCCAAACGGGTTTCGGGAGACAAGGCTAAACGTAGGAGATGTTGGCCCACTTTGGGGTATTTCAAGTCTGGAAAGCCAACCTGGATCAGGAAAAACCTGACGGCTTGGACTTGGTGGAGTGGATGCAGGCAGGTAAGAAAAGCGCTTCCCCGTGCAAGTTGGGCCAGCATTCATTTCATCCCAATCACTTCTGGTTCGAGGAGTTCTGGAAGTTGGAGAGCTAAGTGGTGGAGTGACAGGAGCACTTATGGAACCACCTGCGATGAAGAGATGGTGAGCGAGCTTGGATGAAGCTGAAGATGAACCAGAAGAAAGGTTTTTGAGCCAAGGGATTAGGGAATTGGCATCAGCATTGCCATTGGCATTGGCCGTGTAATGGGATGAGGCTGGACTTGGGAAGGAAGATGAACCAGGGCTTGGGTGATATGATGAGCATGGACTAGCTGATGCAGAACCTCCCATTATGTCCATACGATCCACTGGTTTACATCCCTGCAGAAATGGAAAAACCAACACAAAATCACTGAAACAGCTCTACACGTCGGAGCAAAAATAACAAAATACACATTTCTCTAAAGACCCTTTCCCTACTTTCTCATCCCCAATGATCATAGGTGAAAATTTTCATGGATCCATGAACACAGTTCTTGCAAGAAGCTGATTGCATAGAATATGGACCTCACCATTGGTATCCCCTATCTTTAAGTATGAGCAAATTCATTTCATACACATAGTAGCTAACACACAAGCCACCATGACAACGTGAAGTCATATTACCGAAAAAAAAACCAAATTGTTTTTTGGATAAGAAAAACACCCCAAATCGTTGCTCATGCTAATCTTCAAGTCCCTAAGTTCACACCATCTACAATGACTAACTTTGTCTCAACCACCTGGCTCTAATAACAACGACTAGAAAAGAACAAGCAATGATTGATTATGAACATAAATCATTTTTCTAAAGAGAATCTAACTACCAGTCTTCATTTTGCCAAACATCACATGCGACATCTTTGTCTATAGACCATTTCTGATGAAAAAAAAAAAGCATGATGGGACAACATGGTCATTACAACCCGACAAAAACTTTGATTTAAAGAGAAAACTATTGTCAAAGACAATGGCGTTAGACTTACTTGGATAGGATATGTTAACACAACACAAGCACACCATGCTAACACGCTAACTATTCTAACATGTTTTATTACAAGCTTAATTAATTAAAACCCTATCCCTACACGCTTTTGAAATCTCGTCACAAAAAGAGGAATCCAAGGATCACCTTTTTTTTCTCCTTCATTTTCTCATAAAACTCATTAAAAAGCATTGCAGCACGCAAAGCCAATAATCCCGGGAATGCATATAATAAACGTGAAAGAGAATGACCAAAGTGACCTTACCTTTGAGAAGAAAAAGAGAAATAGAAAAGCATTTTTTTTATCATTATTAGCTGCATTAAAGCAAGCTGCAAAACTTCAATCTAGGAGATGCATAGTGTCCTCTAAATGTCAAAATTACCCTTGCCTGAAATGCTACAGTAGAAAGCAAAAGAATAAAACACCGGCAATTCTTTTGATGATCGACGAAGGGCATTATCGTCTTACTAACAAACAAGTTCTGGTTAAAGCTGCCTGGACAAATCTTCTTCGTCCTTTTGTCTTACCGAAGCCGAAACAGTAACATCAACAGAGAAAAAACGAATCTTTGATAAACCTTCGTGCTTTGTGCTTTCACTTTTTCTTAACCGACACCATCACAGTTTTAACAGACAACTTGCTACACCACGGCGTATTCTATCACAATTCGCTACCTTTATACTAACATACGCATAATCGCATGTAAAAAAAAAAAAGTTGAATGGTTCTGGAATTTGATTTGTTTACCTTTCTGTAAGTGGTGCCGTCTTCTTCGACGGTCCAACCGGCTTCGTTGCAGAGTGCTTTCAAGACCTCGTTGTTGTCGCAGTGCTTCGGTAGCTTGTAGTTTCCGTACATTCGCAACCCCGCGAAGATCTTCGCCGCGATCGCCCTCCTCCTCCTTTCTCTCCGCTTGTTGTTCTCCCTCTCCTTCCACGTCGGCATTCTCGTCCCTGACGTCATGCTTCAATACCTTCCTCAAAGCAGCGCCGGCAACTCGATTAACTTCACGGAACCCGGAAGTGTATATTTTCTCGAGAAACAAACGAAGAGATGAAAAAAGAAAAAAAAAACACAAAAGGATTTGGCGGTCTTTTTAATATTATTATTTCCAGTGTTCTTTTTTCGTTTTGGTTTTTTTTGGAGATGGAAGTGCTATTAAATGGAGGAAAAGTGTGAGCTATAAGGGAGGAGTGTAATTGGGCATGAATGTTAGTTAAAATTACAAGAGAGCCACTTATTATATGCAATAGAAATGATTTACCCAGGATCACGTGGGCAACACGTGTATTTTTGTATTTTCAACTTGAGATATTTTTCGGTCAATTGGCTGTTTATGTTATGTTTTATTTTCATTTTAATTCTAGTAGGAAATATGTAGTTGTACTTTCCATAAAAACAGAAGTATAAGTTGTACTAAAAATTAATTATAGTCAAATATTAAATAAATAATTATAATATATTTTCCTTCTTTTATTCTAATATCAATAAATTTAAAGTTGTCGAGAGTTTGGATAATTATCCCAATAATTAAAAAAAACTCAATATACCTTTTAAAAAAATAAATATCAAAATTATATATAAATTTTAATTAATTTTATAATATTACTCATTAATTTTAATTTAGTACATTTGCATATATCAAATTTTAATTTAGTTCAATTTTCATATTATTTCATTGTCTATGCGACACAATTTTTCATTAAATCATGTGTGAATTACTGACATGGTATTTTTTTAGGTTAAAAATAAAAACACTTCAAAAATGGTTTTTTATTTCCAAATCCATTTTTTTAATCTCAATTAAAATAATTTTTTTAACCTAACAAAATGTCATATCAAAATTTACACGTGATTTAACGGAAATTTGTGCTACATAAATAATGAAGTTAGTGAAACGTAAAAATTTTTAAAAAAAATAAAGCTTGATGTATGTAAATGGGCCAAATTAAAGTTGATATACAACATTACGATTTGTATCAAACTTTATGTATAATTTTAGTATTTATCCCTTTAAAAAAACTAAAGCATGTTTGGAATATAATGTGTTAAATTTCGATTTTAATCTCTATTAGTTTAATACACTTTATTTTGACATAATTTAACATCGTTAACCATTTTTATTATTTAAATTAAATTCAAGCCAGGTCGGGTCGACTCAGAATATAAAAGTATTGTCCAAACTTGATGCAAGTTGGGTCAGAACTAACGGGCTACCCAACCCATAGACAAATCTATGTGGCAAGCAATACCCTAGCTCCCCCAAGAATGGAACAATTATGTTTTAACTCCTTCAAAATCTATAAATTTTTAAAATAATACGTAGCAAAATTATAGTTTGATCCTTTGAAAAATGATATAATTTTAATTTAATCCTTTTAAAAGCTATAAATATATATACAAGTTAACCCTCAACTTCCAAAAAAATCATAACTTTACCCCTAAAATTATATATACTCAACAGCAAGGATTGAGTTTTAAATTAATCTCTTAACCACTCATTCATTTTAATATCTATTTAAAAGTTGTATTTTAAGTTATTTAATATAAATAATAAAATTACTGAAATATAAATATTATCATAATATTTTTTGCCGTCTTTAATTAAATCGATGTCTAATTAATTCATTAAATTAATTAAATTAATAAGTTCAGCACAAATTAAAAATATATAAGTACTATGCTAACCAACCAGCTAGTGATAAGATGTCAATTAACATTTAATCTCATGTTGAAGCCTTAAAAACTTACCCATCTCATAAAAAATATTATAAAATAATAAGTTGTATCTACTCATAAATAACAGTAATAGCAATGTGTTTTTTTATTTGGTAAATTATATTGTTAGGGGAGGTATTCACTTACATCGGTATAACTTGACATGCATGATCTCCATGAACGTTAAACTTAAGTTTTACACAGATATAAGTGGATCCCTCTAACTTTGCAAAAAAAAAAAGAATAATAGCTAACCATTTAATTTTTTGCCTCTTTTAATACTTAAACTTGCATTTTTATCAAATCACCTTAATATGGATGAAAATGTTAACATCGGTCTAACTTTGCAGATGTGGCATTTATGTGTATGCCATGTAACCAATTAACTAATTTATTTTAAACTTAAGATTTTTTTTTCATCCATTTTGAAGTTATTAAACAAACCATGCAAGTTTAAAAACTAAATAGATAAAAATAAATAAATAAATAACTAAAATATATATATTTTTTAAAATTAGAAAATTAAATCAATCATTATACCTTATTAATATACATTTAAGTTACAAGTAAATATATAAAATTTATTTTTACAGTGTCAATTTAATTTTATTTATTATATAAGTACATATAATATAAATCTATACTAAGGAAAACTTTTTAAAATTAACGAAAGTTAATTATCATCCACCATTTACTAACTAACTAAAATTTCTAATTATGTTAGTATTTTATATTTAAAATTAATGTAACACCCCTAACTCACGTCCGTCGCCGACGGGGTTACGAGGTATTATCGAAGAAAAACATAGTATTCGTACATTCACATAATTCTATAGATCTTATTCGTAAAATAAGATATAATAAATTATTAATCACACTGTATGCACGAATTATAATCCCCAAGTTCAAACTAATTCAAATCAAATATTAAACTTTGACTTCATAATTATTTACAAGTATTACTTAACCAAATAAAACATTCCACATAGCTTACTATTCAAATCATGTACAGCATTAAAATTTGATATTATAAAGAAAAATAAAATAAAACATACTTGGCAGTTCATTTAAAAACCAAACATGTCTATTTGCTAATTACAAAGCCATAAGCATTTGACCATTTTAATATAACTAATTTTAGGAACACATACCAACCACTAGTGTATTAATTTCCATATCATCTATCATTTGTAGAGTATAACCGCATAATTAAAACACCAATTATATCTTAAGAATAATTCACATCCTATAATAGCATATTAATACATCCAAATATCATAATAACTTGATATAACTCAATCGATTCATATATCAACAATGACATATGCGCAAATTTAAAAGTATATATGTTCTATTAATTAACACCCTATAGCCGAACATATATATATATATATATATATATCAATTATGCAAATTATAATCTATATTTATCAAATGGATTAAAATCGCAACTAAACCATCAAACCAAACATATCAAAACATCTAACTAAGAAGATTTTAAACTAAGCATAACATATAATAACTAAGTCATTTTCGCGTGACTTAAATAGCTTCTCATTCATATTGGATTCAAAAGATAGAATAGCTTATACATGCCATAAGTTTAAACTTAAGCTTTCAAGAGTACCAAAATATAGACGATAGTGTGATGAGCTTCACTGATGATCCCGAGCACGTAACAATGTCCAAAATCTATAAAATTAAGACAAGTAAACACATTCTCAAAGTAAGCTATTTTAGCTTAGTAAGTTATAAGCGATTTAAACAATTTAAAAGACATTAAAAACTCAATTTGAGTAACCAAGTCCTGCTACTAAAATCACATATTCAACCAAACTTGACTACCAATATATATCAATCAGTCAAGTTTAATACCTAACATGTTCGAATATAATAAACTCTAAAAATAATAATAATAATTACTTAACACTTCCCATCTTACCATTCAATACCTAGTCGAATGTTCACTCATATATAAAATAAATAATCAAACATTATTATATATATATCATATCATATCATTTTATTATTATTATTATTATTTATTTTATTTTATACTTTTCAACTCATCCATCTCTCATTTTTCCAAATCTATCATACATATTATATTTATAACTACCCACCATATAATTTCAAGTTCAATAATATCAACCACAAAGGTTTGATTACGTACCTGCATTATTACAAACATAAATATTACACTACTACTCTTGCATTTGATAATTAGATCGTCTGATCATTTTCCTTCACCCGTTGTATTCGCACACTTAGTGACTATTGTTTAACTAGAAAAGCCATGAAATCGCACACTTAGTGCTTAATATTTTCCTTCGCACACTTAGTGCTCGATAATCAAACTCGCACACTTAGTGCTCATTAACCAAACTCGCATGCTTAGTGAAATTTTCATATTTATTATTTCTATTTGCATTCGACAACACCAAGATTTTATATATTTCAACTCGGCTCACACAAATATATAAATTATATTTATTTAAACCAACAATAAATATTTGCTTAACGACTTACCTCGGATTTCGACGGACAGTTGAATTCGACTACTCAACGATTTTTTTATTTTCCCCGATCCACGTCCGATCTTTTTGGTTCTTGATCTAAAAATTTCGAAATTAATCTCATTCAAATAGAATTTCCTTCATTTAGGTATAAATACACATAATTGAGCAATTTACCAATTTACCCCTAATATTATGCACTTTTACAATTTAATCCAATTTTCTCAAAACACAAAATATGAAGAATTTGTATATACAATGCTAGGGCCGAATGTTCACTAAGCTTATATAAATCCTCCCATTTCACTAATTTCACAATCTAGTCCTTCAATTTAGTATTTTTTTTTCAATTTAACCCTAAATGCTCAAAATTACCAAAAATCCCAATACCAAAATGTTAATCTAACACATTTATTTTATTTTCTCACATCAAACGTAAATTTTATCAAACTATTAACAATGACACTTCATGAATATATCATCAATTTCAAAATTTCAAGCATGGGCTTTATAGTATTCAAAGCAACTATCTCAAAAGTGTAAAAATTAACAAAAACCAAACTCAAATCACTTACCTAATTGAACATGCAAGGACCGAAAATATCAAAGCTGAAACTTTCTTTTCTTTCTCTTAGTTTCGGCCAAATAAAAATAAAAGAAAGATGAACACTTTCATCTTTTATTAAATATAATATATTAACATATATTAAAGTATACCATAATGCCATAAAATATAACAAACAATTCAAGTCATTAATCCATGCATATTGGTCGGCCACCAATTCCTATTTATGGCCAAATTGCAACCTTAATATTCCATAATATAAAAACAATCATAATTTGGCCCTTATACATTAACCCTTAAATTTTCCATTTTACGCGATTAAATCATTTTTTCATCAATCGACCTCCAAACACTAAAATTTTTAAACGAAACTTTCACAAAAGCAACTTCACACATTTTAAACATAGAAAATGATATTTAAATATTATTTTAACTCGGATTCATGGTCCCGAAACCACCGTTCCAATTAAGGTCCAAATTGGGTTGTTACTTTATTTATTTTTATTGAATACATTTTAATATTCCATTTACCTTTTTGTCCTTTATAATAATACATAATTTCATATATGCCAAACCACCAATCTCCACTATCATAAAGTAATGGTTTAATTGATAAATAGGGACTTCTACTTTAGTAAAACATGGAAAATAAACACTTAAACAATTAGAATGTAACTTTTTGTATTTTAAGCGATTTAGTCCTTTTTGCTTAATTAACTATCGAAACGATAAAATTTTTCAACGAAACTTTAATACCATCTTTTTGCCACTTTGTAAATATTTATAAAAATATTTACGACTTGATTTATAGAAATGAGGTCCCGATACCTCATTTCCTAAACCCACTTGACCTTAGGGTCATACCACTTGAACTTAATAAATCACTTATAAAACAAATATCACAATATCAAAAATATTTTTAAAAATCACAATTAACTCGTAAATATTAAATATAATATTTACAAACCTACTCGTCGGATTTGGTGACCCCAAAACCACTGTTCCAGTTAATCCTAAAAACGGGCTGTTACAATTAATGTCTCCAGAATTTTAGTTTAATTAGTATGAGTATTATTGTCAGTGCAAGAGAACGTGGGTTTGAGTGCGCCGAAGCGCATTATTCTCCTATTTATGGGTTGAGAAAGAGTTATGAGTACTTCTAGGCATTATTTTGTTCCAATTTACTACCAAAACAGAAAGTTTTAACAAGTACGAGCTATACCGATTTAGAAATACCTTAATTAAAAATTAACAATAATAAACAAATCAAATTGTAACAAATTGAAATGTAAATATTATGTTTCAAAATAAATATAGTATAAAATAAGGAAATTTTAATTAATATTTACTTATTATTTATGTGTTTGATTGAAATTGTATCACAAATTATTTGAGTTCCAACTTAATCATCAAATTATCAAAAAACTATTATTTTTACAAAACAAGATATTAAAATGATAGTCGAAATTAGGGTGTTCACTGTTAGTAACAGTGATTGATTCCTATGTCGTGGGTACTCTCCAAACAGGTAAACGACTGACCATGAAATATGTTCCATTATTATGAGCGAGGTTCAAATCCCAACTTCATAATTAAAGGATAAGGTGAGCAACTTCTACATAAAAAATAGATTACGATTATAATGATAATATTTATGTCTTTTTTATCTCTTTATAAAAAATTCTTAAGAATACACACAACATATATTTTGAACTTAAAATAGCAAAAGTTTCAATGTATCAAATTTACTATTTTTTTAATAACCCAAATTTACTATTTTAACTGAAGGCTTTATATATATATATCAAATTTTTATAAATACGTTTTATACGTAAATTTATTCACCAACATGTAAGTGTATTGTAATCATTGTTTTCAAAATCAAATTGATTAATTTTAAGCCGATTAATTGACAGTTGAATTGGTATTCTTTATTTTTTAATATTTTTATTTTAAATGATTTTGTTTAATTAAATTAGACAAATTGGTTAAACTAAAAATCGATAATTTGATCAATTCGACATCAATCTGGTTTTAAAAATATTGATATTAACTCTTTTTTTCCCAAGCCATTTTTGTCTAGCAGCGGTGCTAGCTTTCGGGCTAGCATCACTCGCTTTTTTCCCCTTTCACCAACCATTTATTTATTTCTTCTTCTCATTCACTCCACATGTTTTATCTCTTTCTTTACAGATTTATTTTGTGAGTATCTTTGTTGTCTTCAAAAGTTGTAAGGGAGAGATGACAACGTCTACCGTTCACTAAAACTCCACCGACCACTAGTAGTTTTTCTTGGAAAGTGGGTGGCTGTTCATTAATTTCTTAATTTGTTTCTATTTTGATAGTATTTTATAATAGTAAATGATTTCACAAGTCGATTTGAACTCATGTTGTCTTAAGTTTTATGTTTTTTTTGTTTATTTTTTCATTGTTTAATAAATTTTCAGTTTTTGAAGTTTTTATCTGCTGTTATAGTATACTTTTTAGTGTTGCTTATGCATGTAAGATTAGTTTTACAAGTGATTGTAGTGATGGTTTTGTTATCATTCTCTCTAATGTGGTGAATGCTCGACTCTTTTGTTCATTTTGGCTTATCGCTTTGAGCTATTCAGGGCTGGTTTTTTTATCGTATTAAATACTTGCAATTATTCTAGATATGTCATGCTTGAATTATAATAAAATCAAATATTAACGTGTCATGATATTATATTGATACTGAAGCTAAAACCTTTGTTGTGTTAATAAAGTTTATTATTCATAATCTATAAGTATTTATTAATATTTTTTCTCTGATTTTATTTAATTGAATGAATTTTGGAAAAAAAATAGTGTCTTCAATTTTCTTATTATTAAAGAAAGTGAAAAATCCTTTCAGAAAAAGAAGAAAAGAAAGTGAAAATAATTGGGATCGTCTAGTAGCTAATGTATCGGTTGGTCATTAGGGACTATATGCGGTGGGGCCCTGTAGCATGCGAAGAACTGGCTGAGTTGACTGACCGTCACATTGTCAGTGTTGGGCAGTGGGTGGTCCCACTACGTGGGAGCCCACTTCTATGTGTACCCTACATATATATAGTTGTGGGGTGTTGAAAAAGAGGAGCTTGTGTGCTGCAACCTGCAAGATAAAGAATAAAAAGGAGAAAACAGTTTATTTACATAGAGGGCTAGTTTGATAATATTTTTCGAAAATTACTGTAGAAAAGTATTTTTGAGGGGTATTTTTGAAGAGTTTAGTTTAAAATTTAAATATTTAATATTGTTATTAAAAAATATTTTTAAGAAATAAAATATTTATTTTAGATATGTTATTATTAGATAACAAATATGTATTTAAATAAAATTTAAATTAGTTAATATAATTATATTTTAGTAAGAATATAAAAAATTATTATAACTTGTTGTTAATATTTTAATATATGAAATATAAATTTTAAATGTTTTTAAGTAATAAATATTAATTACTTATAAAATTTAATTAGAATATATATAAATTATATTTTAAATATTTAAATATAACTATTAAATACTTGTAATTAGTATTTTAAAAAATATTTTTTATTTTTAATTAATGATTTTAACATCTTTATAATTAAGCACCAAGAAAAAAAAGAAAAATATTATGTTATTGAAGGGGTGAAAAAATAATTAACCACTAAAAGTACTTTTAGGAGAGAAAAATATTTCTGAAAAGCCAAAAATTTTAGCTAAAAACAATTTATTCTGCATAACTTTTTTTTCAAAAATATTTTTAGAGTCAAAATATTTTTTTAAACACAAAGAACAGGCCCTTTGTATTTTTTTCCATCCGAGCTCCGTTTGATATCCGTTGGAGCTGATTACAGTAGTTAGTAGACTAAAAAATCTACGGTCTGTGTAGTCCCATTTTAGTTTGGAATACTGTCGTTTCAGGTTTTTGGTTTTTAAAGTCAGTCTTTTTTAACAATATTTTTAATTTTTCTCTTAAAATTTGTTTGAAATTATTTGATAATAGTCATGTCTCAATTGTATACTGATTTACTTATAATTTTGTAATAAAATTTTGATTATAGTAAATTTTTTTAATAGATTTTTAAAATCACATTGTCTTTATCATTTACTTTGAAGAGGGCTTTTACTAAAAAAAATTATCTAGATTTATTATTTTTTGTTTGTGCTATTATGATTAAATTATATCGATTATTGATGTATTATGTTATTAAACTTGTCATAATTATTAAATTGATTTTTTTAAAATTACAATAAAAAAAATCCGAACAATAAATATAATTAACGCGATTGAAACCCAAATGACGAGTAACACTTTTACCGTTCATTGAGTCGGATTTCATGCAAACATTCGGTACCACGTGTTTGTGTATGTTGATTCTCTGTCCCTCTCATGCTTCTTAATTTTATGTAGCGGGATAGTTTCTTAGTTACTGTTCAACTATATATTTTTTTTATAAGCAAAGAGATTACATTTATAATTATTTTTTATTTTTAATACATTTGAACGGATGTTTTTCGAGAATTTGAATGGATAAGTGTTATTATTATTTTTTTAATATAGAATTTTCGTTAATGATATACGAGGTTGTTTAATGGTAGTGGTCTAAAATCTAAATGCTTCTAAAGCAAAAGAAATAATTATAATACAAGTAGGAGTATAACGATTCGTATTACAACTTAATTTGATTTTGTTGGTAATGTGATGTAAATAATTGAGAAAAAGGGGATTTAAATACAGTACCGTCTCTTATTTTTATGGAGTAAATTGGGGTTAAAGACTCAATACGTGTTGTTGTCACTTGGCCTAGTCCGTGTTTTATTTTAAAAATATTTTTATTTGTTTTTCAATATATTTTTTCAGTTATAGAAAATCTTCTGGTTATTACTGAATATTTTCGGTTAAAGAAAATCCTCAATTTTCGAAAATTGGCATTGTTATTTTACCATTTTATCCATTTAGAAAACCTGATAAATAACAACTCATTCTTCTCATTTTTTCACAACAAGAAGCAAACAACAATTTTTCTTTGCCTTTTTTAACTCGTCTGTTTTCTGTTCAAAAAAAAAAAATTCCGGTTAAATTTTTGACCAAGTTTTGAGTCTACTTTTCTTTATACTTTTGAGAAGAGTAATACCAATTGTGTTCCACCTTTTTTTTATTTTTTTTTATTTTTGGTGTATGAATATTGAAATTGTGTGTTAACATTGAGGGCAACGTCCACTACACGATTACATTGATCAAGATGAATTTACTTTTAAAATAATAATTTTTTCCCGGCATAGTAATTATTTTATTTATTTACATTCAGTTTATTTATACTGTGACTAAAATTTAAATTTAACTCAAATTTAAACCGATGTCCTTTTTTATCTTATACAGATTATAAAATGTGGGACAATCTTCCCTCGTTTATTTTGGCATTTTTTTGCTTTGGATTGTTCTTCTATTTCGGCTAATAGTAATAGTATTGAGAGACAAGTGGTAGTAAACTTATTGGTTCAGAAATTAATCCAAAATTATATCAGGAGTAAATTAAATTATTTTCACTTTATGAATCCCCTTGACTGTTAATAAAATCAAAATAAAATTAAAAGATAAAATAAAAAATAATATCAAACATTAACATTTTAAATTTTATATCGAACCTGTTACAGGGATATATTAACTTTTAATAAATAACACTTCATAAATTTCCCTCTAAATAATAAAATAACCCTCAACAAATATCTCTTTTAATTGGGACCAAGGCTAGTTCAACCTCTTCAAAGATTTATCATCACTTTTCATATGTTTGGGTGCATTTATTTTCTGATGGAACAATGGCTAAAGCCTTCAGAAATACCTCAGCGAGTGGAGTGGTTCATGATCGGGATGGTAATTAAATTTTGGGATTCATGCATTACCTAGGTAGATACTCACTTTTAGAGGCAAAACTTTGGGGTATTCTTGATAGAATTCTCATTTTATTAAATAAAGAGTACAAGAGAGTCAATATTCAAATTGATAATCTCGAAATGGTCAGGGTCTTGTCCATAGAAGAAACTGTGGACTCTGGTATTACTTTACTTAGAAGAATTAAATGATTTTTGTAATCTAAAGGACAATAGAAAATCAAGTGTATACCTAGATAATATATCTTAATTGTAGACCAATTGGTAATGATTAATTTTTTTAGCAGACTTACTTCCAAATATTTGAAGTACCTCCTAATGTGGTAATTATAGCTATCCAACAAGACAAAGCTGTATTTAAATTATAATTTTTTCTGTATTTTTTAGCAGACAAAAGTTTTTAAATTGTAATTTTTTCTGTTTTTCAAAAAAAAGCGAATTTAAAGATAAATCTGTATTTAAAATACAAATCCAATAACATTTTTAAAAAATAAAACGTATGTTGGGGCGGATTCCAAAGAGGGCATATAAATGGAGTTGAAAGTAGTACCGTTGAGTCCGCCACCCCCACTTTCCCTTTGGAGCAGTTTTTTATGATTAATTATCCGTTTCGCAGGGCACCCATTACGGGAGAGAATGAGATAAGAGAGTGTACATTTTTCTTTTTTGGGTTCTCACGGTGATTGTTGAAATGTGGTGGGGTCCATCTCAATCATATTATCCGTTTACAATGGTGGGGTCAGGTGATGCCCGATATGCCCGCCACCCACTTGGCATCCCTGTTTTTCTTTTGCTTACAATTTGTTTCAAATCTTTATCAAGCTTTTCAGAAAAACCACCGATCATGTCATAGTTGGAATAAATATATTATTAAAAATTATTTAAAAATTAAAAATGTTTATAGTTTAATCGATTTAAATTTTTTTATTTAAATTAATATCCCGATTTAATTGATTCAATTCAGATGAATGTCGTCTTTATATTTTTTTATATTTAAAATTTAATTTTATATTTTTACTTTTAGTAATTTAATATCCATTCAACTCAAATTTACATCATGAGTTTATCCCAATTTACTTTATTTAAGTTGTAAAAATTCTTTTTCCTTTTAAATCCATGGTTTTCTAAAATTTATCATAATTTTGTTTTAAAGTTAACTATTAAAATGGTTTCTTTTCTTCCCTTCAGTTTAACTTTTAGTCATTTATGTTTAAAATGTTACATTTTAGTCGTTTATGTCACATGTTATAACATTTTAGTCAATAAGCCGTTAATTGTCGTTAACGGTATAACGGTAAGCTAACGTGGCACGTTAAATTATCATTTTAAACAAAAAATTTAGGTTATATTATATAATTGGTCTTCATATTTTTTCGTTTTGAACAATTTAATTTTTTTATGTTCTTTTAACTTTTTTTCCTCTTTTTTTTTCTATTTTCTCTATTCTCCATCTCTTTTAACATAGATTTTCTATGTTTTCCATTTGTTAAAATTAGTCCCTATACTTTTATTTTTTTAAATTTTTTTTATTTTTTTCCTTTTCTTCTTTCCCTTTAATTTTAAAAAATGGGAAACAGAAACAAACTACATTAAAAGAGTTAGAGAAGGGAGAAAAACAGAGGGAGAAGCAAAAAAGAATGAAAAAAAAGAAAAGGAAAAGTTAAAAACATTAAAAAAATTAAATTTCTCAAAACGACAAAATATAAGAACCAATTGTATAATTTAATTTAAAAATTTTATTTAAAATGATGATTGAATGTGCCACATCAGCTTACCGTTACATCGTTAATTGCCGTTAATGACAATTAACGGTTTAGTGAATAAAATGTTATAACAATTTAACGTAACATGATATAAGCAAAAGTGATCATTTTAACAATTTACCTAATTATTTAATGTATATATTCCTACTATAGAATAAAAAAATTAAATATAAAAAATAAATTTTATTTGATTTTAATATATATATATTTACTCAAATTTTAATATATAATTTAAGATCTTATATTATTAAAACTATTTATAGTTTTTTACAAACAAAATATATATCTTGCATATTTTTATATATATTTTTTTATTATTAATATATTTGATAATTAATTTTTTAACTTACGAAATTCTAATAATTAATTATCCAAACAATATAATTACGATGATTGATATTTTAAATTGATAAATTCTAATATTTTAATATTTTAAAAATTATCCATCCAAAATTTAAAATAAAAAACCATAAACTTGACTTACAAATTAATTGCAGTCTAATTTTTGACTCAAATTATAAAACTAATGAAGCATTAAACTTAAGCCATAGTTTGGGCCAATGAAATGAATTCAGCGACGAACCCAAGAAAGATCCATATGGGCCATTTACTCAGCGTTGACTTTATAATGCCCATTTATAGTTTCCTAAACGTAGGGCCCACTTTCCAAATGATTTAGTGGACCAACTCTTTTGCCTAAAGTCAACCAAGTGTTACATGGCCCACTCCTCGAGTTTCAACAGCCAATCACGGAGCAATGGGAATATTATCATGCTTTATTCTTTCTCTCAATTTCAATATTAAACAAATTATTTTTTCTTAAAAAGAGAGTAATTTCATCATGATTAATTGTTATAAATTATTCGCTTTTAAAATTAACTGATCAAATTACTCCAAATTTTCTCGAGAGACTAAAAATTTAATTTTACCTTATATGTATACAGACTTACAATGTTTTAACCTTTTCAAAATCAAATAAGATAGATATTTATATTTAGAAACATATTGGGTATGATGTGATCGGGAAAGAAAATGATTCATCTGAACAGATAAAGTTTTGCATTGTTTGCAAATGGTGTAGGTTCAAATCTTGTTAAAATCTGAAATAATCGAGTAAGTTGTCAATAAAAAACACAAGATACAACTTCAAATCAATCTATTGGCGATAAATTTTATGTTCTTCTTAATGGATATTAAAACCGTAAAATATATCAAACTTTTTATCTTCAATAGCTTAATAAAATATTTATAACATTTTTTCATGTTGATAGAAAATAAAATATTCTCTTTATGAAAATGAATTAATAAATGAAAAGTACTAAGCAAGAAGACAAGCCCTCCCAATTATTACTATTGTAAGGTAAATGGAGAATAAAATTGCTTAAAATCCCAACACTCTAATTCAAGGAATCAAATCCCTCAATTTTCTAATATATTTTTAGAGATTTCCATATCAACCCTATTATTTTATTTATATTTTTCTAGCGTAAAAAATATTTTTTTCTTCATATTTTTAAATTATCAAAAATATATATATATATATATATATAAAGCGAATTTCACTAGTTCACGTCAAATTCTAAAGCAATAATGCCCAATTTTTTAAAATTTCAACGACAATTTTACTATTTTAGTTAATATTATTAATATTTAATAAAATTTTCTTACAAATTAGCATAGCTAGGTTCAAGGAACGAGAAAACGAGAATCTCCAAATATTCTCGGGAAAAGAAAAAAAAAACCCTCAGATTTCTAAAACGATTCGGCTTTTTTTTTTTTTTGGAATTGTTTGTTTGTGGTTTTCGAATTCTGGGTCATCATCATCATCTTCACTGCAACTTCGCTTTTTTTTTTTTGGCCTATAGTCTGTCTCAGGTAACAACAAACTCAACTAACGCCCGTGACTCATTCATCAAAACCTAATTATTAATTCATTTCTTGTTGGTTTTGCTTCAAGTTGTTTCTATTGTAATTTTTTTCTTTTCTTTTCATCTTTTGTAAGAAAAATGAGAAAAAAAGTTGTGATTGTGGCTCTAGTAACGGCTTGTTGAATATTCGATAGTTTTCCAGCTAATAATAGAATCAGAGAGTTTCTTTTCTGATGGGTTTTTTCATTTTGATTTTGCTTTTATTGAATACAGAAACCTCTGTTTTGTTTTCAAATTTGAAGCTGAACTTGAATGATATGTAGTTTTGTGATTGGAGGACAAAGTTGTTTTATTTGATTGAATTTTGGAGAATTTAGGGGTTTGGATTAGGGTTTTTTTATTTATTTAAATTTTTAGCTGATTACATCGAAACAGCTTATATATTTGACTGGGTTTTGTACAGGATTAAAGGGTTTTCTTTTATTGATCTGGGTTTGTGATTTTGGGGTATTAAGTGGTCAACAAAGCTGTTGCTTATTTTATACATTCGGTGTTTGATGCTACTGCTATTGAGGGTTTGATCTTTGATTCAAATCATGAATTAGAACCTTTTGACTAATTATGGATCCTAATTAATAAGGGATGACAAACTCCGGTCGGCTGCATACGGTATAAGGGCGAGATTGATGGTTGGAGTGAGGATGTTAGTTTCTAAGTTCTGAGATTTATGAGGAAATTGTTGAAGTTGGTTGACATTTGACTGTTGGGGAACCAAACATAGGGTGTTTGAGATTAGATACAGTGGAATTTGGGTATGGATGATGCTCAGGGCAGCTCAAGTTCGCTCCCTCCTTTCCTTGCGAAGACGTATGAGATGGTGGATGATCCTTCCACAGATTCTATCGTGTCCTGGAGTGCAAGTGATAAGAGTTTCGTTGTATGGAATCCTCCTGAGTTTGCAAGAGATTTACTTCCAAGATTCTTCAAGCACAATAACTTTTCTAGCTTTATCAGACAGCTTAATACATATGTGAGCCACTTGTTCCTTTGTCTCCTTCCGACATTTATCGCTCGAGCACATTTTTATTTTATTTTTTTATAGCTTGAATTAAATTATTTCCATACTTTGCAGGGTTTCAGGAAAATTGATCCAGAGCAGTGGGAATTTGCGAATGATGATTTTATAAGAGGTCAGCCTCATCTTCTGAAAAACATACATAGACGCAAACCGGTTCATAGTTATTCCATGCAGAGTCACTTAGGTCAAGGAGCATCTTCATTAACGGAATCAGAGAGACAGAATTTAAGAGATGAGATCGAGAGACTTAAGAATGAAAAAGAGTTGCTTGCTTTAGAGTTAAAGAGGCATGAACAGGAGCGTCAAGGATTTCAGTTGCAAATGCGGCTGTTGAGGGAGCGTTTACAAGATATGGAACGGCGGCAACAAATTATGATGTCTTCCGTGGCTCGTGTCTTGCAGAAACCAGGAGGTGCCATAAATCTGACCCCACAATTGGAGACGAACGACAGAAAGAGAAGGTTGACTAGAATTGCCTACTTATATGATGAAGCCGGGATTGAAGATAGTCAGACAGGCAATTCCCTAATTGCTAGAGAAAATGTAGATAGTACATCATTGTCTAATATGGAGCCATTTGAACAATTAGAGTCATCCATGGTGTTTTGGGAGAATGCGGTACACGATTTTGGTCAAACCAACATTCAACATGAGTCAAACCTTGAATTGGATGAATCAACAAGTTGTGTAGATACCCCAGCAATATCTTGCATACAGCTTAATATTGATGCTCGACTTAAATCCCCTGGGATTGACATGAACTCTGAGCCTGCTTTCGTTGTTGTTTCTGAGCCTATTACAGCAAGGGAACAAACTGCAGGAACTACTGCACCTGCAACAACTGGGGTTAATGATATATTTTGGGAACAATTTTTGACTGAAAATCCCGGTTCAACCGATACACAGGAAGTTCAGTCAGAAAGAAAAGATTCCGATGCTAGTAAGAACGAAAGCAAACCCGGTGATCATGGTAAATTTTGGTGGAATACGAAGAATGTAAATAACCTTGCAGAACAGATGGGGCATCTTACTCCTGCGGAGAGAACGTGATATCGGTTGACTATTCTTTTTACACCTTTTGGTGCCTCAGTATTTCAGATGTATTAAGTTTAGGTATGATTGGTTTGAAAACTAAAGCATGTCATTAATATTCACTTGTTCATTTTATTTTTAGGTGCTGTATACATGGCTGTTTTTTTTTACCGCTTCAATATAGTTCAGATTCACATATTTTTTTTAGAATAACTCTGATTTTAATGTATTTACAAAGTTGTCATGTTACTGTATTTTATGGAATATTTGATGATTATATTGTTGCCTGCATCATGTGAGGGTCTGCTAAAGGTTGCAATAGGCATGCTTCATTAACGTCTTGAAAATGTATTCCGACAGGTGATTAACAACATGCTGTGTTTATGTCGAGTTGGGAAATGCAGATGTACCTGATTGAAGTAGACGGTGTTGTTACGTAGTTGTGAAATTACTGAAAAAATCAATCCATTTTGCTGGAAAAGTAGAATTAACTGCTGTGTTGCAGTAGAAGGGTGTATGGCTGAGGGTTTAGGAAAAAATGTCTTGATGGATATAGCTTATGATGGTATGGACTTAAGTGTCTTAAGTAAAAAGTTCGATTTTCTTGTATTTTTATGCTTGCAACTCAAGTAACTTCTAGGTAAAGATTAAATATATGAAAGCAACTAAAAAGAAACTGTCTAAAAGTACCCTGGATCTTCTTTGCTTGGCCGCTGGCAATCAGCTGTCACCCTCTCCTCTTCCATCTTTCTTGGCAGTGCCGGGCTCCTGTAGGGACGACTTACTTTGTCTACCTCTTGCGAAGAGGCTCACCTGAGCCGAAGGATGTCACTAGAGCAGTCATGGCTCAACCCAACTTGAACGAGGCTTGGATAAGGACTTTTTTGTCTCGGTTTAAATAGTTAAAAAAATATTTTAAAGTTAATTTTAATTATAAAAATGTATTAATATTAATAAAAATAACTCAAAACGGGCCTATGGTTGAAATTCTTTTTGGTATCGGGCTGTGGCCCACGTAGTATTAAAATAAAAAATAGGGCAATTGTACATAATATAAAAGATATTTCCATTGCCGGGAATTGAACCCGGGTCTCCTGGGTGAAAGCCAGATATCCTAACCACTGGACGACAATGGATGACATGATTAGTTAATAATAAAATGTTTACTTGATAATGTAATAAAATAACACAATGACTTGCAATGACCAATTTGGTCCCCATTTTCATTCCATATCAGCCTGAGTTCGATTGCAATCTGTGGGCTCTTTACGTCACTCAAAAGAAGAAAAAAGTAGTCTTCAAAGCACTTTCCCTTTTGGTTAAATTTTACTATCAGTCTCTGTACTTTACAAAAGTGTGGATTTACTCTCTCTACTTTAATTTGGTCATTTTTGGGCCCATTATGTTAGATTCCGCTATTTCTAAAATATGATGCGGCAAATTGTTAATCAAGTTAATAGATTCATAACTATCATTTGTGTCAATATTGAAATTTTAAAATTCAAAAACTACGGGATTTTGAATGTCTAATTGGAGAATATGGACTAAATCTACAACTATATGCATAGTACAAGACTTGTAAATTGTAATTGAATTAACCAAACGGATTTAACTACTACTATCTGGATAAGGACTAAAGTTTCAAATTTCAACAAATATAAAAACTAAAATTGATCGAATTAAAGTATAAAGACATAAATCCACAACTTTTATAAAGTACAGGGACCTAATAGTAAAATTTAACCTTTCTTTTTCTATTAAAAACAGACAATTTCCATTCCCATCCTGTAGCATGCAAATGGTCAGACATTGGAAGGAACACGAACGTTCAAACTTTGTCCTTTCTTACTGACTGCCATATTGCGGTCATATACTGATAAAAATTGACAATAACTGATAATTATATAAAACCAATAAACAAATCATATTTATGGTTTATAAATTTAATGCATTGCTCCTGTCATCTAGAACTTTTTATTAACAAAAACCCAAATATATTTCTTTTCGATGTGGTGAAAAGAAAAGTCCCTACATTCATCAGTAAGTATATGTCCCATACCCCCCTCCATCTTAATGCGATTATTATTAGGAAGAAGATAAGTGTGGATTGTGGTTTATGTTTGCTTTACAAAGCTTTCTTCTAATGTTTATAATGAGTAGTTCATATCAGCAATTAATTCCAACTTAGAATATTTGAGTCCCTGGGTCGGGTTAAATCCAGGTACAGATACAATGCCATAAATTTTTTTTTTTTTAAGGAGATACACCAATGGTGTTCTAAGTAAGTTGGCAAGTTGCTAAATCCCACTTAATGACCCATTAACAAATCAAATGGCAAAACTGTGTAATGATGTGTGATGACATGTATAAGCAATAAGAATGTAATGGAGCAAGGCCATGGTTGCCCACCTTTATATCATAATTACCACTAGAACAAGCAAAATATTGTAAATTGCGGGTGGCTTAAAGTGATGAACTTGTAAACAGTATTCTTTCTTTTTTCAGTATTATTATAACATTGTTATTCTAATTCATTGGAATTACATATATGAAAATCATGCCGAATGAACAGTAGTTGTATAAACTTTTTTTTTTCAATGAAAGAATTTGTAATTTTATATTTGCCAACAAAAAAGGAGGCAATGCCATTACAACACTGAAATGGACATGGGTACCACCGACACGTCGTTCGTAGTTGAGTTGCTTGCGAATGGATATCCAACACCCGATCCTCCGAAACGTGAAGCGGCATTCTCGCACTTCTGAAACACTCTAGCAAGTGATGCGGCCTTTCTTCTTGCTCGTTTTGTACCGGTAAACAATAGTGTCTGGAGTAAACTAGCCATTGCAGGGGCCTTGAGCACTCTTCTGGTTGCGGTAGCTCCACCGGTGCGGCAAAACTCGAGCAATGCTGCAACAGCATTCTCTTTCCCTCTTAGTGTTCTGCATTGCATCATTGCTATTAGTCCTGAGACTGCTGTTTCTTCCTTCCCTACAGCTTCGGCCCCGATTGGCTGCCTGACAATTAAGGCTAATGCACCTGCTACTTCCTCCGCCACCCCTTCGTTTCCTAAAGCTCCTACGAGGGCTGTAACAGTTCCGGCCTCTATCATTCTCGAACAAGTGTCTGCGTGAGTCGCTAGGTTAAACAAAGCGGTCACGGCATCCTTCTTCCCTCTAGGTGTCCCTACTCTCAACAACTCTGCCAAGGCTTCAACAGCTCCTCCCTGATCAGCTATCCTCTTCTTATACTCGTGAACTGCGGAGAGGCTAAACAATGTTGCTGCAGCATTTTGCCTAGCCTCCACTGTGAGCCCGAGTCTCAAGACTTCAACAATCGATCCTAGACAACCATCCTCGTCCATAATTCGACTTTTGTTCTTAGCATAAATAGATAAGTTCAGCATTGCAGTAACAGCATTCTCTTGAGCAACGGGGTTTGAGGATGACAGCAACTTCCGTAAGTGCGGTATCGCCCCAGCCTCCGCAATAAAAGCACGGTTTTCCTTCCCCGTTTTAGCCAGCAAACGAATTTCACGAGCAGCTACTGTCTGAGCTCCTTGAGATCCATTTGCTAGTTGTTGAATAAGAAGCACTGCTGTTGCTCTATTGGCCTCAATCGCTGCTTTGGTCGGCAAAGCCACAGCAAAAGACTCTGCAGATGCATCACCGGTCTCAGTAGGATCATACGGAACACCATGAGCAATACACCACTGCACGATCAAATTCCTCAAAGCTCGATTAGGAACAATGCGAGTATCATCAAGCATTTGCCCCGTCTTTGGACAAGTACAATGCCCTTCCTCCATCCACCGAGCTATCGAACTCCGATCATATGTCTGCCCCGTTGAAACTATCACGGGATCTTTCATCAAATCCAACGATATAGGACAACAAAAGTCCTTAGGGATAGTCAAAAACGTATGCACCATCTCCTGACTAATCAACCCTTTCCATGGTTTCTTCGGATTCTCGAAACACAACCGCAACTCATCTTCCTCGAAACCGAATAGCAAAAACTGACAATATCTAGTAATCGCAATGAATCCATTAAGCACAGAAGCCGCAGGTTCGATATCTCCTTCATGATTAACAATCTGTTCTTCCAAAAACTCAATTTCAGACCTACAACTTTCAACATCTTTAATCCCCAGTCTCTCCACAAAAAACAACCTCAATTCCACATGATTTGGTATCCTCCCATTCTCAAATTCATCAAGAAATGAAAAGAATTTAAGCCTTAAAACCTCATCATTTTTATCAACATACAATTTGCATTGTCTACCTTGTTTCTGCAAAAGCTCTACTTGTTCCTTAATATCATCACTCAAATTCAAATCTTTTATAGGGAAAACATCCAAAAGGGTAGAAATTTCTTGATTCAAATCATGGAAATGGCCTGAAATTGAATGGCTTTGAAGCAAAAGCCATAACTTACTGGATTGAGAGCAATAATCAAGTAGTATCTTGGACCTATACAGCAACAAATAGAGTTCCTTGAAGCACAATACGGCTGTTGGAGACAAGTTCGACGAGGAACCAGACCTTGAATCCCTCAAATACGTCAAAACCACAAGGAAAATTTCCACCCTTCGGACCAAAGACCGAGAATTCCTCCGTTGAAAGAAGAAAACATGGTCGGAAAAGCAAGAAACAAGATCGGACGACAAGGCGGCCAAGGTTTGGACAAGAGCCACTTGTGTTAAGTCAACAGGAACCAAGAAAGCCTCTAGAGACGGCGACCTTCTCCTCCTTACAGAAGAGAATATAGCTGCTGATGCCATTGTTGATAAACTCAAGAATCTGCAACAAAACAAATGAAAATTTTTAAAATCTAATGAATACCCAAGATTCTCAGCTTTATTCTAGTTCTTGGGTTGTTATTTAAATCTTCAAAGGATGTTCATAAACAATACAGCAAAGATTTGGTTTTTTTTTTCTTAACACAACCCAAAAAAAAACATTTTTATGTACAAAATGAGAAGGGGATTTTGTTTAAGAACATGAACCTAATCCGCGTTTAGGAAAATTAAAAAAGACACTGTGTTTTGTCCCTTTCTCTTAAGATCCTTTCATGCTTTGTTCTTTTTCTTCCTTCCTTGCTCGTGTTTCTTTTTTTTCCTGTAAGAAAATTCAATGCAGTTTGCTATGAAAAATAAATGGCGTATGGCTTTGACTGAAAAAAATCATATTTTAGTCCATTAATTGTTCACCCAGAAAGCAATGGGGGTCCTTAAATGCGTACAGCTTTTTTTTTTGTGTTTACCCTTTTTACTGGTTTGTTTGTAAAAAAACTAGATTTTGTTAAACTATAAAGGTCGGCCCTTTTTTTAGGGCTTGGGGGGTAGAGTGATGATGTCAGTTTGTCCGGTTACAATTTATTTTTAGATGGTTTTGGGGGGCTTTGCTGTCTCTTCTTAAGTTTTGTTGTTTGTTGGCATTTGCCAATTTCCCAAAGAAATAATTGCAAGTTTTTATAAACTATTTTTAATTTTTTAAATTTTAGTATATATACTTTTATTTTTAGATTTTTTTTCAAATTTTTAAATTTGAACTCCAATTATCAATTTTATTAAATTTTTTATTAAATTTATTAGTTTTACCATTTAGGCCTTCTAATTTTTTTTAAATTTTAAATTAATAAAAAGTAAAATTATACTTTGATCCCTCTAAAATTATAAAAATTTGATTTAATCTTTTAAAAATTATAAAGATATATACTATAAAAAATTAAAATTTCTAAACAATTGTTTTGGCTTCGCCTCAGGGTTTAACATTTAAAAATATATATATATTTAGTAATGTAACTAAAAAATAAAAAAATAATGGACTTGAATTTAAAAATAATAATATAAATTCTAAATTCTAAATTTTTATGAGATAATTGTAATTTTTTTTAATTTGAGAAAGCAAATAATTTTTCTAGGAGTATTCCACTTTGAAAATAATATAATGCCTTGGTTTATTCCTCATTCCAACTATTGATATCATCTACAAATATTACATTTTTAATGAAAATTTTAAATTCGAACTTGAAAGATAATATTATTAAAGGAGGTTATTGTGAATTCTGAAAAAAATAATTTTAATGGACTATAAAACATTTACGAAAAATACTTTAATTCCGCCTAAAAGAAAGTTTATTTATTTATCACTTTAATCCTATTTTTTTTAGTCATTTTGGTTCTCGTACTTACAAATTTTAATTAAATTACTGTTTTTAAAATGAAAAAATAAGTTAGATAATTAAAATTTTAAAGTCGATCGCTTAGAAGCTTACGTGGAAATTTATATATACTCCATAAAAGTTTAAAAAATTTATCATGTCTGCAATGAAGCACATATGGACTATCGTCTGACTTGATACATTTGTATCGTAAAAATTTTAATAGTTCAAGCAACTTTCACTCACAAAATAAAATTTTAAACTAAATATGAAATGTTGACGGTTGGAGTGATAAAAAAATGAATTAAGATCAAAGTGACAAAATGAATAAATGTTGAGAATTAAATTTAGTATTTTACTTTTTTTTATAATTATTAGTACATTAAATGAAAATGTTTTTATATACAAATTATTTTTAAACTAACTTCATTAAAATTTTATATGATTTAGTAACGTGAAAAAGAAAAAGAAAACGATTCTTTTTCATGATTTATCCCAATCCCGATCTATCACCACATAAATGTTACAGGCCACATAAGATTTAGTCCCGTGACACATACGCAATCTGTGGTGTAGGAGTATGATTATATTTGTTTTTCACTATAAAACTTTAAAATAAAGCAAAATTGATTATAGGATTTAGGTAAAAAGACTTCTCTAGTCTCTCTCAATTTCGATTTTGAGTAATTTGGTTTATGTAAACAATTTCAAACATGAGTAATTAAGGATAATTAATAAAGGAGCTACTATTTTCCATCCATTATACAATATATTGATTGGTATAATAACAAATTTGGTCCTTAATATTTACATATTTTGTTAAATTATTCCTAATTCAAATAAAATAAACTAATTAACCCTCAATATTTACATATTTTATTAAATTGATCTTGATTCTAAAAAGGCATATAAAATAAATAAAAATTAGACTTTTAAAAGATCTAAAAATAATATATAAAAATAATTTAAACTTAAAAAATTATATGAAATTTTAAAATTTATTGATGAATTCTATTTATTGACTTATTTTTATCTTTTTCCTTCTTTTTTCTAGTAGAAAAACCAATGCTTGTTCATGAGTTTATGGAACGCAACTATGGCCATTTTTTTCTATTAATTTGATAAGATGCATAGCTGTTAAGAGTTAAATTTGTTGAAACTTTATTAAAATCGTGATTAAATTGATATAATATGTAAATATTGGAGATTATATTTGTTATTATACCAAATAATATTAGTAAAATGGACGAAAAATAGTAACATTTTATTAATTGTCCTTATCTGCTCATTTTTTGAAATTTATAGGGATTAAATTGCTTATTTTTTTAAAAGGATCAATTTGCTTAATATCTAATTTGAGAAGGACTGGAGAGTTGTTTATACCTAAGATTTACTTCAATTCAAGAGTTGACCCTAATTATAAGGCATGGCCCACGCGACTTTTAGGTGCGTGAAGTAGTGAAGTCATTAGGAAAGGAGATTTGCTTTATCATTTCGTAATTGCGACAACTATTTGGTAAGAAAAATTATTAGTAAGGATATAAAATAGTTATTAAATTGTTTAAAAGTTTTTATTTAAGTTGTTGAGTTATTAAAATTGTCATTATACGGCTTTCTCTATTCTTATTTTCGACACTCGAAAGGATAAGCTTTCCCTTAGTTTTTACAATTTAGCTTTTTTTTTTCATAAAATAGATTTAAATGTTAACAATATGTGAATCAAAATCTAAACAAATTTCTTTTTCAATTTCTGACAAAAAATCGTCAAATCAGCTTGAATTTGAGATATATTCTTCTACTTGTCAATAAGTATCGTTCCACTGTTGATCGTCAAACAGTCATTCAAAGCTCACCAACTAAACTTAAAAAAAAAAAATACTTACGAGTTCAGTAGTTTAAATGAAAACATTCAAATAGTTTAATAACTATTTTGTAACTTTTTGAAGTTGAGTAACTAATATGTAAACTTACCAATAATTTAGTGACATCGAGTAGAATTAAGTCTACTATGGTATCTAAACTTTTTTTATTCATATTACTCTTGAAATTTGGTAGCTTTTTTCAATTTGATCCCTTAACTTAAATTCTGGTAAAAGGTGATGTTATGGTATTTTGATAATATACCATGTCATTACCTTAAAGTTAATATATATTATACAATTTTTTTTGTGTTTTTTTAGATTTTGTGCATAATATTTTTTAAAATTTTATTGAAAAATATATTTTAAAGTTTTAAGTGATGACATCATGTTATCATCTTTTAACAAAATCTAAATTTAAGATCCAAATTGTTAAAGTAATGAAAGTGTTAGGATTAATATGATAGAAAGGTTGAAATACCAAAATAGACTTAATTACAAAATTTAAGGGCCAAAAATTACATTAACCAAAAAATTATTTTGACTAATAACATTTATAAGTTGACTTTTTACTTTTTAGACAAGATATATCCAACACTCGAAACAAACCGACAACAACAACAAAAAGAAAACCGAAATGTCTTAAAATAGACAAAAGCTTATTTGGAGAGTTCAAGGAACTCATGTGCTACGTGTTTATCCAGGATACAGCTGGATCATCTCACGTCCGTTGAACCACACATCTCCACATGTTTCTCCTCACCCTTGGCCTCCACGTGTTGCATTTCCTTTCCGTCAAATCCCCCGATAAATTGTCGGCTACGATTACGCCACGTACATAGAATTTGGTCAGTGCTTTAAAAAAACTGAAAAAAAATTAAAAAGTCAACGAAATGTTTGGACCATAATAAAACACAGTTTCCTCATAGCCACAAAATTAAGGCTTAATTCAAATCATTCATTATGTTGAAATTTTTTTCCAAATAATTTATTACATTTTTCAAATTTCAATAAAAGTCAGATTTAATTTTCTGGATTTAAATTTTATTTTCGTTCGATCTTCATTTAAATTTAAAATAAATAATTTTTTTAAATAATCTCATTATAAAGTTATGATCATATCTATTCTTTTTTTATATAAAATATTTCCTCAACTGATAAATAAAAGGATAATGCATATCAGCGTACTTAAACTCACATACTCCTGCATTAACAACAATGTCCATATTGATCGAGCTAAGACTCAATTAACTATTTTTATATAAAAATTTAAAATTTAATATCCATAGATTCAACATAATTTAATAGAATGAAGAGTGAACTACAAATTAGTTAAAAGATGTTGGATAAATAATAATCTTTTATATCGCTTAAATGTTTAATTTTACTTTTAATTATAATTAACGATTTTTGTAACAAAACTTTATTATAATAGTCAATTTTATTATAAAATCGATTTTTTATGGTTTATTTTTATTATTTATAATCGTTTTTCACTTATAATATAAATAAACATTATGGGTTCCTCTTATCTTGATAATTAATAGATTTATATGATAAAAAATCATATCCATAGTGTTTTTTAAAATTAGATTTTTTATAATAACATTTTGTTTTATAAATTAGTGAAATTAATTTTATTCCAAATTAAAATAAAATTCATAAAATTATTTAAAATATTTTTTAATAAATCATTTAAATTTTAAATGAGAATAAATGAAATTAAATTTGAATTTTTTTAAAAACATATGGTCTAAATAACATTAACTAATATTATTATATTATGTTTTCTTTTTAAATTGAAAATAAAAATAAATATGATTCAGATCTCAAATGTTGTTAACATGTATATCTCTATCACAACCGAAGTTATTACTATTATTTTTAAAATTAGCCATGTTAAATTAATTTTTATCAATTTAGATATTTTAATAATAATATAAAAATGAATTCACCAAATTATATCAAATTAGAAAATAGATTAAATCTAAAATTTCAGTCAAGTTAGATGATGATAATTTAATGTAATATTGAACCATTTAATATTAATAAATTAAATTGACAGGTAGGAAGTAATCAATATCAAACATCTCCAACCATACATCAAACAAATAGTATTGAAATTTGGTGAAAGTACCTAGCAAGTCTATCTATTATAAGTACATTATCAAATCAATCCCTTTTAATTAAATCAATTTAATGTTTGTATTATTAAAAATAATAATTAAATTCAAATTTTCACCAAAATCAACATTTACTTTTTTTCAGTGTCATTTATTATTTAACATTAATTTTTTTTAATTTTGTAAATGAAATCCTTTATTTTGAATTAAGTTGTAAATAAAAAAATTCATTCATTTAATATCATAGAGTCATTAAACTATTAGTAATTTTATGTTTTGGTCACTTGATTTTAAAAAGTTATAAAATGGTCATTAGATTATTTGAAAGTTTTTATTTAAGCCATTAACTTTTTTTTTAAAAATAAAAGAATTTGATTAGTAAGCTCCAAGCAACAATGATTAGTATCCATTGATGAGTAGAACATACCTAAAAACTGTTTGAATTTTAGTTTATAAATTCGTAAAATTTTTTTAAAATTAAATGACTTAAAAATAATTTTATTAATAATTTAATGACTTTATACGTAATTTACTCATAATGGAATGGACACAAGGCCCACGTACTCCCCACGGCTATGTTATGAATTGATAAGTAAATGGGACATTGTGAATCCAACGTGGTCAGAAAATGCCGTTATTAGTTACTGTCTAATTTTTTAAATAATACATAAAGATAAAAATTTTCTTTTAAACGTGGAGAAATAGAAAATGATAATGCAATTTTTTCTATTAAGTTATTTGAATCAAATCATTTTTTTATATACTAAATTAAAATTTAATTTATAAATGCTGACTTTGGTACAGTTGAAAAAAATTGAAATAATATTTATTTATTTAATTATTTTATAAATTTGGTGTGTGAACTTTTGAATGTTGGAAAATTCGTTTCAATGTAACTGATTTAGACTTTGCTATATGAAGCTAACGACCAGAAAAATAAAAGGTAGGGAATTAAGAAAATAGGTTTAATAATAAATTTAGCTATTATTATTTGTTTATTTTGTCAAAATGATATTAATTATATTTTTGAGTTTTTTTTGTCATTAATCTTTGTTTTTTTTTTCAAATTTGTTTTTTCTAACAGATTTAATGAATAAATTTAACGTTTCAATATTTGTTTTCTTTCAAAAAGTTTCAAATTTTCAGATGTTTGTTTCGAAGTTTTTCTATTGAGTTAATTTTTTTTAGATAATTACGCTTATTTTCTTTAAATTAAGAGTTATTTTTTTAATTTAATGTATTATTTATTTATTTTATTATTTTCCACATGTAATTATCTTATTGAGTTATCTTATTAAAAATATTCAACATATGAAATTCCACATCATCCCCGTTAATTTTTTTAATGGTATTTTCATTAAATGGCCAAAAAATGCTCAAAAATACAATTAAAGCCATTTTGACAAAATATACAAATGTTGGTAGCCAAAATTTTCATTAAGCAAAGAAAATATGTGCCATTAGAAAAATTAAAATTTAGGTAAAATTAAACATAGATGTTGATTTTGCAAAAAAAAAAAAACAAAAGTGGATTTTTGAGTTATTTAAAGAAATAAATCGGTTTTGTTGGAATGGCTTTTAATTAGAGGCGTTTTAATGAAAGTTATTTCGGATTTTTTAGAATAAAAATTACCAAATTTTTTCTTGTTTATCATATTTTGATAACTGATTTTATTTTTATTTTTTTAATTTTGATCCAACAATCCTATTTTAAATTCTTAAACGGTACAAGATGCTAATGTGGCATCCCATAAGGCGAAAGCGTACCTTATAAGACACTATATAAACAGAAGGCGCTACCTACTAGATACGCTTTTTTTCACGTGTTAAGGCCAATCAAAATCAACCTATTTCTTTAAATAACTCGAACCCCGGCATGTTCCTCTTAATTTTCTTTGCCTAAAATTTAATATGTTCTGCAAATTACGATTCTAATCCCTTAAGTGCTTTTCTTCTAAAAAGTTATAACAGTTTGAATACAATCTGTTAGTATAAGTTTCAAAGCCATGACTAATTATGGTAGATGTTGAATTTATCGGAAAATTTTAACGGTATTAACAATTAGATTTATATTTTAAAATCGTAAAAGTAAAGATGTACAAATAATACAAGAAGTTTCTGAATATCAAAATCAGCCACAGGATTCCAAGAACACAAGCAGTATCGAAAGGTAATATGAACAAAATTCATTCGAATCACATTACATTACAGTAACACTTGCTCAAATATTTTAATTTTAAAATCATTCGCTAAACAAAGTTATGAAGTAGGCATACCAAGATTTCACTATGGCTGTGGTGGTTTCAGGCCCCTCCCTATATACCTGCCTTGGGTCATTTCTTCAGTTACCACCACCATGGATGGCAGAAAATCGAATCCGCAGCCACTCAATACAGGCTGAAATTAATTCCGGGAGGGAAGTGGAAGAAGGCCTGTAATTTATTCAAAGAAAAAAAATTTTCACAGATCGAACTTACGTCGTAAACCAGCAAGACAATGGGTAATTACAAATGTAAATATGAACTCAATCAAGTTAGGCACCAACCCTTCAAAGCCATCCAAAATTTTTCTTGTTATTTATCCTACCTAGGAGATTTAGAAGAGAGACATTTTCCGCAGGAGACGAACTTCAATAACGAGTGCGGTCTTCGTGTCCTAATCTTCAAGCGTGAGAGCTGCGGAACATAAGTAAATCAATAATCGAACATTTTCATCAGGATAATGCTAATTTATGTTAAAATGGTAGATAATTTACCTTTCGGCGTGTTACTCTAGTTGCTTTCCAGCAAAGCAAGCTTTTCGACCGAGGTTCCAATCTCCTGAAATTTTCAGACATGAATTTGATTCTTAGTTGAAGATAAAAAAAGCTTGACATAAATGGAGGATCTATAGTGGCACTGGATATATATATACACATACAGGTTCTCCTGTTCAAGCTTTTCGGCAATGGAAACTGCTTTGCGCTTTGACCATCCGTTTCGTTGCGTGCATCCTTCTGCCTGCTGAATTACGTGTGCGAGGGACACTTTACTTCTAACGATGCTTTGACTCTTACTTAGTTCCCCAAGTTTCCGTCTTCCTGCCAATGTCGGTTTCCTATAAGTTGCAGCATCGGCCAGTGTTAAACCTCTTCTGTTAGATTCAAAGTTATCAGCATGTTCGTTATCCTTGGCTTCTCTTGGAGAAGCTGGTATTTCAACAATTTCATTCCCTGATTGCTGAGCTTGGGAGCCGACCCCAGCATGCATCCTATTTCTAGAATTAGACTCTAGATCCATGACCATCTGAGATGGACCGACCCCAGCTCGGCCATCTTTCTTTGCTTCACATCTAATTTCAACTGTCACGGATGAACCAAGAACAGTCTCGAATGCTTGTAAAATATGCCCCCTAAATTTCTCCGCCTTAGATTTGGTCATAGGTGAACTGAACATCAACTGTACAGTTGGTGCTGCAAAAAAACACTCGATTAAAACGGAGAAGGAAACAACTATGACTAAGGTTCAAATCCCATTATCCTCGAGTACAGAAAGCATGCATTATGGATTCAAGCTTGCTAAAATTTCTCATGTACAAGTATGTTAAAACCATATGATCAAGGCACACAAAGACGAGCATGATGCACAGTAGGATATACCTGCGCCTAAACTGACAGAGATCAGCTTTCCTTCTGAATATAAAAACTCTTTTAGACCACTAACTTGAATCTTCTCCAGCACCTGCAACCAAATTTTTTCGATCCCGTTGCGGTTTTTGACTAAATTCTGCCTCTCAGTAAAGACTATTGATGTTTGTTGAGGAGTCATCCCAGACGCAGCATGCCTCTTCCTATCGAAATGTATACCATTAACCATACCAGTTTCAAAATTCCCTAAACTTCCAGCATGGAGATTTTCAAGCCGAGCATTTTTCGATAAGCCTCTAGAACTCTTACGGACATCATGTCTTCCGTCCACATCGCTTAGAGGCAAGGGGCTGTGATGAGAACTAGTGCCAGCGGAAGATATAGGCAATATATACTGCTGATCTGGAGCAAGCTGAAGCAAAGCAGCGGTTAGCCATGTTAGTTTGTCATTCGACATCCTCAGTTGTTTTTCTGCCTCGGATAATGTTTTCAAAGCTTGGCGTAGCTTCTCCATATCTTCTTTGGACACTGGATTGCATAAAGGCATTCTATTAGTTTTAGAAGATAAATATCGAAACAAACAGTCGAACTATTTAGCATTATTAAACAGAAGAATTAAAATTTCTCTTTTAAGACTCACATGGTTGTCGGCGAAAGAACTTCCGTCTATGCCTTTCTTTAGTGAAATCATAACTGCCAGCAAGAATATCAGTTATCACCGTAGCAAGCTGTGACATCAAAGCTAAAGGCTCCACACCGGTTTCCATTATCACCCTCAAGCTCTTTACGGTGTTTACTGTGTCTGCAGATAATGCAAGATCGAGAAGATCCACCAGCTTTTCATCAGAGATAAGCCCGACCAGTTCTTGAACCAGAAGAACAGAGATTTTCTGCCCAAGCAAACTGAGCTGCTCGAGTGTCATTTCGGCATCCCTCAACGATCCATCTGATCGTGATGCGATCAGTTTAACGGCATCTTTCTCGATTTCGATGTCCTCTCTGGATGCAATCCACTGCAAAGTATAAATGATATCTGCATCCTTCAGCTTGGAGAAGAAAAATTTCTGACACCTGGACACGATTATATGAGGCAGAATATCAAGACTTGAACTCACAAGAATAAAAACCACACGCCGGGGCACTCGATCAATGACCTTTGATATGGCACTCCAACAATCAGAGGACAAAGTATCGCAGTCGTCGAATATAAAAACCCTGTACTGCGAAGGCAGTTGAGAGATGATCATATTATCCAGTAAATCCATAATGCTCTCGAAGTCGAAGTTACTTATAGGACCAACTTCTCGAATATTTCGACTCTTTCCCATATCATGTGAAACACAAGAATTGCAAAAACCACAAGGTTTAGGCTGTTCAACTGACTGACAATTCAAAGCTCGGGCAAATATCCGAGCACAGGAAGTTTTTCCTGTTCCATGAGGCCCGTAAAACACGTAAAGTAACCCGACTTTCCTTTTCATAACGGCATTAGAAAGGGCTTGTGAGACCAAGTTTTGTCCAACAAGGTCTCTAAGGGTTCTTGGCATGTATTTTTGTGTTATATTTTGGTGCCTGCTACGGAGGTTCCTGCCTAGCTTGCGTTGGTCACCGAATCTAGCTTCAGAAGCAAGGTCAGAATCAACATTGCGCTTCAACAAATTATCAGCAAATATACCTAGCTCACCTGAATAGTCATTCACCCAACGAGCATTCTCGGTGCTGTCTAGAGATCCAGATGCTTCGATTAGAAGAGGCAGTGCCTCCGCATTGGATTTTGCTGATGAGCTTGATGGATCAGATTCAACAGGCATTTCAGGAGCATTTCTTCCATGGGAACCTGACCGACCTTTCCGTAATCTAGAATCCGATAAACCACAAGAAAAGCTCCTCCCTGCTATGTCAAGGAAAGTTTTACCCCTATCGTGAATTCTCGACCAATTAAAAGGGATCCCACACCCATTTCTAGGGGCCCTAGTGACATTCCGATCATCATATTCATTTTCTTCCTCTTCCATACCATACTTTGGATGCAAAGAACCCTGAGCGAATGAATTAGAAGCCACTGACAACTCATTTTGACCTCCAACCTCTCTAGAGGAAGGAGCAGCCCGAGCTCTTCTTGTCCCTCGAAACTTACGCCTTTTCACCCTGTTTAATCCATTTGAATGACCACGGATGGCAGCGACTTCAGGTGTTTTTTCTGGTCTAGCATGCCTGCCACAAACATTTGAAGATGCTACATCATCGTTATCTGGAGGGACATCATTCAATTGCTCAGATAGAGTCTTGATTTGAACCACTTGTGTTTGCTTCCCTTTTACCTTTTTACTCTTCCTATTCTTCAGTTCAGAATTACCCGAGATTGCATCAGGAGCCAAATCATTACCATCTTGCTCCATTGCAGGCTCCTTGTTTTCACCTATAAGGTCAGTCCTATTACTTCTCCTACCAGATTCTTCTCTCCTAACTCTTCTACTATCTCTAGCTCCACTCTTAGTACTACGATCACTAGTCACTGGTAATGCTTCATTGACCCCACTAGCTTCACCCATTGCAGCTAAAGGTGGTGAGCTTACCGAAACCCTCCTCCTATCCGTTTGCACCTCGGCTCCCAAAGACCTTCTCCCTTCTCGAACAGCACCCTTATCACCCTTCTTGTAAAGCAAATCAACAACAGAAGGTGAATGCCAAGAAGGAGGACTGGCAGACGGGTCCCTAAGGGACCGCGATCTTTGAAGGACTATAAGGTCCCTCATAAGCGACCTATCCGCCAACATCGGGCTGTGCTTATGCATATGGTTCTTCAAGTGGATACAATTAGTCAAATGAATGTGGTTCCGTAGATGATCACTAATGTTACCATTTGCATCCTTGAGTATCCTATCACTAACACCCCTGCTCATGATCAAAGCATCAATGTGTACCACTGTGGAATCTCTTTTGACTTAAACAAACATACCAAAATATATAGCATTTTCATTAAATCTCCCAGTCTCCAAATCTCAAATTTCTCACATCCCACTGTAACTTGAAGCTCTCACAGTCATTTCCTGAAAAACAAAGCATTCATTTTCAAGGACCAGAGCCCCATAACTTGAAATTTTCCAGTCAACCACAACAAGTCCTTTAAGCTAGCCGTCATCATGTACTCAAAGACATAAACCTACACAAGTATTAAGCTAAAAGTAAGCAAAGAAAATACCTTAAAAAAACCAAGCAAGCTTAACTCCATGAGAAGCAAGAAGAGCTCTTTGGACCAAAAGTTTTCAACTTCAACGCATGAGATTAAAGGCACACAAACAAACTTTTGAAACATGCAAAATAAAAAAGGCAAAGAAACCCACAAGTTCAAATTCATGGCTTTAGATTCCTCAAAGTTAAAGCTTTTTGGAAAAGAAAAAAAAAAGGAGAGGTGGAAACTAAAAATCCATGATTTTCAACGTCCTAAAAAAAGAGAAAAATGGGCAAAGAGGATGAAGAAGAAGAAAGAAAAGGAAAAAAGAGAGGGTGTTTTCAACTGCATTCACCTGTTAAATCCCAAAAAGCAAAAATGAACCGTTGCCATCATTAAGAACCTCCCATAGATCTCTCTCAACTTTTTTTTTCTATCCTTTTTTCTTTTTGAATCTCTATCACTGTTTTGCCACCCCCCACTTTCACATGTTGGTTCACAAATTGGTCCCTGGGTCTATAGAAAACGATAGTCAAGTCCCACAAAAAGAAAAAAAAAATGCCCAGAGATAGAATCAGAGTTTTTTTTTTTTCTTCTTTTCGTCAAGATAAAGAGAAAGTGATAAGAGAGTACTTGAAACGAAAGAATCTAAAGAAAAGAAAAAAAGAGTGCTCTTTTGAGGTGAAAAAAACTATAATCTTTAGGGAGAGAAAAGGGTTATAGCTTAGATCTGTTAAAAAAATAGTAATAGAGAGACATGCCTTGAAACAGGACATGGTGCCAATAAGGCGGTTTTGTCCGTTTGTTTGAGATTTGATTTTGGGTTAACTTTTCTTTTAGTCACTGTACTCTTTAAATATTTTCAATTTAGTTCTATGCTTTTAATTTCAAGAATTTATGAGTTTGAAAAGTAAAGTATAATGGATAGTTCTGCTTAATTTAAATATGTTTTAGGCCTTAGGCTTTAGTTTTTAAAGCAAAACTTTATTTTTTTAAATATTATATGATCAAATTTATCGAAAACTCATTAAAGTGTTATTAAATGGATTTAAATTTTCAAATCATATTAAATTCATAGAAATTAAAGCAAAAATACTAAAATTTAAAAGTTTAAAGAGTATAGGGACTAGGATATAATTAAACATTTAAATATAAATTAAAAAAACTATTAAAATAGTTCTTATTTGATTTCTTCGTGCCCATCCCGCAATAGAGTATTTTGATTATTACAGTTTTTCTATTAATTTTATGTTGACTGCAATGTAACTTTTTGTTATAAGAACAGAAAATTAACGAAAATTGATAATTCCACGTGAATTTTTAAAAATAAAAAATAATAATAATTAAATTTCGAAAGTAAGAAAAATGTATGAACTAAAGCATACTTTAACGTTAATATAGCTCAACTATTCATAATCCCTTCTAAATTTTTGAAAGAAATAATAAAAATGTCATAATTTATAATGAGATTATTCAGAACCTATAATACTTAAAACTATTTATAGCCCTTTCTCAACCCATAAATAGGAGGATAATACGTTTCAACGCTCTTGAACCCCTGTCCTCTTGGATTGATAACAAAACTCATACTAATTAAACTAAGATTTAATCGATGTAAAAAAAAGTTATTTTTAACCCGAAATTAATCATAAAAGCATGATTTTGCCTAACTTACACATGTTTATATAGTTGGTAACTTTATTTATGTTACATAATTATGAACCAACGTGAATGATAAAGAAATAAATTTCTCATCATCTTTTCATAGAAGTTTCATCAATCAAGATTCATCATGCATGCATGCATAATAATAACTGCTTTCTTCATTTATGCCAATGTAGGATTTTTTTTTTGTTTATATATTAGGGTTAATATTTTTAATATTTATTAGGGTTAATATTTAATATATAATATTACTAAATCCGGTTTCATTTTGGATGATACTTACTTTTTCGGTTTTCATTTTTTTGGTTAAATTAGTTATATATGTCGTTATTTTTCTTTAACTGACCAAATAAGTTATTTTTTTAAGATTATATAAGTTGATTTTGAAGAGAGAGCATGAAAAGCACATTCAGCTAAGCGTACTTTCTGCACAGTTGGTAGAAATGCTCATCCAGCTAGGCAAACTTTTGATATAGTTGTCAGAAAAACTCATCTAATTGAGTGAGCTTTCTACACAGTTAGCAAAAAAGCACATCCAAAGCTCATCTAACTATACGTGCTTTCATATAAATCTCTAAAATTGACCTATTTTTCTAAATCTTTAAAAAAAACAAACGAAATATGTACAATTTAACCCATTTTTCTATGTATTGTTATCAATTACATAGCACCTTATTATTATTATTATTATTATAAAAAATTGTTTCATGCATGGATTAAGAAGTCTTCATTATGATATATATATAATATTTCAAAATTATAGTTAATGCAATCTTAATTTAAAAGGCAAGTTTTCTTTTTCTTATAATGTTTCTAAAATCGGATTTATAATTGAATTGGTCAAAGTTATCAATTGGTTAGTCTGATCAGTTTAATTAAATAAAATATTTAAATAATAATAAAAAAATATTAAAAATTCAATTCAATTGATTTATTTGTTCCGTTCAATTGATTTAATACTTTTCTTTAAATCGATATCTTGACTAATTTTCAACTCGACTAACTGGTCCAACTCAAACAAACTTTTTTTTTATTCAATCATAGGCAATATTGAATTATTAGAAATTTTAAAATCTCATATGCAAACCTCACAAAAGATTTATTTTTGTTATAATTATTTATTCAGTTTATTGTAATGAATTATTATTTATTTTAACCAAAACTCGAGTTAAGTAAAAGGATTATAAATGAAACCTATCGAATGAAGTTTTACCGAGTTAACTTTTGCTGGTTTTAATAGTAAATAAAATTGTACGAGATTCAAACTATTAAATATCAATAAATAATTGGAAGAAGTGAATGTGAATTTTTTTTAATATTTAGATTAAGTTTGAATATTAGAGTTAATTTTTTTGTGAAAATTTTGACTTTTTTACTTAAATAATATAAAATAAATAAATAGTTACTGAAATAAGATTGAAAAAAATTATTTACCAAAATAAGTATTTGCTCCAGTAAATCGTCCGTGACGCCTGACCAATTGACGGCACCACCCTTACTTTCCCTCAATCATTGTGGTATGATTAGTTTTAAAAAGAAATTTGTGGCGTCATTGTATTAGGCGGCACCGATAATATTTTTAATATTTTTTTAATTGATAAATTAACAATTTAACTCTTTTGGTCATACAGTTCAATGTTAGTGCTAAAAAGTTTTTTTACTTTAAACTAATCATATCGCAATAATTGTGGAAAATAAGGGTGGTGTCTTCGGTTAGTCAGACAACATTGACAATTTACTGTAATAAATACCTATTCCGATAATTAATTTTTTTCTATGCTATTTCGATATTTATTTTATATTATTTAAATGTCACCTCACATAAATATATAATATTATTATTATATAAAAACAATTTTGAAAAAGGTCCCACAAGTGGTGATTAGCCCGTTACGGTGACACCAAAAGTGAGATTTTGTTATTAAATTTATTCCTCTTCAGCTACACATCATATCAGTACCCTTTTCTTTTTTCAATATTAAACTGGAACCACATATAAGAAAAGCAACCCCCACATACCACATATTGTATTTACAATTACAGGTGGATGTCTATTCTCTTGTATTGAAGGCTACATCAAATAATAATCCTTAATTCAAGGATTTTTCTTTTTGGTATTTTATATATTCCTCTCATTATTTTTTTTAGGGTACTTGTCATGTATTTAGTTGTATATTTTGATTTTATAATTTTTAGTAAAATATCATGCAACAAATATATTATCACATGTGTAATATTATGTTAATTTTTTATTTTTATATAATAATTACAAAAATAGTAATAATTACTACCATTCGAGACATGATCGGAATTTCAAATTTTAAAAAAAATATAAGGGTTAAAATGATCAAATTGAAAAATATAAATTAGATTTATAGCTTACACATAGAGATTAAGGGTTGCTTCTCTATTGCCGTTACAGTTGAAAAAAAGTGTGATAGAAAAATACTACAAAAAAAGTGTAAAGGTTAAAATGTCTTTTTTTGACATGATAGTAAAAAAATTAAGAATTAATTAAATTATATGATATTTAAATAATTTAATATAATATTACACAAAGTATAAATTTTAAATGTCTTTTTAAGTAATTAATATAAATTGATTGTAAAATTAATGATACATAAATCATGTTTAAATAATTTAATGTAAATGATACATTAAATATATATTAATCTATTTTTTTATATGCATTTAAAATAGTTAATATAAATAATGATATTATGATAATTTTCAATTCTAAACGCAAAAATCAAAAGCTTAAAACACCTAAATCTCAACTTTTGTGTTTGGATGGAAAAACATTTTCCACCGCAATTTTGACCTCAAAAATCAGGGGTTATTCATTACTTATACGGTGATGAAAAAGCACTTTTAGAACTGGAAACGTAACAAATAATCAGACTTAAGAGTAAAATTTGGTCTAACATATTTAATTATTATAAAATTTTAAATTTTAATAAAATGTACATCATATTAAATTACAAAAATTGAAATAAATTAAATTACAATTTTATGCATTGCAAGTGTGGCCATATGACCATATTTTATGGTTTTTCTTATTTAAGCGAAATACCACATGTGCCTACAATAAACAAGCATGAGGAAGGAATGGGTGGTATTTGGATATAGTATATGCATAATGTCAGGTCAATCCAGTTTCCATGTGGATTTTTCTTTGGATTCTCCAAATGAAAAATAAATAAATACACTAAGTCAAGAATGGACCACTTGAATAAATTTTGTTGCTTAGTGCAGCATTGGAAAATGAATATCGCCTATCACTCTCCAACTCAGACTGAAGTGTCTTCCATGGCATAGTCTCTAGGATTCCTTCATTCTGTTCATTATAAAATAGGAAACCCCCCCCCCCACAAATTATTCAGATAGCATTAATATTCTGAATCTAGATAAAAGGATTTTTCTTATATGCTAACAACAGGGAAATTGTGTTATTAGTCTATATATAATGTGTAAATTGTAGATTTATTTCATATAATTTAATTTGATCTTTTTAATTTTTATATTCTTTTTAAATTTTTAAATTTCAATTTTTATCAAATTAGAGAACAATGATCAAACTCACAACTTAGTATAATACGAAAATAATAACATAGTTTAATTTACCAATTTTTTAATTGTTACCGATTAATTTAAGACTATAATTTTAAAATTTAAAATTTACAAAAACTAAATACTATAAAAATTATTAGCAAAATTTCACCGTAAATCAAATATATTCTCTAATTTTAATATATGATTTTTCTTCAAAGGAGCAGTCCCTCAAGGCCAAAACAATATAAAGCATTGTTTTTCTATAATTATATATGTATATTGATGAATTATGAGAGAATAGTAAAATCTTAATAGTAACGCAATTAACGTGAATCAAACTTAAATTTTATCTAGATTGATAAATATCTTAACCATTAAGTTAACACGATGTTGTTCTATAATTATATATTAAGCATTTGTTAGATTTAAAGTTAAAAGGGTTGTATGTTAATTTAATAATAATGAAGATTAAAGAATAAAAGTTAATAATAGCGTCGAAATCTTTGACCGGAATTTTCTTTGGTTAGGGCTTTGCTTATGATTGTCCTGAAGGAACTCTCTAAAATACTTATTATTGTAATTATTATATTTACTTTTTCGAAAGTAAAAATTAGTTCATTCAATTATATAATTAAGAGAAAAAGTTTGCGATTTATGGTAAAAGATAAATTTTATCAATATAATAATCGATTTTGATAGAATATTATAATATGTTGATAATTAATTTTTTTTATAAATTAAGCATGACATATATGACGTCTAGAAAAATGAAAAATTTTCATTTCAATCTTCTTATAAATAATGAAACTATAAGCTAATTTAGTGAGGTTGCACTTTTTACCCCTTGAAAATGAAAAAAAAAGTTTAATTTCTTAAAAAATGATGAAATTATAAATTAATACATGATAAACTTATAATTTTTATTTATGGTAAAATTATAATTCAATTCTAGTCCTTGCTAAAAAAAATTTCTGGATTCGCTATTGATATCTGAAATGATTATAAGCATTTATCATAATAAAGTAACCAGCTTCGGATAATTCAAAACAATAAATAAAATAAGTAAAAACATCAAATATTTACCAAACTAAAGATAGCGATAAATTCACTTTCGATGAATAATTATAATAACTAAGTTATTGGTTGCAAGTCTCGATGAAAGGGTTTAAACTCGACTAAACTCATCTCTCCCCTCGTAATAATAAATAAGAAGGAAATTCACGATTAAGATTTGCCTTTATATCATCATGGGGGTGTAGGCTATGAAGATTCCTCACTTTTATGTGTTGATGTTAACACACAAAAGGAAGATAGTTTAGTGGAAGGCATCATTTTTAGTCATTGGAAAGAGCTTCTTCATGTCTAGTTCCCGACAGACAATATTCTTGCTATTTGTTCCAATCTCTCCTCCTAATCATTCTTTTTTAACAATAAATCTTTTTAATGTTTATAAAATACGTCAGTGTTAAAATAAATTTTAAATTGCAATCAATATTAATTTTTTTCATCAATAATATTTGAGTTGAAAATTTTATTTACAAAATATTAAATTTTTTATCACTCGATTCAACATTTTTATTTAGTTGATTGAGCACACGGCAATAGGTTGCTTCCTTTTGCAGTGATTAAGTGACCATTGAAGCACAATAGATGGTAAACCTGGAGGGTGTTTAAAATTAATAGCATATTTAGTTTACTGAAACGGAATAGAGTTGTAAAGGAATAGAATTGTAATAGATGTTGTAATAATATAAAGAAAAAAATCGAAATGACCAGAGTATCATTGGCATAAATTTTTGTTAGGTAGATATTATCGTTATTGTTATTAAAGTTTAATATCAAAATATATAATTTAATAAAATTCTTAATATAATTATTTTTTATATTAAAATATTTTTTATTTTTATTTAAATTAAATTTAAATTTTAAAGGACTAATCAAAAAATTAATTTTATTTTATTATTTAAGGTTACAAAAAATAATTATTTTTTGATAATATCAAAAAATAACTATTAAATAAATTCCCCAACCATGGTGTAAATGTTTAATTAGGGAAAGGTAAGGTAGTGCCGCATTTGGTACACTCTACACATTGCACGCTTGCAATATAATAACCCACCACTAATCCCCTCCTTTTATTAATAAAAATACTGTTCCAACCCAAAAATAATAATAAAAATACTGCCTACTTACAGCTATTAAGCAATCAAACTGCGGCTATTTTGTAATTATTTAGACTAGGTTTTACCTAAAAATACTTAAAGTGGTATAAGAGAGGATTGGACCATAAGTTCAGCCGCCCAATTGATTTTGGGTTACATCAACTTAGATGGACTTAAATCAAAACTTTAAAATGTTTGAAGTTTTTTTTGTTCGGACTACTTTGGGTTTATTTTAGGTTTAAAATTATAGATGTTTATGATAATTTTGAGTTTGGATTACCAGAACTTGAGGGTTGATTTTTGAGGTCAAAGTGATTATTAGTTCATATCATTTGAGGTTATAGATTAGTCAAATAAAATTAAATTTGAATTAAATGAGTGCAGATTATTTATTTTTTACGATTAACTTAAATTGGGTCGAATTAAATTTTCGAATTGATGATGTGATTACAATTGTTTGGATTTGAAATTCCTTTGGGTTTAGGGTATTGTGGAATCAAGCTTTTTTGGGTTTGATAAATATAAAAGTTTGTATTAAAAAAAAGTATCTAAATTATATAAATTTTCTCATTTATGTACATAATTTTTTTATATTAAAAAAAAAGAAGCCTTCCACTAAGGCTTAAAAATGGTGATAAGAAACATGACTCCTTAGCTAACGCATCAAAAAAAAAAACTGTAGCTTGTAAAATGAAATATTTGAATCCATAATACACCATAAAATGTACTTATATTCTCTTATTGTCTCCTTTAGCATAAAAAAAAACTGTTTTTACTTGAAGCCCACAAGGTTCAAGACATAGCTGAAACCTTTTACTGACACTAACTATATTGTGTACACAAATGTGGATTTTAACCAGAGGATAATGACCTTAATTTACAGTCTAAATGAATTTCTGTACCCTTTTTTTCCAGTTTCTCTCGTCAGTTCTCGTGAATCATATTGATCGGCTCGCTCAATACATACTTTGGTAGTTCATACTTGGCACCTGCAATCATGAATTTACAGGCAAAAACGTAAAGTATAGGGGGGAGGGGGGAATTCATTGAAAGAATAGAAATAACTAGTTTGTTAGTGATTTGGCACCTCTTTCGTCGTAGCAAATTGTTAGATCGTCGTTCTGGACAATCACCCCAGCACTATTGATAATTGCTTGAGCGTGGGTTAGCTCAGATTCTGCTGCAACTCGAAGAGCATCCCATATCTCTGGTAACAAAACCGATATGAAGAATAGCACAGCACAAATTATATAATAAGGTTCCCATCACATAAACAATATCTCGTCAAAGAGTAAAGAGACAGAAGAATCTCCAATATTGAAACACTGCTCACTGCAGACATTCCTAGTTGGTACCTATAGGGATGTTGGTTCAATAAAAAGAGTATCTAGCAATAATTGGAGAGGATAAACGACCCAATTCAATGACAAGATATAAAAAGTTTACATGTAATGTACCCTTGTTAACCTAAACCTTTATAGGTTGGCAAACGGTGCTCGCAAGTGAATGGGAAGATTTTGAATTGAAGAAAGATGTATATATTCAATATGACATTTAATGGTAGTCCGACTCCTGGACCTTTTACTTTCGAGAGCAAAAGAGGGCAAGATTTCACATATAGGGTCAAGTTCTCACATCTCGCAAGCAACCGTAAATACAACATTTTGTTGCTCAAAGCAATAAGAATTAATGGTGATCTTAAAATTTATGATGTTAACCATAGTAAGTAATCGAATTGTCTAAACAACCATTTTAATTGAACAGATTCTTAATCGCATTACATTTAGAAAATTACGTCCGATGCGGGCAGGTTGCTAACCTGATGGCAGCCCTAACTTAACTTCCAAATGAAGATTCTATCCTCACATAAATCATTACTCCGACTCTCATTTCCAGGCGGCATTTCCTAGTAAAACCTATAAATGTGTGACGGAAACTGAAGAAAACATTGCACAAACAACTGGCATAGACCATATTGCATCGAACAAATAATCACTACGATATTATCGATCTTTCTAAATAATTATACTAAGGGGAAAAAAATACCTCTCTGGCCACCGTAGTGAGGAGCTGTATCCCAAAATTCATCACGCATCTGCTTAAGTTGTGTCCTCGTAATCGGTTCGGAATGTTTCCAAGGTTTTGGTTTCCTGATTTTCTTCACATTTTCTGCAAAAAAACATATTTGAAATCACCAATAAACTCCTCAACTAATAAAAAAAAAACACAATTTTAGCTTTCAATCTTACTATACAAACATGGATCAATCATCATAATATATCAGTCAAGTAAAAAACAAAAATCAATTTATCAAATGGATTTACCGTAAATCTTATGATGATTAAATCTAAACCCTACCTTTTAAATACCAAAAAAGAAATTATCAAAACCTGGTCAAAGTTAGTCAAATTCCATAACCAAATCCAAAATTTCAAAGTAATGCAATCAAAGAAGAAAAACAACCATTACAAAAAAAAAAAGAAAAAGAAAGTCGAATTAAACCATCCAAAACAGAGAAAAATAAATTAATTCGATAAATTAATTCATTTTACCGTCACCCCTGGTTCGCTTGGATCCTGTACAACCCATCACGGCTAAAAAGGCAGCAATAAAAAAAATGGGTTTTCTTTTAAGGAATCGAAAATATTATAAATTGATGCAAACAGCAGCAGCTGGCGTTGTTGTTGTTGTTGTTGCTGTTGGTGCGGCTGTAGTTTAGGACCTTTTTTTTTTTTTGCCTTCGCAAAGCACCAAGCAGCGACCTTTAAAGCGACAGCTAATGAAAAAAAAAATGAAGAAGAAAAAGAGTTGCTCCCTCTTCACTCTTCTTCTTGTTTCTTTTCTTTTTCTTTTTTGCTTCTTCTTTTTTATTTTCAAAGAAACTTCCTTTTCAATAGTTGGGTTTATATACAGTGTTTGGATCAACAATTGTTTTTCCTTTTCAAAACTTCTTCTTTTTTATATTATATTTTCCTAACGAAGTTAAATCTTCTAATTTACTAGAACTTCGTTTCTTGATTCTCGTATAATTTGTTTTGGGTAAATTCGAGTAGCGTCCCTCAGTTGTTAACAAGTTTTGTTTTGATCATTCAATCATAAAAAAAATTAAATTGGTGATTTTTTCAAATTTTTTGCTTAAATTCTGTTGTTAATCCCTGTACTTTTCAAAAGTTGTAGATTTAGTCTCTCTATTTTAATTTGATCAATTTTAATCCCTGCAATTTCCTAATTTTGAGATTTCAATCTTAACGCAAATGATAGTTGAAAATCCATTAATGTGGTTGTTAATGAATAATATGTGAAAATAACAAGCTGACATGACATTACACCAATGATAATATATTTACCACATTAGATTTTGGAAATAACAAAACTTAGTGAACTTAGTAGTTGTCATTTGGTAAAGACTGAAATTTTTTAAAATAGTCATTCAACTTTAAAAAGTTATAAAATAGACCCTGAACTATTTGAAAGTATTCATTTAATTCATTGAACTATTCGAAAGTTTTTGTTTAAGTTACTAAGCTATTAAGTGTTTTTTTTTAAGTTAAGCTAGCGAGCTTCAAGCAACGATCCGGCGATTAGTGTCGTAGATAAGTACCTATCGACGAGTAGATGAACATATCTTAAATCCAAGTCGGTCTAACAATCAGTGTTGGGTATCAAAGAATAAAGTTGTTTAGATTTTCATTCTCATATTCATGACTTTCAAAACTGTTTCATGATTTTTTTTTTATTTTTTTATTTTTTTATTTAAAGTGAGCTATAGGAGAGAACGAGAACAAGATCTTTCGATTGATGTAGGTAGTGCGAACAAAGAAGCGCTTACAACAACAAATTTAATAGCCCAGAAATTTAAATGAAAACTTTCAAACAGTTCAACGATCATTTTATAACTTTTTAAAGTCAAATAACAAAAACGTAAAAAGTTAAAAAAACAATTCAATCACTTTTCAATTGTTTTTCCATGATAGCTAAACCATTCATTGAATATGGTAATTGCAATACGTAAATGGAATGTTTAATATAAATGTAGCCTATCATAATGTGTTAATTGTCCTTTGAGATTGCATCAAAATTTTAAAATACTTAAATTTAAATATTAAAAAAATAGATTGAAAGTCAACCTATTAAGACTTTAATATGGTATTCAGTAGGTTAGTTTTGCATTTATTTAGTAATTTTTTATTTAAATAAGGAAATTGCCAAGAGTATTTTGAGGTAAAATATCTAAGTCAATGTACGACTAAGTCATAGAAAAGGATATCGATTTAAAATAGAGTTAATCGCATTATATATTCTTAAACTATGATTATTATTTTAAAATAATCCTTAAATTTTAAAACGTTCTAATTATATCTCTAAACTATCAATGTTAAATTCAACTTTTTCATTTTAATTAAAGTCTTATTTGTGTTTTATATGATTTATTTTACGGATAAATTTTTACATATCATAATTGTGCTATAATTTAATTGTGTTTAAAGAGCTTTCAAGCAAATAATGACAACCAAAATTAAAATAAATATCATTTTAAGAAGATAAACTTTGTCGAGTTATTTTACTTTCAATGTTCCAAATTTGATTTTTGCTGCAATTCCAAATAGGTGTTAGTGGCCGATGTTTAGTGGTTTAGGTATAGTTTTGTAGGTTTGTTGGTTGAGAAAGATTTCGTTCCTTTTTCAAATGTAAAAGGGAATGCTTAAATGGAAAGAATTAGGTTAAGATCATTTCAAAAAATGAGATTAAGGGTGAGTTTAGATGGGCAGTGTATTTATCTGCTATTAGTGTAAAAATAACGGTAACGGTGAGATTAGATACTGTAGCCCGAGACAAAAAATAAACTAAACACATCACACCACACCACATCCAATCGTCCATTCAAACCCACCTTAAATTTGATATTTAATAAATTGGTTTAGTTTTAAAGTTTAATTTGATATTTAAGATTTTTTAAATTTTAACTAAGACCAAATTGTATCAAATAGTCTGATGAATGTTTAACGCATGTCGCGAGAAAACAAAAAACACAAGTATTTAATTGAAATAAAGACAAAATTTCAAATACCAAATGAGTGTTAAAGTTAAATTCAAGTACGACCTTTAAAATTCAGCTTTAAAATTTTATTTAGAGATGATTTTAAGATTAAAATATCATTAAAATGCAAAATAAATATATAATTAAATTAACATAAAATTATAACATATAATTAAACTATCTTTTATTATTTTAATAATTTTTATGGAGTTTTCAAATAAACTAAAATAACATACAAATCCTTATATCACATTATCACCTCGAGAAAAATATATTTTTAATAAAAAAATTAGGATTAAACTATATCTATATGATGTAGCCCATCAACCATAGACCAAAACAAGCACCAACAACCATAGACCAGGCCGAAACGATTGTACAAATTGAGACAAGAGCTAAACCATCATGCATGTCTTTAGTCACCAAAAACACAAATCTAATGCATTGACACCGAATCTCCATCTTTTCTCATTGGACGGTGAATCAGGGTGGCAAACTATGTTGATCTAGGGATGCTCAAAACGACAACCAATGTCACCTACCATGCGGAATTTTATAAGTTTTCGAGTTTTTTTATGGCAGTTATTAAGGGTGGATTTAATCCAGTTAATTCAATTAATTTATTTGGTTTTGATTTATATTGTATTAATTCTTAATTTAATTTAATATTTGTGATTACTCAAATTTATATTTATACTTTTTACACTTAAAAATGAGAACCAACGTAAAAACGAGAGAAATAAAAAATAAGACATAATTTATAATTTTTATAATTTTTGAAAGGAATATAAAGTAATTGAATCATTTTGAAGCCAAGGTCGCACTTTTTGGTTTTGCTCGTATTAGCTAGAATATGGTATACTGATTGATACCAAAAAATAATTTTAACAAATATTTTAGATTTTTATTATTTATTTTAGATTTATTGAATTATGAATTTTTATATGCATAATTTGAAATTACTTTATTGTTTAATTTAGAAAATATTTCATTTATTTATTTATATTGAGTTTGTTAATGATGTACTGTATTTATGAAGTTTATTAAATAATAATTTTATATAATTGATGAATATTTCATATTTGAGACTTATTTAATCTTATTATTTGATATTTATAAATATTTTTATATGCGTTATCAAATGTTTTCAGAAATAGTAATAATATATGTCGAAACATATTAATACCAATACTAATAAAAAATTGATACATTCATGAGTACGATATTGACTACCTTAATTCGAATTCAACCTGATTCATTTCACAAAAGAAAAATGTGATGCAATAATTAAAGGGTGAAAAAATGACATTATCAATTTGATAACTTATAGAGAAGGGATTGCATGAAATTATAATTTCACGTCATCCTTATCCTTTTTTAATAGGAGAATGACAAATTAAATTTTTTTTATTAATTTTGAACTTTTTCCTCGTTACAAAATTTAAGTCCAACTAAAAATACTAAAAATTAAAGAATAAAAATCTAAGAAATAAAAATAATGTAAAATTACAATTTTATACAAACATTTTTCAGAAGAAGTTATTAATTGGCTGAGATTGATAACATGGTTAGTTGTTTTCCTTATTTTAATGGCACTAATTTAAGCCAACGAGGTGCTAATATAGTTACATGTATAAACACGCGTTCCACGCTAACAAAACCCGCCTTTTATCACCGTCCCCGCCGTGGCGAGACTGGGAAAGCGAAAGCAAATAAGTTTCAATTTCGTAACGCCACGTCATCTCCTTCTCTACACTCCACGAAAACCATACACTCAAAAACAGCCAAGCGCCTTTTTTATTATTTCAAAACATCTTTTTCTCTGATTTTAGGTGATCAATCTCAGTTCCCTCGATCTCCAATTTCTTTTCCCTAAAATTCGTTGTGAAAATACAGAAATCGTAATTGCAAAGATGAATATATTCAGATTTGCCGGTGACGTGACTCATTTAATTAGCATCTTAGTGCTACTCCTCAAAATCTACGCTACCAAGTCCTGCTCAGGTAAATCTTTCCGCTACACCAATTTTCCGTTTGTTTTCCGAGAAATCGCTAAAATTTCACCTCGGTCAAAGGTTGAAGTATTTCCAGCGTTTCTTAATGTGTCAACGGGAAAATTTTGCTGTTTGGTTGCTTAGAAACTGTTGTTCTTTCTTTTTTTTTCCTCGCATTTCCAGTAAGCATAGCATTACTGTTTTTTTTTCTTTCTACTAGTTGAATTTGCTTTTTATTTTTATTTTAGGTATTTCGCTGAAGACACAGGAGCTGTATGCACTGGTGTTTTTGGCTCGCTACTTGGATCTCTTCACGGATTTTGTATCTGTGTACAACACCGTCATGAAGGTGGTCTTCATCGTCAGCTCTGTTGCCATTGTTTGGTGTATGAGAGTGGACCGAGTCATGAGGCGTTCTTACGACAAGGACCTCGACACGTTTCGTCATCATTTTCTCATCTTGACAAGCTTCCTCTTGGCGCTTTTGGTCCATGAAAAGTTCACGTTTCAGGAGGTGGCGATTTTATCGAAGTTTTAATGCTTTTGAAAGTTTGATTATATGAATGTGGATATTGAGAATTTGGTTCTGTTTTTTCTACTATTATTCCGTAATGCTACCGTAGAGAGCTAGTTCCTGATCTAGGATTCTTGAATCTTGATAGATTCTGAAACTCCTGAAGTGCTAATTATACCTTCTGAAAACAAAGCAATGGCCTAAGTAGAATCATGAAAACAGCGTCTTCGCTCTTCCTCCTTTTCCTGCACGTGTTAAATTATTTATTCCTATTGCTCTGCCATCACCCGTTTTCTTTTCTCAATGAACTGTAAGTGTTTCTTTTGGGTGCTTTTGATTCACTTTTTTCACTTATGCAGTATACTGTTTACACTTTAAGCAGCATTTTGGTGCTTTTGTTTTGCTTTATCTCGTCGTTGCATAATCTTTTTTCTCCAAGTTTTCTTAATTGTTCTTCAGAAGCGGTATATTTGTTCCCTTTTGCAAATAAGTCCTCTCTTATTGTGCTTGTAAATGTTGATTTCTTTGTCTTTGTTTGTTTATCTCAAGTTGCTGGCCTGTAAGTTAATCTAAACCAATGAACTTTATAGGATTTCCCCTTTCTTGTGGGGTAGTTCAATCTATTATTTTATCTTTTCATGCAATGTCCCTGTTCTTCATGAATTCTTAACTGCGACATTGCAGATATTCTGGGCAGTTTCAATATACTTGGAGGCTCTTGCTATTCTTCCCCAATTAGTTTTGCTACAACGGAGTGGAAATGTGGATAATTTAACTGGGCAATATGTCCTGTTTTTAGGGTATGCCTAGCTTTCAATCGTTGACTATTAGTAGTAGACAACTTCAGTTTGTGACACAAAAGGTTTTCAAACTTGGCATCAATAATATAGAATATGTTCTTTGCATGAAAATTTTATAGTTTTATCCTGTTTCATTTTACTTTAGCCCTTTCCAATGCCTTCTGCATCAATTGCATTGATAATAGATTGACAGTGATTGCCTTCCATATTTGTTGCTAATCCAACCTTTTGGCTTAGCCATGGAATACCCAGATTGGAGGTGTAAAATAAACTGAAGTAGTTAGCATTGGGTTTTAGTTGCTAAACATATTTTAATTTGATTGGTATCCAAATATGGTTGGATGTGCTCTAGTTTGCCCTTGTTCAACCTCGATTGTGCTCTTGTAGAGACAATTTATATTACATTTAAGTGATGTATGTATGAAACAAAATTTGTATTTGCAGGGCTTATCGTGCATTCTACATTCTTAATTGGATTTATCGATATTTTACGGAGCAGCATTTTACTCGATGGATAGGTGAGAGCCTAAGAACAATGTTACCCGATGTGTTTATTTATCTCCGAATGTTGATATTGATTCTTGACTTGTGAATATTTTTGTTGGTTTTTAGCATGTGTCTCTGGTATTGTCCAAACAGCCCTCTATGCAGATTTCTTCTACTATTATTTCATCAGGTAATTACTATCCTTTATATATATATATATTGATTTTGAACTCTCTTACAACGTCTCTAGTATGTGTGAAATTGTATCTTTTGCTTGGCAGTTGGAAAAACAATGCTAAACTGCAGATACCAGCTTGAGCCAAGACAAGTTCTTTTTCACTTCATAGAAATCGAAGTTATGGAGCAAAGGTAGTGTTGGAACAGCATCTGTCGCAATTGTTTTTTTGATTTTTGAAGAGGAAGAGGAAAAGGAGAATTCATTATATATATATGTGTAGATATAGTTGTGAACAAAATTAGTAGGAGATAGTTGTTGTATTTTAGTAGGAGATAGTTGTTGTATTTCGTCAGCCTTGCCTATCCCCGTTATTAATTGTAATGAGTGAGATTCGAGTTTGTAACGATACTATAATGATTGCAATGGGGGAAGGTGAAAAATGAATGGAGGCAAACCAGCAGCGTGGTTGGGACTTGGGAGGGGAGGTGTAGTGTTCCTTCTTCTTCATCTTCATGTGAGCACAAGTCAGTTAAAATTGATTTAATTGGTCCATCCATTCTGTTAAGTCGATTTTGGTTAATTCAGTTTTTGTGGTTAAACAGTTTAAGGTTTCAGTTAGAATGGTTTTTAAGATAGTTATAAGATATTGAAATTTATAATCGAGCCTATTCGTTAATTATTTAAAATATAAGTTGGTTAATTGACTTTAACTGATTGAACCACTAATTTTAAGTCAGATAGGTTGGTTAAAATTATGAAAGACGGTTAATTTACATATATTAAGAAGATGGTCATTACTATAAATTGTTCTGTCATCCCTATGAATCAAGCTGGCTAGCTGAAATTATAATTGACGGGCAATAAATGAACGACGATATAATTCTAGCTGTTGATATAGGAATATGAGAGCCCAGAAGGTAGTTTAAAAGATAGGCCCATGTCCAATAACTAATCCTATTCTGGCAAATACAATATCGTGGCAAAATTATTTTAGTCATGGTAAAGTTTTTAGAATATCGTGAAGCTTTTTAACTATAAATTTTTTTAACTAGAATTAAATTTGTATTATCTAAAAATTAAATAAATAGAATACATAAATAAATAAGAGAGTAATTAAAGTTATTAGTTTCGAAAAATGAATGATTAAATCAAAAAAATTAATAATTAAATAATTAAAATAGAACTAAAAGTTTGATGATTATTTTTTACAGTTTACCCTAAATATAATAACTTTATTTTATTAATAAATAAATTGAATAGAATGGATTTAAAATAAATTAATTTATTTTGTGGGGATGAATTTTAAATTGAGAAACTAAATTTGAACTTCAAACACTATTTAAGTAGGTCCAGACAAGATTACACCCTATTCTATACACTTTTTTTTAATGGAAAGATACTTGGTAATATCTTATCATTTATTCCGATCATATCCTATCCTAATATCCTAGTAGTAATATACTATTATTTAAAAATAATTATATATTTTAATTTTGAAAAAAGTTTGCATGGTACTCCATATAATAATACAAAGATTTTCAAAATTTCTCCAAGGTTGGCCCGCCATTTGAATACAAAAACATATACTAATTTACCTTTTTATTTTTAAATACCACTAATAAAAATTATTTTTTATAAATCAACAAATGGTTGAGTGTAATGGTACTTTTAGAGAGAAATTACAGATTTGAAACTTTAAAAACGATATTTTTAAAAAATTACATCTACAAATTTCAAACATAAATTATAAAATAAAAGTGCAAAGTACAGAAAAATTATCACACACATTATTATCGAACAATTCATGCTACTCAAACTCATGATATAAATATAAACACTATTCATCAGTTAACCAAACATTGAAGTAAGAATATATATATTATTTATATTTATCACGTATCATAATTAAAAATTATCACATATCACTATATAATTAATTATCAATATTATATCGATACAAATTAATATTAATAGGGAGATGTTAAAATGTGTGATGAAATATAAGTTTAGCTGTAAATTAAATAAAAATAAAAAAATAAAAGTTGACAGCCAACGCCAAGTCAAGGCTGAAAAGCTGGAAAATGGCAGACAGTAATAGAGGCTGAAGGAAGGCACCTCTCCTCCTTACTCAAATCAAAGATAATGAATTGTCACTTTCAACATTTTGTACCGTGTACTATTTTATTTTATTTTTTGTATTTTTAAAATTCAACTAAATCTTTTACATCTCAAATTCAATAATGTAAATTTTCTACCTTAAATTTTATAATTTATATATTTTAGTGCTTAAATTTAGTAATTGAATCTATATAGATTTTTAAATTTAAAAATTATAAATGTGATATAATTTAAAATACGAGAAATTATTTTATAAACCCTTTGTAGTATATTATTTATGGTCTTTTTTAATTATGTAATGATATTTTCGTAATTTTTTCCGATACTATTGACACATAATTTTAGTTTTTTTTTTACCTTGAACCTTAAACCCCGAACTTAGAATCTTGAATCCTGAACTCTAAACCTTAGTTATGAACTCTAAACTCAAACCCGAACCTTGAAGCTCGGGTTTAGAGCTCAGGATTTGAGGTTCATGATTCAAGATAAAAAAATTATCAAAATTATGAGTTACTAACATAGAAAAAATTATTAAAATATCATTAAATAATTTAAAAAGAATCGCGAATGATGTGGTGAGAAGGATTCATAAAATAATTTCTCTTGAAATACTATAACATCAAATTTTAACAATTTTCAATATAAAGATTAAAATGAATTGGTAAACATTTGAAATCACTTAAAAAAAACTTTCGCATCATATTTAAATTTATATTATATTTTTTAATGATAAAATGAATAAATTAATTTTTATTCGCTAAATAAAAAAATAAACTGGTTATTCTATTAAAAAATTTATTCTTTAATGTTAAAAATTGACTATTTTTAAATAAAAATGATTTTTTTTTAACTCCTCAACGAACCTCGGCAACCTAACTTTTAAACTTGTTTTAAAAAAATAAAACAAAAAGACAGGAGAAAGACAGTAATGTTGTCCCTTGCTCCCTCCCATGTTTTGATATTTTTAGCAGTAGTACTGCTTTGATATTTTTTTCCGTGAATCTGGTCACTTTTTCTATTAATAAAGAAATTATGAACATGTAAGCTTCCATAGCTATAAAGAAGACACACACAGAAGCAGCAGATTTGATGAACATAAAAAAAAAAAAAAAGAAATAGCACATGGGTACCTCTGCAAATTGGCTATGTCTCAATGTCTGAATTCTGAATCATGTCTCCATTAATTACCTTTACTTAATAATGGATGCTTTCCACTTGCTTCAGATTTCTAGTCCATTGCAATTTTACTCACTTCCATTTAATTTAACTGTCCTTTAGCATTATATGTGAAACCTGGTCTTGATCATTTATTGCATCTCTTCATAAGTCAAATGGCTGTTTGGACTCTAATTTTGTTTGGAGGGTTGGGTAGAATAATAATTGTTATGTTACTTGCTATTATCCATCCGTTATTCCGATATTTGATTGGGTCCTGATTCGTAGTTTGTAAGGTTCGCACGTAAGGTGTTTATATCCTTTTATGAGATTACACGATGTGGGTTTGTACCATTATGAAGATGAGCCCTCGTCTAGAAAACGTGTGTTATTATAGGATACGTATTGACATGCATGAAGATCTACCTACGACTTCCCATCCATAAACAATAACCGTATTATATAAATAGAGAATCTAACCCTTTTAAATGACACACCCTAAAAACCACTCAACAATAATAAAAGGTTAAAATACGTTGTTAGTCCATGTATTTTTATTGAAAGATTGAGATTCTAGTCCCTATGTTTTGAAAGTTAAAAATGCAATATTTTTTAATTTAAAAATTCTAATCTAATCAATATCGCTTGTTGGTAGTTTTTGTAAAAATTTACCTTAATATGTTTATTTTTTGTCTATCATGTTCTATGTTACATTATGATAGCCTAATCAATATGCAAAATTAATAAATTTCAATGGAAAATATTTACGAGAATTTAATTTTTAAAATTCTAAGTACACGGGCAAAATCTTAAATTTTGTTAAAGTACAATAACTAACCTCATATTCTAACCATTATAAAAATTTAAGAGTTTCTTTTTTTTTTTGCCTTAAAAAAATAATTTTTAGAGGTTAAACTATTTTTATTTACTAACCAAAGATTTAAAAAGTTAGAATGGAATGTTTTATTTGTCTGGAGAGGCTAAAATTTAGCGAATTGCTATTACGAGAAGAGCAAGAATAAGAGATAGAATTCTTATTCCGTTAGATCACTCATTCAAAATCAGTGTAGTGCAAAGAATTGAGACGGAATTAAATGCTCTTTACATTGAACCGAATGAGATGTAAGTGTCTGAGTTTTACCATTACCAACCATCCAATAGAAAATACTCTACCACGAGTCGAAGTTGCAAATGAAGATCACAAGCATGAAGAATAGTGGTCCATATTTGTTGTGAAAAAGATAATTATACCATTTCTCACTTAAAAGTAGATTTTTGTATCAAAATTGATATTTCAAGTTTCGACTTTATCTCATTTTACACTTAACATGACATGTTCTTATTGAATGCTGTATACTTTTTGGATAAAATGAGACAAAATTGATGATTTAAATACTATTTTTGACAAGAAAAAACTTTAGGTACCCAAATGAAAAAGTCAATATAATTTAATGGTCAATTTTGTAATTAAACCTAGAAAAACAACTTAAGGTTATTTTTTAACAAGCTTTTCATATAATGTGATACATATATTTTATATAAAAAAAATTGAGATTAATTTAGAATGATTTAAAAATAAAATAAAACAGTGACCTAATTCCTAGAAATGGTGAACGTGTAGTGCAGTCAACCATGTCTGCCCAATGTCTCTTAACTTCTAGACTCCATGTCTCCTTTTGATTTTTCTTACAACTTGGTCCTACATGTACTGACCTTCTAAATTTGAAACAAATTTAAACATTTAGGGATCAAATCAAAGTTTTATTACTCAATTTGAAAGAGAAACAAGGTTTAATTAGGTAAATTCTAAATAAAAACTTTTTCTTCAACTTAAAATTACGATTAAGTGCTCATTTAAATATGAACGATACGTTTATTTACGAATACGAATAGTATAATATGAGATTAAATAATCTAACAACACAATACCATACAAAGGGCCTAAGAGTAACATAATTTATGTTAATGCAATTCCCCCATGGCTCTTTTGCCTGCTGGTGTGCATATTTTTTCTTTCTTTATTTCCCGCTTTTAAAATCCTATTTTTCTCATGTTTTTTTTCAACCCACCACCGTCTCTGGCTTCAATCTGCTAGTCAAATTTGTTCTGTTTGTTCCTTTTCAAACATATAATCTTTTTTCTTTTTTTTTTATGCTCACAGTGACATTAGTTCACTGGAAACAATGAAACCCAGATCGGCTCTCAACAATGGCACCCATAATAAGAACAAACTAGCAAGAACATTCCAAAGGGTCATCAACTTAAAAACCGCTTCGAAAATCGCTTCAACCAATGGGGTCGGAATCGGAACTTATTCCCATGGCGACGACGGCGACGACGTTAAGCGAAAAGATGGTTTAAAAGCTCTAATAGCCATGGTTTTCGCTAGTGTTACTTCCATCAAAGCTGCTTACGCCGAGCTGCAAATGGCTCAACATCCTTACGACGGTGAAGCTATCCAAGTTGCCGACCAAGCTGTCGTAGAACAACTCAAGGTTTTGTCAGAGTTGAAACACAAGTTCTTAAAACAAGACCTTGATTTTTCACCTCAAGTTACTTTAATGCTTGCTGAGATCCAAGAACAACAAAGCATGATGCGAACTTACGATATCACAATCAAGAATCTAGAATCTGATATCGAAGAAAAAGATTCAGCCATTGATTTACACCATAAACAGCTAGAACATTGCATTGCTTTCAACAAATCCATGGAGAAGAAGCTAAACGAGACCGGGCCATTGTTTATGTTTGATAATATCCAGTTCACAACGTTGAATCCAAGTCACTTCATTCAAGTTTTACACTGTGCTTTGAAATCTGTCCGTAGTTTCGTGAGGTTGATGATGAAGGAAATGGAGTTAGCAAAATGGGATATTGCTGCAGCTACTAAAGCCATTGAACCTTCAGCCATGCTTGCTAAACAAAGCCATGCTTGCTTTCTGTTTGAATCTTTTGTGTGTAAAACAATGTTACAGGGCTTCGATTCTCATGATTTTAGTTGCTTAAAAAGTCTCCACCGTGAGCAGTATTTCAATGCATTCAAAACCCTGAAATCTGCTAACCCGAAATCGTTTTTAGTTCAAAACCCGAAATCTGGTTTTGCTAAGTTCATCAGAGACAAGTACCTTAAACTTGTTCATCCCAAAATGGAATGTTCATTTTTTGGGAACTTGAACCAACGTAAAATGGTTATCTCCGGTGGGTTTTCCGATACGGCGTTTTTCATGGCTTTTACAGAGATGGGTCGGCGATTTTGGCTCTTACATTGCTTGGGGTTGTCGATGAGTGACCAAGTTTCAGTCTTTCAGGTAATGAAAGGTTACAGATTCTCCGAGGTTTATATGGAAAACATTAGCGAAGAATCACTTTTCATCGATGAAATCGTCGACGGTGCCGATGTTGATTTTAGAGTCAGTTTCACGGTGGTTCCCGGGTTCAAGATCGGTAAAACTGTGATACAAAGCCAAGTTTACTTGTCTCCGGTGATTAATCCGAATAGTACTTCATTATTAGATGGAAACACGTTGAGATGATGTTATTCACGCTCGAACTGGTACACGCGCCCCTCTGGTAAGGGGAGCTAAGTGCTATTTTCAAGTGGGGTTTAACTTTAGTTTTCCACTTGAGAAGTGCAGTTATCTCCCATGTTATCGGGAAGACAAAGCGGACCGTGGGGTGGCGCGTGAGATTTGATCCACACCCATGTGCGACCCAAGGAGAAAATGGAGGAGCAGCTAGGTTTTGGCGTTACAGGGAAACAAGGGAAGTGGGTTTTTTTTTCTTTTTCTTTCAAGCTAAAAATTAGTCTTATTTTTATATTTATATATATAAAAAAAAAAAACTCTTACTATTAATATAGTTTATATTATTGTAGTAGTGGTAGTGGGATGCGACTCTTGTAATGTTAACTTGTCCCCCCAAAAATATCAAATTAAACTACTGCAATTTGCATTTATATAAATATTTTTAAAGCTTAAATATTGCCTTTGCTAAACTGCATCAATTAATTTTCCAACCAATGATATTGTGCCACGTCATTTAAATGTGTATTTCCATTAATTTTTATTTTAAAAAGAAAAATTGAATAAAAACAAAAATATGTTTTTCTGTTTTTGTTTTCTGGGTTTACCCTCGTTTTTTCTATAACAATGATCTTAACTGCTACAATGGTGGTGAAGTTCAAGAGAAGAACTTTTTGCCACTCCCTTCGAATTTTTTTCTCATCAAATAGGGAGAGATACCAAAAATTCTCAACTGGGGTTTCAGATTCTAACCTCTTTGATGGAACAAATCAATCGAAGTTTGAGGTTTGAACCATTTGAAACCAGGGGAGCCAATGGAATTGTTGTTGCCGGTGGTGCTGCATGTGATGGAAAATTTGGGTTTTTGCGTGTTGAAAAAAAGGGACTTTCTTTGAATTTAAGTGGTGAAAATGAAAGTAGTAAAACCCCTGGTAGTGGTAGTAGAAGTGGTGGTGTCAAAAATGGACACACTAAGCTTTGTAGCAGAGGTCATATACAATGCTTCAACACATTTTTTACAATAAAAAGTTCTCCATCAAAGGTTTCTTTAGGTTTCATTCGACAGATTTAGGGAAGAAGAAGGAAATTCTTCTTTTCTTTTTGGGCGGGGGCCGGCAATGGAGGCTGATGCGTGGGAAGGGAATTGACGAATTTGGGCCAATAGGATGAAATTGAATTTTTTTACTTTTTAAATAAATGAACTAAATCTCAAATTCTAACTAAGTACAGGGACTAATAACATATTTTAACATTTTTGGTAAATTACAACTAAGATCACTAAACTATTAGTAAATTTAATCACTCAACTTCAAAAAGTTATAAAATGTCATTAAGCTATTAGAAAATTTTTATTCAAGTCATCATGTTTATAAACTCGCTGTTGTATGACTTTCTTTGTTTGCACCGTTTGCATCAATCGAAAGCTCTGTTTCCTCTTTTATAATTCAATTTTTTTCATAAAATAACTTTAAATGCCACAAATCTGCGAAATGAAATTTAAACTTTTTTCTCTGATTTTCAACATTGACCATTAAATCTACTTGGATCTAAAGTATTTTCTTCAACTCGTCGACAACTACCAATTCGTTGTACCAATTGTTGAATCATTGCTTGCCAAACTTTTTTAAAAAAAAATCTCAACAATCTAATGACTTAAATAAAAACTAGTAGATAATTCAATGACTTTAATAAAAACTTTTGAATAGTTTAATGACTACTTTGTAATTTTTTAAAATCAAGTGACTAAAACATAAATTTACTCATAGTTTAGTGACATTAGGTGTAATTTACTTTAACCTTTCATGATTGAAGAAATAAAACATTTGGATAAGGAACTAATTTGATAAAAAAAAAAGTGAAGGGGCTAATGGCATATATTAACCTTTTATAATTGAAGTAAAAGATTTGTTTAAGAGCAACAAACCGACCCAGTATATGCAAGAGTTCCTTGAAAACCTTTTTTTGGTAAATACATAATTTTACCAAGTTCATAGTTGTTTCAGTCATTGCAAAAACCCTCTCCGCATCAAACAATCAGTTTCCACATGAATCTAAGCATAGAAAGAAAAAACAGTCACAAATATTTGTATAGAATTTTTACAGATTCAACAAAGCACAGAAGGAATGGATCCCAACAGATAAAAAACACTCCAAAAAAAAATTATAAAATGACATTTGAATATGTTCATTTCAACAGGATGATTTTTCAACCCAGCTGAGAAACCTTTTCATGTTACCACCACCAGCAGAAGTGAAACTGTCATCATTTTGTGATATTAATTGATATACTTCTCTGACTGTACTGCATTTCAATACACACAATCTATGTTAAACCCTTGTCAATGACTGCACGAACCTTAGTAACATATAGCATTCGATCCCATGTTTGTCCCCATGAATCCCTCCCCTTTTCAAAGTTCATGTAAAAAAATGTTCTCCTCAACCCTTCATGAATGTCCTTTTCAATAGTGAACTTCGAGACCGAGCAGAAACCGAAATCTATACCCTTCACCATAGGTCAGGCATATGGCATTCTTTTCTCCCAAGTGGACAAATACAATAACAGGCTCGATGAAATTCGATATTAAGTGATGGAGGGTGTTTCAAAGGGAGCCTTCTGATTCAGTATCTGTGAAGGATTCGGGGTCTGAAGCTTCTGCAAGAGCTTCGAGCATGTTTAAGACCTCTGCAGGGTCGTCTAAATAATACCTGGCTTTGCTAGGTTTTTGGCCGACAGTGCAGGCAAAAACAGATGTACTTGAGGATAGAATACCACTAGAAATTGCATTGCTGATGATCTCGAACATTTCCTCATCAGATCTGTCATCACCAATGCAGAGAACGAAATCGGCTTGCTTTCCCTTCTCAGACATGGTTGTGAAGATCTTTTCGGCAACCATACCTTTACTTACTCCCTAAAAGCAACAGTGAAAAGTTTATTAAAAAACTATGAAATTGTATACAAGTTTCAGTACATTAACTAAACAAAAACGATTAAAACAAAAGCCAATATATTGTATTCATAAAGCTAGAAAATCAAGGTAAAAATACCTGCGGTTTCACTTCAACGATAAACTGGCCACTCTTCACAGCCACAGGTTCATTTGCTAATACACTCTCGAGATGGTCTAACATCTCCTTCGCTTGGCTAGATCCAAAACCCGGGTCTGCATCTCGATGGTGCCAGACCAAAGCACTCTCCTTGGTTTCAATAGAGGAGCCATCAGTGGACTCCGTGTACAATTTCATAACAGGCTCTGCTATTTGTTTCCACCCAAACTCACTATTCTGCCCACAAAGTTCCCACTCATCATTAGCAGACCACCTGAAAATATCAACAATTTCAAAGTAAGTCTACTTATTGAAGAATCACTACAGAGAAATGAAAGGGTAAAAACCGAAACAAAGAAAAGAAATAACTTACCTCATGAAAAAACCGTGTTCAGCTGCAATTCCCAGTTTTTTACATGGGGAAAACCACTTGCCTAAACTTTCTCTTCCTCTTCCACTTACAACAAAGACGGCATTCTTCGTATCACCGGAGAGTGCGTTTATGATCGAAATAACCTCCGCACTTGGTGTCTTGTTATGTGATGTTTGAGGCATAACTGTTCCATCGTAGTCCAATAGTATGGCCCTGTTTTTGGACCTTAGATACACAGATACAATGTGATCGATAGACAACTTCCTGAAGTTAGGATCAAGAGCTACCACTCGGAAGCCAAAGCTCAAACCAATTCCCCAACATCGTCTTCTGAAATGATCTTTACATGTCCTTTCCAAATCTTGGAAGAAGCTTCGAGACCAGAATGCCACATCATGTGAGCTAACGTACCTATAATGCTTCTCGTGGCGCAACTGCTTCTCAGCATCAGACATAGAGATTGCCTCATTCATTGCCTCTGCGGTTGATTCGGTATTCCAAGGATTTACACGAATTGCACCACTCAATGAAGGCGAACAACCAATGAACTCCGACACAACTAGCATGCTCTTCTTTGGTCCACTTGATTCTGAGGAAGACTCTGATTCAGACACTCCCTGCCGGCCCACAATGTACTCGTAAGGAGTAAGATTCATTCCATCCCTCACAGCTGTGACTACAACGCACTCGGCTATAGTGTAATACGCAAACCTTTCACAAAGGGATACCGGCCTGTCAATTAAGACAATCGGTTCATAACCAGTATGACCAAAAGTCTCATTAATTCTCTTGCAACTTGCCTGTATTTCAGCCTGTATGTCCTCAAGATCTTTCCCTCTTCCACTACTAGGGTTCGCGATCTGTACCAGAACAGCTCTTCCCTGCCACTTTGGGTGCTGTTTCAGCATCTGCTCCATTGCCAACAGCTTCAAATCGATACCCTTAAAGACATCCATGTCATCAACTCCAAGCAATACAGTCTTTCCTTCAAACTGTTGTTTAAGCTCTGCTACTCTCCATTCTTTATCCGCAAGACTCAATACAGACTTAATCTGCCCCATGTGAATCCCGACAGGCATGATCTTTATCCCAATCGTCCTCCCATAGTACTCCACTCCGATATAACCCCTCTTTGACTGATACTCTAACCCTAACATTCGACTACAACAAGACAGGAAATGACGTGCATAATCATAAGTATGAAAACCAATGAGATCGGAATTCAATAGTGCCTTCATGATCTCTTCCCTAACAGGTAAGGTCCTATATATCTCGGACGAAGGGAATGGACTGTGTAGAAAAAACCCCATTCTCAATCTATTGAACCTTCTTCTCAAGAAAGTTGGCAGCACCATCAAATGATAATCATGTATCCAAACATAATCGTCTTCTGGGTTTATAACCTCGATAACCCTTTGAGAGAAAATCTTATTCGCAGCAACATATGCCTCCCATAAAGACCTATCGAACCTTCCTCCATGACTAGCTGAGAACGGAAGCATATAATGGAAAAGCGGCCACAAATGCTGCTTGCAGAACCCATGATAGAACTTTGTCAAAATGTCGGACGGAAGAAATGCTGGTACACACTTAAATTTATCCAACAAAAGCTGCGAAACATCATCCTGTTCTACCCGATCAACATCGACCTTCAAAGAACCAACATACAGAACCTCCATTTCTTCAGGCAAACCATCTTTTAACTGTAATAACAATGAATCGTCATCCCAACTAAAACTCCACCCTTTGTTATCTGGTCTACGCTTAGCTTTAACCGGGAGTTGATTAGCTACAATAATAATTCTATCCTGAATAGCCGATGACGGTGCATCGGAGGCCACACTATTAGCTTGATCATCATCAAGCTCCGAAATAACCCCGGGAACGGTCATAACTCGTGGCAACCGCTTCTTTTCTCGAGGTTGACCCATTGCCGGGAAATTACCAGACGCTAGATCTAAAAGATTGGTATACGATCTTGACATCATCTTTAACCTCTTTTATTTTGCTTATTAACCTCAACAAGAATCAATCACAAAACCCTAAAACTATAGTTGTTTTTGTTTCTCTTCCAAAAGTACTTTTTTAATTTGGCATCACCTGCATTGGGTTTCAACAAAGATATCATCTTTACATGAAAAAAAAAGTAACAAGAATCAAATAAAACAAAATAAACCCATGAATAAATAAGATCCATAAATAGAAAAAAAAAATAAAGCATACCCCAAATCAAATATATTAACAGAATTCAATCAAAAGGAAACTTTTTTTCAACTAGATGAATTCAAAATAATGGGAGTAAATTTAAACAAAAAAAAAAGAAACTTTGAAACTAAACTTACCCTTCAAAGCACAAAGTTTTGTGTGATTAATGGGAACCCTTTGGATCCAAATATGAATTTTCTTTTCTTTTTTGTGAAGGGAAAAAAATTAGGGTTGTTTTGGGATTGTTTTGGTCCTTTTTATTTCAAAGAGCCACATTTACAACAATTCCCCTCTTCTTCTTTTTTTCGTCTTTGGAATGAAAAATAAAATAAAATTCATATTTTGAAAAAAGAATATAAAAAAGCAAGAGGATAAGGTCGGCCAGTTGGATAACCCAGTGATGCCAGCTGGCGCTGTTGTGTTTTTCACATCACGCGCTCTTTCTCTCTTTCCCCGAGGCGGTTGATTACGTGGCTAACATGAATTTCGCCACGTGTATTATTTAGTGCAATCCGATGGCCCCACGCGTCATCTTCATTAAAAAGTGGAGAAGAATGAATCACATGTTCTTCGTATTGCCCTAAAACTCTGTTCTAACCACTATTGTTTTTACACGTAGTGAACGGACAGAGCTTTATCTTACGTGTCACTGAACCATTTGACAGGAACTTGAACTATCTGTGGTCCTGCACCGTATTTGAACATAACCTTGTTTTTGCACTTACCCTGTTCACGACATCTACACGTAATACGGACAAATGTGTTTTGCGGAATACGTGATGACATGGAAATGAATGACGTCACCAGTGAAGTCATAATCATTAGGTGGCAAGAGATGATTGGAGAAGCTATTTCTCGATTTAACGCTGCGTTTGGCTTTATGTTTTTTTGATTAAGACCTTGTGGTAAGGTGAGGTGGGCGGAAACAAGCTTTTTTGTTCCTTTTATTTTGGACATAAAATGTCATTTTCACCCTTGTGGTTATTGTCCCGTAGTGTGGCCGTAGGAATGGAATTTAGAATTAAAAAGAAAATGTAAGGTCTGAATTGAAATTATGAAAAGAAAAAAATGTGGGGTTATAAAATTTAATGACGGTGTGGCCAACCTTTTGAGAAGCAAATTTTCAAAACCCGACCATTGGTTGGACCAGTCATAATATTGATTTTTGTTCCTATTAATTTATTCAATTTAATTAAATAAATTAATGAAAATTTACTAAAAAATTTTAAAAAAGTTTAACCGATTTTTTATTTCAATTCAATTTTAGCTAATCCTCTCTTCGAATCAATATCTCAACTTGTTCTCGATTTAATTGATACAATTTAAACAACATTGTAAAGATATTATTTAGGATGAGTCTTAAGGAGTTTGATTTCTGGACTTAACTTAAACTCGGTGATTTTTATATGTCAAGAATCGAAAGAAAATAATAGACAGATTTAGGATAGATCAATTCAAGAGTTGAGTTAATCATCTAAGTCCAAAGGTCCGTTCGAAATTTGAAAAGATTTGGAATAAAAATATAATGCCTAAAAAATGGGTTTTGGCAAAAAATATAAATATGTTTAAAATACGAGTTAAACTCGGGCTCAAACATTCAAGACCTATCGACACTATATATTTTTTAGTTTGTAATTGATTATATTAAGTTATTTATATATTATATAATTTATAGCACATTGAAATAAAATCTAATCTAGTCTATATTTTAAATAATATCATAATTTTTTTAAAATAAATTATATCACTATTATAATTTAATTTCGCCCAATCTATCAACACTTTAAATTTAAGATTAGAACAAGCCCATTTTTTTTTACTCACACCATGTCTTTTACCTAATTTTCTTTAGTGATGTTTGAGAAAAAAATAAGAAAAAATAACAATTATTTAACAAATAATAATATAGGAATTTCTTTACAAAAACAAAAAAATGGGAAATTAAATAAGGAGATGAGAGAGAAAATTGAAAAATGAAGATTCCACTTTCATTTTCATTACCAAATAAGGAAAAATATAAAGGGAAATATATAATGAAGGAGAGAAATTGGGAAAACATGCAAAATATGGTCAAAACCTAAACAAGAAAGAGAACGAGGAAGAAAGAAGTCTTTTAGACAGGATCGCCACCTTTTGCTTACCTTGCATTCACACTTTTCAATATCCACAACCATAAATAAATTTCAATTTTTTTTCCATAAAAAAAAGCTGAAATTTGTTGTTGGGTGGGAACAAAATATTTAAATATAACTTATTTTTAAAATTTAAAAAATTATAAAAGAAGTTTAATAATTTTTTATTGATGAAAAATTAGAATAGATTCACTTGCATCGATGTAAAAATCAAGTAATTTTATAATTTTTCGTATATTTTTATACTATTGATATTTTAATGATACAACATTATTCATATATATAATGCATATTAAATTTGATGTAAACTTTTATATTTTTAACTATTTGTTTTATATAAAAAAATTTACGGGTTCAATATTTTGTGAGAAAATATAAAATATCTATATAATTAAAATGTGGTCTAAAATATACCTTAAATTATTGTATTTTTTGAAAATTTTAAATTTAATCCTTAATTAAGAGAATTTTTTTTAAATTTTTTATTTATGAATTACACCATGCCAAATGATAAGTTCGTAGTTTGTAAAATTGTTTTTTTTTTATATTTACACTCTACAAGTAAGGTTAGGGTTGACAAGTATCCTATACGAGTATAGTATATTATTAAAAAAATAAACACATGATAGTTTTTTTAAGGCTTTTTTGTGGAATAAAAAAAACACTTAGTGTACCAAATACTAACTATTTTTTATAATTACAAAACGTGTAGTTGCTATCTTTTTAATTACATTTACAGTTATTTTATAATGTACAAATCAATGTTATTTGAATTGGGCTAGATCAGCAAGTTGAATATGTTGGAGTGGGATTGGCTAGTCTATTAGTCTGAATGTAGGTTTGAGCTGACGTTTAAGTGAATTGCTCGGAATTGATAAAAAACAAAAATTGAAACAAAAAAATAATTGATTTAGTTCAACTAGTTTTATAAATTTTTATTACTTTCTAGTATTTTTTTAATTTTATGATTATTTAATTAGTTATTATTAGACCAATGATTAAACCAGTTAAATCGAAATTAATAGTCTAACCCGTTCAACCACTAGTCTGGTTACTAAAACAGTTCAAACACACTCGTAATAAAAATCAGGGTAAACTACACTCAAGGTCACTAAATAATTAGTAAATTTACATTTTGGGCATTCAACTTTAAAATTTACAAATGATCGTTGAACTATTCAAAAATTTTTATTTAAGCTACTGAATTATTCGAAAGTTTTTATTTAAGTCATTGAGTTGTTAAGTTTTTTTTTTAAAGTCCAATTAGTGAGCTCCAAGTGATGATTCAATAATTGATATGGTGGATTAATATCCATCAATGAGTAGAAGAACATACCCTAGATACAAGTTGATCTAACGGTCAATGTCAAATATCAGAGAAGAAAGTTGTTTAGATTTTGGTTCACAAATTCATAATATTCAAAATTGTTTCATTAAAAATAACTGAATTGTAAAATGGAAGAGAAATGAGAGCAGCTTTTGACTAGAACAGGCTGTAACACCTCTACCCGTATTCATTGCCGAAATAGGGTACGAGGAATTACCGAAGCTTACCGAATTAATTTTCTGTTATTACAAGTTAAATACTATTCATTTACCGAAACATGTCATGTCGTCCTTTAAATAGGCTTCCAAAGTCCAAAACATACTTGGAACCAAACCGGAATTAAATCGAAACCATAGGAAATTTTTCACAAAATCTCAAAGTTTTTTTTTTTAATAAGCTCAATATAACCCCTTTATAAATATCTAACCTTCCATGCAAATTTTAAAACCGAGATCAATCCAACCAACCAATCCATTTCAACCAATTTGATACCAAATTATACTTCTATTATAATTATACCATTTAACATATTCAACACTCTTTACTTTAATGCATATTCATTAAACAAGTCTTAGCATTTATATAATCATCAAACCTTATACAAGCCATATAAATCAAAAAGAAAATTTACAAAAGCTACCGGAGATAATCTGGATAGTGTGATCCTTTGTGTTGATCCGATCCTCCGTATATTTCCACGTCAATCTACAAGAGACATTGAATACACTTAAGTAAGCTTATAGAAGCTTAGTAAGTTCATAGGCATAAAACATAATTATTACCAAATATTCATACACTTGTACATTATACACAAATATTAAGTTCACCTGTCAACCACAATCATTGGTAAGTTCCCTTGTATAAACTCATAACCACTTATCCATTTCCTTTAATTCTTTTGTACCCATTTGTCACATATAATTTTTAATCAAATTAGGGAACGGTTACGAAAAATTGAGTACTTCACTTCCACTTTGCCATAGTGTAACTATAGTCTTACATATGATTACTTATCATTTTCCGAAGCCATAGCCCTGCCACGGTCTTACACAGATCACATTTATCACTTGTCACTTGTCACTGATCAGATAAGTATAGCTAAAGCTACCACTTATCACTTGTCACTTGTCACTGATTAGATAAGTGTAGCTGAGAATACCACTTATCACTTGTCACTGATCAGAAGTACTCAAATCCGACGTTCCGCTCAATTTGATCATTTATTCGGTTTTTGCATTGTTATTTTATTTTCAATTAATTAATAAATATATCTTATCATACATTATATAATTCATAAAATTAACACTTAATCATTAAATTTCAACTATATGAACTTATCTGGGTCAATTTGCAAAATTTGTGAAAGTTTCGGGACTAATCAGCTACTTTTTCTTTTCCTCGACTTGCTTCGGGTTCTCGATCTATCATTGTAAAATCATTCACTTATCAGTATTGACTTCACTTTCACTCTATTTTACATCTTTAATGTTTATAACCCGCTTATAAGTAACATTATCTATAATTTCACTATTTACTTATGTATATTCAATGTGGTCCATCCGTGTCACAGTCACTAAATTATTTTTATCTTGAGCTACAAAACTCTGAATTAGGATCCGCTAATTTTTCCTGAAACTAGACTCACATATTTTCTTATCATAAAATTTTCAGAATTTTTGGTTTAGCTAATAAGTACAGTTTATTCTTTAAAGTCACCCCTATTCTGCTGTCTGACAGTTCCGACTCTTCTTCACTAAAAATTAATTATCTCCTCGTAAAAAATTCGGATAATGTTCCCGTTTATTTATCTTGAAAATAGACTCATTCATAATTTTAAAAATATAAATTTAAGCCCCTAATTATTTTTATCCAATTTTTTTATGATTTTTCAAAGCAAAACAGGGGAACCCAAAATCATTCTGACATTATCTCACAAAATTTATTATATCTAATGATTTACAATTCCATTATTTACATCGTTTCTTCTATAAGAAATTAGACTCAATAAGCTTTAATTTCATATTTTATTCATCCTTTAATTCAATTTCTAAAATTTTTGGTGATTTTTCAAAATTAAACTACTGTTGCTGTCCAAAACAGTTTTAGTACAAAATGTTAATTTTCATTTTGCCCCAAATTTCACAGTTCATACAATTTAGTCCTTACTCAACTAACCCCTCAATTTATCTAATTTTTCTCAATTAATACTTTACCTAGACATTATAAGTTATTTCAAAACTATTGAAATTTAGAATTTCCACATAAAACCTTAACTTCAAACTCTTTTATCATTAGGTCCTAAACATTCACTTTCTATTCAATTCTTTCAATAAAATCAGCATATAAACAATTTAAAGTTCTAATTCCATGCTAAATAATCATATACTTCCAGCACATATTCATAGAAACTTTCAATTTCTTTCATAGAATCAAAAATTAATGAGTTCAACAAGTGGACCTAGTTGTAAAAGTCACAAAAACACAAAAATTTCAAGAAATAATCAATAACTTAACTTACTTGCAGTAAAAATATGAAAAACCAGCTTAAGGAAACCCTTCTATGGTGTTTTTGCTGATGAGAATGCAGAAAAATAAAGAGAAATCTAGATAATTCCACTTTAGTCCTAGCTTTTTTAAGTAAATTTTGCAATATTCCAATTTTACCCTTAATTCTCCTTTTTTTTTTTGCTGATTTCATGCCCTTGTTGTCTATCCCAAATAGACCTTGGGTCTATTTTCCTTTTAAACCCTCTTTCTTTTATCATTTAAGCTATTTAATCATTTTTCAAAATTTTACATTTGTTACAATTTAGTTCTTTTTATTCAATTAACTATCGGAACTTTAAAATTTTTTGACGAAACTTTAATACTAACTTATTAACACTCCATAAATATTTATAAAAATATTTATGGCTCGGTTTAAAATTTTCAAAGTCTCGATACCTCGTTTTCGATTTTAATTATTTTAATATTTATTTCTAGTCCACTATTCGCTATTTCAAAAAATTTTTCTACCTTCACATTTAACTTATATTTACTAAATTAATAATATTTTTTACTCATTTTTCGAATTTAGTGATCTCGAATCATTGTTCTGACACCACTGAAAATTTAAGCTATTACAATTCGGTGCGAACATAGAAGGCCATATAACAACTGTTTTAACAGTCCAATTAGTTAAATGAAAACTTTTGAATAATTCAATGACCATTTTAACTTTTCGAAATTAATTTACCAAAACATAAACTTACTAATAGTTTAATAATATTGGGTGAAGTTTAGCCTAAAAAATATACTTGTTTTGTCGCATTTCGTATGAATGCTTTTTTTTTGACATAATAACTTATTTGACCCTTTAATTTTATAAAAAAATATTATTTTAATTCTTCATTTAATTTTTTGTTTTTTTATTTAACCCTTAAACTTGAATTTTTTTTTCAAATCACCTTAAAATAGATGAAAAAGTAACTTTTTTAATTTTACTGATGTGAAATATATGTGAATTGTTAGGTAGATGACAGATACGTTTTTAATTAATTTAATTTTTTTAAAATTCAAAAGATATGTAAAAGATATTTTTAAAAATTAAAAATATTTAAAAAAAGTATAAAAATTATAAAAAATATTTTTAAAAATTTTAAATTTAATTAAATCTTGACATGTGGACATCCACGTAGCATTAACTTTTCCATCAATGTTCCATCAATGTTCCATCAATGTTGGGATGATTTGATAAAAAATACAAGTTCAAGTGTTAAAAGACATGAAAATTTAAATGGAGAGTTAAAATGATTTTTTTTTGTAAAATTGGAGAGCTAAAAAAGCTATTATGCCTTTTTTTTCTTTTTCAATATGTTTAAGCAAAGTATTTGAGACATCTTAATATGTTGTCATCGAGGCTTTTGAAGGCGTTGTATTTTTCCAATCAAACAAGAAAAAGCTAGAACAATGCGTAAAAGTACTCTACTTTGTAAACATCCATTAATGGAAAAATATGATCAGTACAGCATTGAAGACAAACAAGAAGGAAAATAAAAAAAGGAAAAGACAAACACCAATCTAGGCCTTGGGTTTGGAGAAGATGTCTCCGATGTTGCATTAATGCTTTTTTTTCCCCTTAATTTCAACAAAAAAATTGTGATTTGAGGCCACACGGCTGCTAGCAAACATGCCTTCAAAGAATGACAAAAATTGCTGTTGAATTGGCCACCAAGGTTGTTGGGAAATGGAGCGACACTTATCAATGGATACCAACATTCGGAGCTTTTGCCACAATTGCAATGGCGTTTTCAGTTGGTGCCAACAATCTCCCAGCACCGGTTTGTCTCTCAATTTCGCCCCCTTTTTTTAGCTCAGTTGTACGGTTCGTAGATTATTTTGCAAGGCAAAGTATAAACTTTAAAAAAACATGTTTTTGACATAAAAATTATTTCTTTTGATGGCAGTTCTCAATATCAATAGGTTCAGGGGCTTTAACCCTTCTGAAAGCCTCAATCATGGCTTGCGCCATATATATTCCCGGAGCAGCCTCTGCAAGCAACAGTAGAACAGTAGATGCTTTATTTTCTGATGTAAGCTAAAAGATTGTGGATTTCCTTACACAGACAAGCAAGTCTATTTATTGGTAAAAGAACATGATCATGTCTTGTTTGATGCAGTTCCTCAAAGAAAGTCAACCCACTGAAGGTTTCTTGATGTGGAGTATGGTAGTTGTTCTGCTGACAACAAGTACTTTTTATAATACTTGGTCTCATTGATTTTGTATTTTCTTTGGCTTGACATTGAAGTAATATTAGTTCATGGTATTGTGTTTTTGACATAGACAGCAATGTGGCTTACACTTGCCACATACCTAGAGTTACCAGTATCATCCGAGCAATCGATACATGCTGCTATGTTAGGAACCATGCTGGTTACACAAGGTTTTGACTATTTACCACCATGGAACAAGGTAAAAGGACTTAATTGATTTGCTCATGGAATGTTTCGGTCCTTGTACTAATCAATAGCTTACTGCAGAACGAGAATCATGATTTTAACAGTGGAGGACTGCTCTGGATATTCCTTGAATGGACTCTTGCCCCATCAATTGCCTGTCTATGTGCATGGTTCCTCTTTGTTATTTTGAAGAGTTCTATACTTCGCCGCGAAAATGCAAAGAAAAGGATTCTTGTTTTCCTCCCTATCGACTATGGGATATCTGCAGGATTACTATGCTTCGTTATCGTATCTCAGGTTTCTCATGTTATGCTTAATCTCAAGTAATTATAGCTTATCTTGATTGGCATTATTGCCTACTTAATTATTGTCACAGTTTCATGTTTTGGGTGGCAGGTCATAGGGAACTATGTGGATGTTAATAGATTGACTGTTATGATTGCTGTTGCAGGGTCTGCTTTGATTGGAGCTGTATTATCTTTGGTAATTAGTACATTCATAGTATACTTTCATATTGCTATTGTAAAATTATGTTATTATCCAATTGGTTTTTGCACACAGATTGTAGTGGTTCCCTTGGCAATTAAAAAACTTGCTGCCACTAAAAACCATAGAAACTCAATGGAGAACAACACATCCATGAAGCAAGAATCTGTGCAAAGTCGAATAAATCAAGGTTGTTCTAATGGTGCAAAAGTCGATGATGATGTATTGGAAGATTTTATGCAGATGAGAGTGCTTGAAACAGTCTATGGGGAGGAAGAAAGAAGTTTTGGCTCACTTGATGTGATCCAAGAGCCTGAGCAGGTTCAACCCGGTGATAATACAAGTACGGAACAATCCACTCCGTTTAAACAGCTGCTTAAGCCTACGCCGTATAGGTTGGTGCAAACACAGAACTTTCAGAGGATTGAAAAAACAACAACAATCGAAAATGTCATCAAGTATATTGGAGATACGGCGAAGTCCACTTTTTCCCCTGTATGTACTCAGGGTCATACTCCGACTCGGTCTCATAAACTGCACTGGTTTTTTCTTTGATTGACAGAAAATTTGTAATGATTAGGTCCTTGAGTATGACAGAAGAACTCTTGTTCGACATGCCTTGGCTGAAAATTTTGATGATATCAAAGACTGCTTCGGTTTTCCTCAACTTCTAGCATCCTGCATGGTTGCGTAGGTTACCTAAACTCATTACACTAAACCAAAATCACACAATTTCAATCTTAAACTATGCTAAGTTGCTATATCAACTACTGAGATAGCTTCCATTATAAATCCATATGTAGCTATACTCGACGTGTTCAAGCATAGATCAAAATATTCCAGTGAAGATATGGTGAGTTACTGTAAACATTATCGAACAATTCATTTTCATGGTTAAACCGAAATACAATATAACCATTCATAAGACAATATTATCAGGGACATTTACAAGTAAAATGGTGGTATGGTGGCATTGGAGGACTTGTTGCTGCAATTGGATTCCTTTTATGTGGGTGGAGGCTGACTCAATGCCTTGGTGGGAAGCTGACATACATGAGCAACTCTAGAGGATGGGCATCCCAGTTAGCAACAGTGGCAGCAATGATCATAGTTGCTAAGGTGAAGCTACCAGTTTCAAGTGTCCAAGCATTCGTCGGTTCTTTAGTAGGAGTCAGAGTAGCGGATGATCGCTGGGCAAGTTTTGCTCAACCATTTCTTATTCAATTTCAGTGTTTTTACACCCTCAGTGCTCAAGATATTTTAACTAATTTAAGATTTTTGTTTTTCAGAATGTTAACCGGAAATTGGTATGCAAAATTATACGTGGGTGGATCATGACAGTAATTCTTTGCTGTGGGATTGCTTATATGATGTTCTCTGCTTCCATACATACACCAGCCTATGCAGTGCCCTGAAGAGGTAAAAAAGATAAAAAGAGATATACTTATTTAGCCCATGCAGGTCTCAAGCCTAGGACATTCTAATAGGCCAACTGTTCATCTATGTTCTATTTTCACTTCTCTGAGCATTCAGCTACTCAATTTTGGGTTATATGTTTCTTCTTTTAGTTTAATGTGGCCAGCAGGATACAAACTTTTAAATTTGTAATTCAATCATTTCATTTATTAAGATTAGATATTTGATCCAAATCATCACAACTCAAAACTATCAAATGATCCACCATGTAAATCTGCAAGGAGCGCCAAAGACATGTAACCAGTGGCATAAATGGACATTAGGGATAAAAGTTTCTAAAATGATATCAAGGCTAGGCAAATATGAGTGACAAGGAGAAGAGTTATGGTCCAACTTATGGGCGGCGGTCTGATTTATGCAATTTCAGCACGATCGAGCATGTCTACCAAAGTCATCCTTCTGGGGAACCTAGGTGGCAACCTTAGGTTCATGGCATCTTCAATCTGAATTGGGAGATGCGTTGCAACGATTACAATCCCACCCTTCTTTCTATGCTCTGCAATAATATATTCTAACAACCTCACCCCTTCGTTATCTAATGCAACAGAAGGCTCGTCTAACAACCAAATCGGCCTATCGATGGCAAGCAACCTCGCGAGCTGAAGCCTCTTTCGTTGTCCCATTGAAAGCATTCTTGCCTTATCTTTTGCCAGTCTTCCTAGGCCCATGAGCTCCATGGTTGGCAAGGACTTACCATGCTTACCTTCAAGAACCTCAAACCATTGAACATTGTCAAGGACCGTGAACTTTTCTTTCACTGCATCCTTGAGGGAAAGCCAATTTAGGTGAAGCTTGTATTGGTGGTGTTGAAAAGTCAAAAATGGTGGGAGGTGCAATTGGCACCGAAAGAAGAAAGTAAAAAGTGGTTGGCAAGTTGAGTTTAAAGTTGAATGGTATAATTGCAATTTTGGTCCCTAATTTTTTAGGCCATTTGCAAGTTAGTCCCTGAACCTCAACTATAAATAGGCCTAACCATTTCTCATTTCAACCATCCCAACCAATCTTTCTCTCTTAGTTTTCTCTCTTCTCCCATTTGAGAATTCTTAAGGAATTCTATTTGTTTGTAATATTTTGGAGATAGTAAAGTTATCATCTGGTGTTAGTGCCCGAGGACGTAGGTATAATTTACCGAACCTCGTTAAATCTCTTGTGTTCTTTCTTGTCCTATTTTTCTTTCAATATTTGAGGGTATAATAGTAGTATTTAATTGTGCTATTAAATTACTATAGAAGGGATATTCTGTCTAAGGAAAGACTTGGTATTTAAGAGATCCATGTGATCCACCTCTCTTCCCTGGGAATTGAACTTTGTGTGATTTTTTAGTACAATAATTTACACGCTTCCGACCCTATTGGAACAACAAGTGGTATCAAGAGCCGAAGGTTAATCGTAGTATGCTCTGTGGTTGCAGTTTAAACTGATCTTCCACATCAGAAAAGATTTCCTTAGGTATATTGAAAGATTATGGAGAAAACGGTCGGTGTAGGAGCTTCAACATCGTCCATGTGGACAAGACCGACAATTGCAAATGCAAGATTGGCCGTGGAGATCTTTGATGGCACGGGCCATTTTGGTATGTGGCAAAGTGAGGTTCTAGATGCCCTTTTTCAGCAGGGTCTAGACATTGCCATTGATGAAGAGAAACCAGATGATGTACAGGAGAAAGATTGGAAGGCGATCAATCGGTTGGCATGTGGCACAATTCGATCATGCCTTTCTCGAGAGCAGAGGTATGCTTTTTCAAAGGAGACTTCTGCAAATAAGTTGTGGGTGGCACTTGAAGAAAAATTTTTGAAGAAAAACAGTCAAAATAAGCTCCACTTGAAGAAAAGACTGTTTCGCTTCACATACGTCCCAAGTACCACAATGAATGATCACATCACCAAATTTAATCAGTTAGTCACTGATTTGCTGAATATGGATGAGACATTCAAAGATGAAGATTTGGCTTTGATGCTGTTGGGGTCACTTCCTGAGGAGTTTGAGTTCCTAGAAACTACTCTACTTCATGGCAGGAGTGATATATCTCTGAGCGAAGTCTGTGCGGCCTTATACAGTTATGAACAGAGAAAGAAGGACAAACAGAAAAACTCAATCAGAGATACAGAAGCTTTAGTAGTCCGAGGTCGTTCATACACTCGGAAGAAAACTCAAAAGGGGAGATCAAAGTCAAAGTCCAGACTCGGGAAAGATGAATGTGCTTTTTGTCATGAGAAAGGCCACTGGAAGAAAAATTGTCCAAAGCTGAAGAATAAGGGAAAAGCTGCTGTAGATGCTTGTGTTGCTAAGCATGATACTAGTGACTCTGAACTATCACTGGTTGCATCATCATCGTCGTTCCATTCAGATGAGTGGATATTGGATTCGGGTTGTACCTATCATATGTCCCCTAACCGGGAGTGGTTCTCTGATTTAGTAGAACTAAATGGAGGAGTTGTTTATATGGGCAATGACAATGCCTGTAAAACTGTTGGGATAGGTTTAATCCAATTAAAGAATCAAGATGGATCAACCAGAGTTCTGACTGATGTTCGGCACGTGCCCAGTTTGAAGAAAAATCTCATCTCATTGGGAGCCTTGGAATCCAATGGTTCAGTTGTTACTATGAGAGATGGGATTTTGAAAGTGACATCTGGCGCACTTGTGATATTGAAGGGCATCAGGAAAAATAACTTGTATTACTACCAAGGTAGTACAGTTATTGGAGCAGTCGCTGCAGCTTCCGGTAACAAAGACTTGGACTCAATGCAGTTGTGGCATATGAAGTTGGGACATGCCAGCGAAAAATCCTTGCAAATTCTGGCAAAGCAAGGATTGTTGAAACGTGCAAAGGCTTGCAAATTAAAATTTTGTGAGCACTGTATTTTGGGAAAGCAAAAGAGAGTGAAATTCGGCACTGCTATCCATAATACAAAAGGTATTTTGGAATATATTCACTCAGATGTGTGGGGGCCTTCCAAAACACCTTCGTTGGGAGGAAATTACTTTTGTTGATGACTTTTCCAGAAGAGTTTGGGTGTATACCATGAAAACTAAAGATGAAGTGCTTGGAGTTTTTCTTAAATGGAAAACTATGATCGAAAACCAGACTGGCAAGAAAATCAAGCGGCTTAGGACGGACAATGGAGGGGAATATAAAAGTGATCCGTTCTTCGATGTGTGCCAAGAGTATGGTATTGTTCGACACTTCACAGTTAGGGATACACCACAGCAGAATGGATTGGCAGAGCGTATGAATCGAACATTGCTGGAGAAAGTTCGATGTATGTTGTCCAATGCTGGGTTGGACAAGCAATTTTGGGCTGAGGCTGTGACATACACTGGCCATCTTGTTAATCGTTTGCCATCATCTGCATTAGAAAGAAAAACTCCTATGGAGGTATGGTCTGGAAAACCGGCTACAGATTATGATTCCTTACATGTGTTTGGATCCACTGCATATTACCATGTGAAGGAGTCAAAGTTAGATCCGAGGGCAAAGAAAACTCTCTTTATGGGAATCACTTCTGGAGTGAAGGGATTTCGTCTTTGGTGCTTAAGCACAAAGAAAATGATCTGTAGCAGAGATGTTATCTTTGATGAATCTGCCACATTGAAAAAGGTAGCAGATAAAGATATTCAGACGAGCAATACTCCACAGCAGGTGGAGTGTACTCCAAAACAGGTGGAGTTTGAGCAGATGGGGATTTGCCCAGTTAATAAGTCTAATTCTCCAGCCACAATTGAGGAATTAGAGGTTGAAGAGGTTCTGACCCAAGAACCACTAAGTACACCAGAACCAGTTGCAGTTGCAAGGCCACGGAGAGAAATTCGTAAACCTGCTCGATTTACTGATATGGTGGCCTACGCCCTTCCCGTTGTTGATGATATTCCTATCACTTATCAAGAAGCAATGCAAAGCTTAGAAAGTGATAAATGGAAAAGCGCCTTGGATGAAGAAATGCAGTCTCTCCGGAAGAACAATACTTGGGAGTTGGCGCAATTACCGAAAGATAAAAGGGCAATCGGATGCAAGTGGGTATTCGCAAAGAAAGATGGATCTCCTAGCAAGAAGGATATTCGCTACAAGGCAAGATTGGTAGCTAAAGGCTACGCTCAGAAGGAGGGAATTGACTACAATGATGTATTTTCCCCTGTTGTGAAGCATTCCTCCATTAGAATTTTGTTGGCCTTGGTAGCACAGTTGAATTTGGAGCTAGCTCAACTTGATGTTAAGACGGCTTTCTTGCATGGTGAGTTAGAAGAGGAGATCTATATGACTCAGCCCGAAGGATACACAGATGCTGGTGGTAGAAATTGGGTTTATAAGCTGAACAAATCGCTATATGGATTGAAGCAATCCCCGAGGCAGTGGTACAAGCGATTTGATAGCTTTATGAGAAGGCAGAAGTACACAAGAAGCAAATATGACAATTGTGTATATTTGCAGAAGCTGCATGACGGATCTTTCATTTATCTACTCTTGTATGTTGATGATATGTTAATCGCTTCGAAGAGCCAAAATGAGATAGATAAGCTGAAGGCTCAGTTGAATCAAGAGTTCGAGATGAAAGATCTAGGTGAGGCCAAGAAGATTCTCGGCATGGAGATAAGTAGAGATAGACCGAGAGGCAAGCTTTGTTTAAATCAGAAGCAATATCTGAAAAAGGTATTACAATGTTTTGGTGTAAATGAAAACACAAAACATGTAAGTACCCCACTTGCTTCTCATTTGAAACTTAGTGCTCAATTATCTCCGAAAACTGAAGATGAAAGAGAATATATGGCGAAAGTCCCATATGCTAATGCAGTTGGGAGTTTGATGTATGCGATGGTGTGTACGAGGCCTGACATTTCACAAGCTGTTGGAGTTGTGAGCAGGTATATGCATGATCCTGGAAAAGGACATTGGCAAGCTGTAAAATGGATTCTACGGTATCTTCGAAAAACCGTAGATGTTGGTTTAATTTTTGAACAGGATGAAGCACTTGGTCAGTTTGTAGTTGGATATGTTGATTCCGACTTTGCTGGTGATTTAGATAAACGTCGTTCAACTACGGGGTATCTGTTTACTCTTACGAAAGCCCCAGTGAGTTGGAAGTCTACCTTACAGTCTACAGTAGCTGTGTCTACTACAGAGGCAGAATATATGGCAGTTACAGAAGCTGTTAAGGAGGCTATTTGGCTTAATGGATTATTGAAAGACTTGGGAGTTGTTCAAAGTCACATTAGTCTATATTGTGACAGTCAGAGTGCTATTCATTTAGCGAAAAATCAAGTCTATCATTCAAGAACCAAGCATATCGACGTAAGATATCACTTTGTGCGGGAAGTCTTTGAAAAAGAAAAAATTCTACTTCAGAAGATTCCGACAGCAGATAATCCCGCAGATATGATGACCAAGGTGGTAACAACAATCAAGTTTAATCATTGTTTGAACTTGATTAACATCCTGAGAATTTGAGCACCTTTAGGTGTATGGCGCTCGAGAGCGCATTTGGAGGCACTACAAAAGATAGCTTTATCAAATTTGGGGAGTTGAAGGAAGTGTGTGAAGATGTGATTATCCTAATCAAATCTTCAAGGTGGAGATTGTTGAAAAGTCAAAAATGGTGGGAGGTGCAATTGGCACCAAAAGAAGAAAGTAAAAAGTGGTTGGCAAGTTGAGTTTAAAGTTGAATGGTATAATTGCAATTTTGGTCCCTAATTTTTTAGGTCATTTGCAAGTTAGTCCCTAAACCTCAACTATAAATAGGCCTAACCATTTCTCATTTCAACCATCCCAACCAATCTTTCTCTCTTAGTTTTCTCTCTTCTCCAGAATTCTTAAGGAATTCTATTTGTTTGTAATATTTTGGAGATAGTAAAGTTATCATCTGGTGTTAGTGCCCGAGGACGTAGGTATAATTTACCGAACCTCGTTAAATCTCTTGTGTTCTTTCTTGTCCTATTTTTCTTTCAATATTTGAGGGTATAATAGTAGTATTTAATTGTGCTATTAAATTACTATAGAAGGGATATTCTGTCTAAGGAAAGACTTGGTATTTAAGAGATCCATGTGATCCACCTCTCTTCCCTGGGAATTGAACTTTGTGTGATTTTTTAGTACAATAATTTACACGCTTCCGACCCTATTGGAACAACAGGTGGAAAATTCCTGACTGACTAATGTCATGGCCGTTCCAAAGTATCTGACCAGCAGAAGGTCGAGAGAATCCCGCTAACATACGCAGGAATGTGGTCTTGCCAGAGCCGTTGCTCCCTGTCAACACAAGTGCTCCACCATCATGAACCGACACATTCACGTGCCGCAAGATTTGTTGTGCATTTCTCATGCAAGACACGTCGTTGAGAAGGATTCTAGGGAGTGGAGGCTTCCTCACAGGCATTGAAGTTGAACAATAATATTACCCTCAGGTTTGGTTTGGGGATTTCGCAATACAACTGCAAATAATATTAAACCATGTTAGACGAATACCATAATTGATTTACACTTGTCAGATGAAACTGCCTGTAAGATAAAAGACAAATCTAGGCAGAATTCAGTGGGAAAAAACATCAAACACTTGAAAGACAACAGGATTTGACTATTGAAAATACATTTAACTTCACAATAGAAATGCAAACTGTATGACTTTGAGCAAACGCAACTCAAATAGATTTTAAAAGAGCTAGGGACCAAATTCCATTATATACCGTTCTTACTATTATCCATAACCTTCGTTACCTGGATTCTGCAATTTGGGGTGAAGTGCCCGTGTCAACACGGATTCCGACACGGGATATGGGTCAGATCCGGCAAAAACCAGCCGACACAGCGGTAGGTGAAAACTGAGATGAGAAAAAAAAACTGACTTGCAGAGAAGAGATAAGAGGACGATGGCAGGAGGAAGATGATGATAGAAAAAAGAGAAAAGCCTTCTCAAATAAATGAACAAAAAATTAGGGTGTAAAAGATGCTCTAACTTCAAATAAACTGTATATATAACCTCAAATACGAAATTTTTTTTTATAAAAATAAAATTCAGTTATCTAACAAATTTTAAGTAATGATTCGAAGGTTCATATGGTATATTAATATTAATCAATGAGTAACAAAATATATTTTAGATTCGTGATGATTAAAACTGTTTCATGAAAAGAAACTTTAAACTATAAAAGAGAAAGAAAATCAGAGAATTCTCTATTGGTACAAATAATGCGAATAAAAAAAATTATATAATAACTATTTTAACAGCATAATAACTTAAATAAAAATTTTTAAATTAAACAATTTTTTAATTTTTTAAAATTAAATAAGAAAAATATAAATCAACTAATAATTTAGTAACTTAAATGTAATTTCTCCTAAATTTAACCAAATCACGCACGTCGGCAACGTGCCAGCAGCCATTCCTTTTTCTTATTCCAGCACCTGTATGATATAAAAGGAATAATCATGACCTCTTGCACAAGTCACTGAAAATCTATGCAAAGGTCAAATTGAATCTAGTCATCGCTATTACCTTTTTTCCTTATAATTATTTGCTTCATTATAAAGGAAAAGAAAAAAAGGCATTATATCAGATTAATTTTATCATCAAATTAATTTACTTTATGAATAGACTATATTGTATTAAAACTGTAAATGTGGTAGGGGCTTTTTTTTTAATTATCATTTTTAAAAATTATAAAATTTTAAATTAATATAATGATAAAATTATGTTTTGATATATTTAAAAATTTATAAAAAATAGATAATATTTTATAGATTTCCTCGTGTATAATGTAAAAATGGGTAGGTATCATCATAATCTAAAGCAGCACTATGAATGAACTTCTCATTTCCCATTATCTATAAACCATAGCCCACCAACCTTTTAATCTCTTTATATTTTCTTCTTAAATATGGTTCTTAGTAATTACTCTTTAGATGCTATAAATCTCTCCTTTTCATTTTCTTCAAACTTGTCCTTTATAACTCAAAAGCTAAATAGCTAGCTAGCTCATCCCCCTACCAACAACCTTGGCAAAAAAACATCAATGGCTGCCTTCAATTATATTCTTTTCTTTACCAGTTTGATCATATTATTTCCAATTTTCATGTCGAGAACCGTTTCTACGATTCGAATCCACCACGAGCTAACACCGTCGAAGCATTCAGGGGACGCCGCAGTCGTGAATCGGAACAATATGCTCGCAGCTGATCATCATAATGTTGCAGTACCACCCCATGGATCACATGGAATTGTTATTGGTGTTCTCAAGAAAGGTCGAATTACGCCTTCGGGTCCGAGCCATAGGGGCAATACTATACCTACTTACACCACCAGGCATGATGGAGTTGGTCGTCGATGATCATAAATATATATACACACATACATGATGATGATATAACTCCTCAAGTATCATGTTGAAACTATATATACATATATACATTTTCTTTTACCAGAAGTTTTTGTTTCCATTGCAATATTCAAATCTTATACTGTTTATAATATTCTTTGTCTCACTGTTATAATGTTTCAGTGCTTGGGGGAGTACTGTGAGTTCATTTCATCACTGTCTTTCTTTCTGAAGTTTCCTGGAAAGTCTATATAAAAGCGAATTTCAATTGTTTTTGTTTCTATTATTACTATTTTTGTTTATTTAAAAGCTTGAGCAATTAGCGTTTGTAGTCCAACGGTTAGGATAATTGCCTTCCAAGCAATAGACCCGGGTTCGACTCCCGGCAAACGCATTTTAATGTTTTTTGGTTTTGTTTTCTAATTATGATAATGTGGTAAAAATATCATGGGGTCCTTATACTAAAACATAAATTGCATTCTGCCCCTATCAAGAGATTGTCAAATTAGTCCTTGCAATTAAAATGAATTATCAACATGTTGCCACCCTGGTGTCCAATAATCTTTTACATTCCCAACCCACCAAAATAAAAGGTTTAAAAGGGGGAAATAGAAAAAGCATGATAAACTTGAAACTCTCCCCTGTTTCACACTCTCTTTCTCATATTTTTACTCCACACAAAGCAAAAGGGAAAGTAATATAGTATCAACATCATTGGTTTTGAGAGGAAAAAAGGAAGGGTGAAATATGGCTGGTTACAGAGCAGAGGATGACTATGACTACCTTTTCAAGGTAGTTTTGATCGGTGATTCAGGTGTGGGGAAGTCTAATTTACTCTCCAGGTTCACCAGGAACGAGTTCAGCCTCGAGTCCAAGTCTACTATCGGCGTTGAGTTCGCTACTCGTAGTTTGAATGTGGATGGCAAGGTCATTAAAGCTCAGATTTGGGACACTGCTGGTCAAGAAAGGTATCACTTTTACTATTCCCTTGCCTTGCTTTCCTTTATTTTTGATCTGGGTATCTTTAGTTCTCTTCTGATTTTGCAAGGAATTTGGTTTTGTTCTTATTGAACTTGAGGAAAGAAAGCGACCTTGATCATGGAAGAGCTAGATCTGTGAGCTGTGCTTAAACGACATCGTTTCCTTTTCTTTTTTTTGGCAAATGTTTTTATTTAGATTTGAACCCTTGCTTGATAATGCCACTGGAACCCTTGCTTGCTTTCTAGTTTTGTCATGTTCACAGAATGGTGATGATTCTATAGCTGTATCTTTGAGCTTCCATTTGTGTATCGTACTTGCCAATCTGGTGTATATAGCATTAATCTGGTTTGATATTTTAGGGTTGTTGCATGGACACTACAAATGATAAATTGGTAATGAAACAAACAGCTTGTTAGAATAGTATAGGATCGTTTTAGCTTTCTGATTGATTCTAGCCGAGCGCTGCCTTACTTTATCCTGCTGGATAGTCTTTACCATACACCTGCCAATGTGAGAATCATTATTGCAAATGCTGCTTGCCACCATTTTATAAGTCCTAAAATTTTAACCGTCCCCAGAATTGCTAGGCAATTCTTCTGTTGCCATTATAGCTTGCTTCACCTCAAAGACCGCATAATCTTGGCTGACAAGTGACATGATTCTTTTGAGGCATGCTCATATATATTACAGGTCGAATTTAATGTTTTCAAACCGTGTGATTTGAGATAGTAGGATGTCCAATTGTATGATCTTATTCCAAGATTGTTTGATGAGGCATTGAATCAAAATTGTCATTATGTATAGGATGTTTCATGTGTGTAATGCTTATACTGTTGCTGTTACTGCAACGGGCTGCTACTGTCATGGCCTGGTTATCGTTTGATTACCCTGTTTCAGTAGGCATATATAAAGCCTACTAATTTATCATATGTTTTATCTAAGGTGATTCTTTGATTTGAAAAATAGAATGTAAGACTTCATCTTCTTCCTTCTAATGGCATAAAGAAAGAGGAATTGACCCACAAGAACATTGAAAACATCCCGTTTATCAAGTCTTTTAGCTGAGTTGTGTTACACAGTTTGGATTCAGATAGCGATCAATGGAATTTGTTTTTACATTATGAACAAGTAGCTGCATGAGTTTTTTTTAACCCTTTATGTTTCAGGGGCAATGGATATTGGTTGCAGCTAGTGTTGATGTGGTTGTCAACTTATCTTTCATATTGTTTCTGAACTTGTCTTCTTACACTGATAGGTACCGTGCAATAACAAGTGCCTATTACCGAGGAGCTGTGGGAGCACTCCTTGTGTACGACGTTACACGCCACTCCACATTCGAAAACGTAGAGAGGTGGCTAAGAGAGTTGAGGGATCACACAGATCCCAACATCGTAGTCATGCTTGTCGGAAACAAATCAGATCTTCGTCACCTTGTGGCTGTCTCAACCGACGATGGGAAATCCTTTGCTGAGAAAGAATCCCTTTACTTCATGGAAACTTCTGCTCTGGAAGCTACTAACGTGGAAATTGCATTTGCTGAAGTTCTTACTCAGATATACAACATCGTTAGCAAGAAAGCTATGGAGACAAGCGATGATGGGGCCGCTTCAGCCGTGCCCTCCAAGGGAGAGAAAATTGATGTCGGTAAAGATGTCTCGGCAATGAAGAAAGGGGGTTGCTGTTCAAGCTGATATGGATCTGAAAGTCTGGGGTTTGTTCAGCTGCATTGATTTCTTTGTAAACCATTGTTTCGTCACATATACGCAAAAAGTGTGCATTGTGGAGGCCCGAACTTGGCTTGTGAGGTATTGTCCGCTTTTAACATAGGTCCGAGTTTAAGTCTCCACATATAATATCATGGTAGATGCTTAAAATTTCTTGATATAGGATTGGGGTGTTACATCCATAAGCTAAAGTGCTAAAGTAGGGGATTAGCAGATAATGGAGATTGAGTTACTTGTTGGAAAATACTATTTTCTATCCTTTTTCCATTTTCAGGCAGATCTAAAATGAGTGAATGGTTTTAAAGGTATTACTTTTTGAGGAAAAAAAAACACCTTAAATGAAGAAAAATATTTGTTTTTGTAGCTTTTCTTTCATCTTTTTGGTCAATTGTAAGGGTGGTTAAAATTAATAAGAAAAAAAATAAATAAAAGAATTTTCACGATCTTGTTCGGTCAAACAGGAAGAAAATGATTCATTATAATATTTTTCTCAATTATATTTTTTTTATAAAATAAACTAAGATAAAAAAAAGTATTCTTTTTTTAAAAAATATACAGTAAAATATCTATAAAATTTAATATGCATATAGTTGCAATGAATCAACGTTAATTTGTTCATGTAACAAAAGAAAAAGAGTTAATTAATTGGTTCATGTAACCAAAAACAAAATAGTTAATGGTTTCAAAATGCAATACTTACATATTCATTGGATAGATTAAGAATTTTATTATAAATAAAAACATGTACGTATCAAAATATTATAATTTATATAATCTTTTCTTCTATGGTTTCCCATTTGAAATGTGTAAAAAAGTCTACATTGATAGATGAGATGAGAAAAGCATTATGTGAGTACAAAAATGAGCATCCTTCTTCAAGTCAAAATGACTTGCAACAGTAAGTTCAACAAACATTTGATCTTTCTGTTAGTCAATCAACAATATCAAATACTCTTAAAAGGTCATCTGAATATTTGTCAAAAGAGATAAAAGAATAGTAATGTTAAAAAACACAAAGCAACCAAATATCCCGAATTAGAAAAGGTATTGTATGAGTGGTTTCTCTAATATTAAGAGAAAGTAAACATGACTGGAGAAATGATTCAAACTAAAGCAAAACAGTTTCTGTAGAAAATATATGGTGATGCAAATTCCGAATTTAACTTCTCAATTGGTTGGCTAGAACAGTTCAAGGCAAGACATGAGATTAAGTCTTAAAGAATATTTGGTGAAAGTGGTTCAGTTGTTATGGAGAATATTGAAGATGCCTTAGATGAAATATGCTTATTTTATCGTTTGTAAACAGATCATTCACTGGTTACAAAATAATTAGAAGGACGAAAAAAGGACAAGGCCTCTTTGGGTCATTTGTAAGTTTGGTAATCCTAGATGTTTTAAACATGTGAATATTGACAATCTTAACTGTCATTATCGAGCCAACAAAAAAACATGAATGATTGGATTACTTTTTCAAGATTTTGTTCACTGGTTTGATGCTAGAATGATTGGTAAAAAGGTGTTGCTTATAAGTAGACAACTGCCCAGCTCATCCTAAGGTTTTTGAAGGCTTGAGAAACGTTGAATTATTCTTTTTGCCGCCAAATTCAACATAAAAAATTCAACCATGTGATGGTGGAATTATTAGAGCAGTTAAGATTTATTATCGGTGTCGCTTTTATTCTAGTATCTTGAAAGGTTACGAGAAAGGATAAATAAATCCTGAAAAGATTAATGTATTGGATGCAATCCATTTTATTAATGTTGCTTGGAACATTGATGTGAAGCCTACAACTATTGCAAATTGTTTCCGGCATTGCAAAATTCGATCCGAGGAGGATATGCCTCTCGAATAAGAAATTGGTGATGTTGAAGGCATTCATAAATTAAAAGAATTAATTTCTAATTTACACTAGAGAAATGTCATTGATGTTGAGCAGATTTTGAATTATCCAAGTGAAAATGAATCTTTGATGGAATCACTTACAGATGAAAAAATTATTCAAGGAGTTATATATGTGTCAGCTGATGACAAGTAAGAATCAGATGACAGTAGTGTTTTACAACATGTTTCTCCAAAAAAGGTTTTTCTAGCTGTGGATACCTCGAATAATTATTTAATACGACACGAGAAGAATATACCAGATTTGATTTATGGCTTTCTAAAATTTAAAGATGAAATCGTATTTGTTTCACATGGAAAGAAAAAGCAATTAACTATAGATGCATATTTTAGCAAAGAATAAAATTGAAAAGAATAAGAATTGTCTAGAATGCACTTTAGTTTTATGTATTGTATATAAAATTTTCAGTATATTTAATGAATTATTATTTTATATTTTCATTGGGTCCTTAAGGATTTTTCTCAAAATTATTATATTATGCATTTAGCGAGGTTATTATTTTATTCCCTTGGCTTAAGTCGGGATCGAAAAAAAATTATTATTTAACTGAGATTATTAATTTATTGAATATTAATTTATCGAGGTTTTACTATACTAAAATAAAATATCCTACTTTTAAGTTACATAACTTTTAATTTATCGTAACAACAACAATATCAACTAAACTTAAGTTAACCTTGACACATTCGAATTAGTAAATTTATTCTCTTTTTCATTGCTTTTGTGGGCATGTACTTGACTCCTTTTAAGGTTGAAATAAAAAAAAATGCATAATGATAAATTTAGGTCATAAAGTTTATATATTTTGTTAATTTTATTTTTATTTTTTTTAAGTAATCATTAAATTTTTGAAAAGTATCAAATCATTTTTTTAACAAAAATATTAACTAAAACATTAATTTTTTAACGATATTGGACTTGGAGTAACAACGTACATGACAGTATATGTAGATTATCATGTAGGTTGTTATATTTAAAATTTTAATGTTTTAGTTAGTATTTTAATTTTTAAAAAAATAAATCGACTCATTAAAAGATTAATGGTCAAATTTAACTTAAAAAATAAATACTAACTTGACAAAATATATAAACATTAAAAATTAAATTTATTTTTTATTCTAAAATACAACCGTGATTATATACTTACATACCATACATTCGAATAAATATAATCAAAACCAATTATTATAAAATATAATTAAATTTAAAATCAAATCAGACATAATAAATTTTAAATTAAAATAATTCTTAATTAAAACAAATCTCAAAATTTTAAATGGTGAGAAAATAGTTAAATTTGCTATAACGGCTAACCCTGATTATATAAGCTGGCATTTCTCATAATCTATGCATCCCAATGCAATAATGGATAAGAAGGTTATTTAATTATTTTATAATAATTTTTTTAAAAAAAATTGTATTCAATAATTGGTGACGTCACCCTGACCTTTCCTATAAACGTGTAAAGACTTTTAAATTTTAAAATAACCATAAATTAACAACCACTGCTGAATGCAGCTGACAGATTTTTTTAATTTATTTTATTCGTATTTTTATTTAATACTAATTATTAACCAATTATTATATATTTAATCCCTTTGATTTATATCAACTTGGGTCCCTCGATCCCTCAACTACCCCTTGTATTATTATTTATATATATTTTTAATGGAGCAGCGAATTTAGTAAGGATAAATATAGGTGTGTACAATATATAATGAAAGTGTTAAAAATATATTAAAATTTTTAAAAAAATGGGTTGTATTTTTCTGTAAAACAAATTTTCAGTTGGTTTGAAAATTCAATGGCCGGCTGTCCAATCAAAAATATTAAAAGCTTATGATCTTTTATAATTTATTATTGTATAAAAAAGCATGTGGTAATTTTTTAAAGTTTTATTATTGTAAAAAAAAAATCATAATCAATATATAAGTACCTAAGATTAAGATTGACGTTAACATAAATCTTGCGTAATGGTACATTGAATTTATTCATTTTATGAGATCATTCACGACGAAATATAGGAAGCGTAACGTAAAGTTATATCCACATTTACCTTTTTTTGGTCAAATTCTGTTTTTAGTCCTTTTATTATATTCAAATGTAAATTTTAGTTTTTGTATCGTAATTTGTACTCGTTTAAAACTTTTTTATTTGAGGGAAAGGGTAATTTTATTAATTCAAAAGTAAGTTAAACTAGAATGACTACACAACTCACTGAGTAACAATAGTGAAGTACAAACATAACTTGACTATTCAATGTAAAAACTTAATGTATGAGAGATATACACAACAAGGATCACTAAATTGATAGTATGAACAAGAGATGCAATACTGTTATCAACTACCAGTAATAACATCCTAACCTTGCCACTATTAGACCGCGTTGACAATGAACTCTGATTAATAACAATGCAAGATGACTCTTCAGTATTGGTGATGCACAAATTAGTCCCTGAGCTAAATCGATAGATATTAGGTTAGTCTAACCTACTTTAAAACTTCCTTAAAAACAAAATTAAAAGAAACAACTAAGAAAAATATTAAAAAACTACAATTACCAACACTGCTACCATTTTCAGAAAAAAGCAATGAGGTCTAAATAAAGCAAGACTTTATTTATACACATCTTGTTGTCAATAATGCCTAATAAAACTCATAACTGCATAATTTTATCCTGAACTTCAATAATATCATTAGTTTGTCCAAATAATTAAATCATTTTAATTAAAATGATTATATAATTTTTCTTAAAAACACTTCTGATACAATTTAAGAAAAAATCAATGTTGAACTCTAGAAAGTACAAAACTTAAATTATAAATTTAAGTATAATAGGAGGACCAAAATCAGAATTTGACCTTTACTTATTTGACAAATTATGCTAAAGAGGATGTGAATTGTGCTAAAGAAGAAAAGGGTATAAACAACATAGAGTCTAAAAACGGGTTCTACCACCGTTTACATTATAAGCTCAAGCATAGATTGGAGAATTGTCATTGAGATGCGTTAAATTTTCCTGTTTTTCAATTAGGTCCCTAAATCAGACGCCAAATGTTGGTGAGCATGATAAGATAACGACGGAGTTAGGAATTCGGAGTTCTTCTTTATTCATTTACTACACCCGAAATCAAAGGCAACTTAAATACTGTAAAAATAATAATAATTCAGAGGAAATTTCAAAATGTAAGAGATTCCTTAAAAATAAAAATAAAAATAAAATTTTAGTTTTCACTCTTTTTTTTTTTCAATTTTTTTGGTTGTCCCACCGTTTGGGGATTTTCCGGACGACGTCGGAGCCAACTACTCCTACGGTACCGCCACACGTCAGCAGATCCCAACCTGTGGTCCCACATTCCGTTGGTGCCGAAACACAAACGAGCACTCTGGCAACTCGCCGAGATCAGCGAATAACGATTCGTCTTCTTCCCTCATCGGGAAAATCACCGCCGTGTCATCCGCCTCACTGTTATCCCTTTCAGAAAATAACGAGCTCTCCAATACCGTCGACGACGTGGTTTCCATCTCCCCGAACCAAGCGAATTCATCCCCCGTCGTAAGAATCGAATCCTCCGTCAGACAAGCGAAGCCATCTTCCATCCCTGAATCCGGTTCTGTATCCGGTTGCGACGTGGACGGATCGTGCTTTACAGCTGTGGTGGATTTAGTCGGCGACTCGGAAGCTTCCCCCGCCGCCGCCGCTGCTTGTTTAGCGGATGTGTTGTTGTGTCTAGAAGCAGGCCAAGCGTGATTGTGTTCGCAAGAGTAAGTGATCACTAACATTGTAGGGTTTACACGGCTCCTCTCGACTTGTTTCCTCGCCGGACATCCCTTTGAGCTACTACACCGGTAATAACCCCTGCCGGCGATATCATAAAAAAAGTTAACCTCAATCAAAGTTCGATAATTATATAAACTAATCCTAAAACTAAAATTTACTCCTCGATAATGATTACCTCGGGTAAGGTGAACCTTTGATAGGTTTTTGGCCGTACTTCCGCCATGCCCAAGAATCAGACGGTGGAGCACCCTCACCTTTAAGGCGGGAACCTTCAACGTCCTTGATTGGTACTGACACCACTCTTTTCTGCATGGATCTTTTGCTGTAACCCCCCAAAAAAAACCCATTACGTCAATACAAAAAAGGAAATTAAACAACGAACATAACAGAAGTACGAGTTACGGAAAAAATCAATTTACCCTTTTTTAGTAGTAGAAGGAGGAGGAGATTCAGCTCCAGTTACTGACGAAACGTTGTCACTTTCTTCTAATTCTTGGTCAGTGACAAAAGGGTTCCTCACTTTCCTGAAACTGTTGCTGCTACTACCACCGCCGTCCATGGTCGATGATGATGAAGCGGAGTTTTTTATGATGATGTTGATTGATTAAAAGCAAAGAAGAAAGAGAAAGGAAGGGAGGGGGTTAGGTCGAGGAAGAAGAAGAAGAAACAAAAAAGGGTGGTCCTTTTAAAAATGAAGGGGCAGCATGTTGTTGTTGACAGATAGAATGGTGGTTTTAGACCTTTTTTTTTCTTTTATATTTGTTTATCAAGGACGTGCAAACAAATGTGATATAAAATCCTAAACTAAGCTTTTGTCCATGTGTAATATGAAAATGACCCAGTGTCTTTTTCCTCTCTCTTTTTTTTTTTTTACAATTATCCTTAAAGATATTTTCTAATATTTAATTATTATATGACATGATATCATCTCATTTAAAAATAATGAGTACTTTTTAAAAATATATTATTAATTTTGATTTAATATATAATATAATATATAAATTTTAATTTACTTGTCATATACAAATAATTATAGTTATTTAACACGAGAGAATATATTATTAATTATATATGATAACATAAAATCGAGGTAATTATTTTTATTTCTTAATAAGAAGCATATTTATTAATTGCATTGATATTACAATATATAACATATCTTTTACTATCTCTTTTATTTTCTTTAATATTCCATTCCTGGCCTAAATTATTTTTAACCCTTCGATACTTTGTGTTTAAACACATTGGACCTCACAACTATTTGAATGTTGCCATAGACGAATCTAAGAGACATGTGATGTGACCTTAATTATAAAAATTTTAAAAATTACTTTTTAATCCCACTCAAATGATGAAATTAAAATTAATATATAATAAAAAAATATAATTTAATATTAATACTTTGCCACCCAATGGCCTAACCCTTCATCTAAAATATATATAGGCGATGCATTTTTATGGTTAGTTATAAAGGTTGTGGACAACATTTATTACTTTAATTAGAATTGAGTACTACGGCAATGGGGTCTATAGGTTTTTTTTTTCCTATAATTTTTCACTTTAAATAAATATTTTAACATTATCTTATTATAGGTTATCGTCATATCTGATTTTTTTATACATTGCTCTTTCCTAACATTTAAATAGGAGAATAATGCACTTTAGTATACTCAAACTTACGTCTTTCTACATTAACAATAATATCGATGTCGATCGAACTAAAACTCAGTCAGCTAACTCTTATACATAGCTCTTCTCTTATACATTAAATCTGTTGTTGGTTATATTAATTTCAAAAATAAAACAAAATAATGTCACCATTTATATAATTGAGATTCCTCGGTTCCCAACTTTTACCACTACAAATTAAATAAAAAATATATAAATTAGGGGAACAAGTCTAGCATGTGTAATTGGGGAATATTATACATAAATAACATGAAATCATGACTTGAAGCGATGTTGTTAATTTTGATCGATGTGATAATTAATTTTAGTCCAAAACAATAGTATTTAATTGCTTAATATATTAAAAAAGTTTTTTAATTAGGTATTCATTTCACATTCCAAAAATGAAATTTCACATATTTGGATTAAAAAAGAAAATTTACCCTTGATGGGTAATGAAATTTTCGCAATGTAAACATTGCTTGGCATATTATTCGATATATTACATTATCTTATTAGATTTATTTGATTGGAAAGTAAGATTTTGGTATTTGATTATGTAAAATATCGTTTGTCAAGAGTTGGTGAACCCCTCAATGAGTTGGTATTGTCTCTGGTGGGAATTTTGTCTTTTGACTCTGCTAAGAGATCAAGTGCTTGAAGAAGTAAGTTCACAAAGTGGGAGAGCTTCATCAGGTGTCTATTGTTTGCCTTATTAGGCACCTAACGAGGCACTTTCATTTTTTTTTTAGGGAGACAGTTGAAAAAAATCTGTAAAATTTTAAAAATATACCATAATATTAATGAACTTGAACATCTGAATTAATTTTTTTTTTAATTTTCATATATTTTTTATTTTACAATAATGTTAAACTCTTAAAATAAAGAAACCACGTTTTCAAAAGTAATTTTTAATCACATTTTTTTTTCAAACCTACTTTTCCACTACTTAAATAAAAAGTTGATAAGTTGAAAGGCCACTTGAAAGAGATGAAAAGAAGATTTGAAGTCAAACGGGATGTAGATATAACAAGATATGATGAACTTTAGTCATAGAGTCAATAACTTAAGACACAACTTCAAAATGTATTAGCTTTTATGTGGTAACATAAGTCTCAACATCTATTGTCTTGGGTACTTCGATATTTGTTTACTCTAAATGTTAGTACTGATGTAATGAATATTGAACTTTTATTTAAATTTAAAATTTATCTCTCTTCGATCTTATTAAAGCACAATTTTTATTATTGTTCTGTAACAACTTATACCCGACTCGATCGCCAGATCTAGTCTATAAGATGTCATTCGTTGTCGAAGCAACTGCAATCAGATTATGTAATAGCTCAAATTTCAGCGATGTTGAAAATAGTGGTTCGAGACCACCAAATCTGATAACTGAACTCATAGATTATATTATTTAATATTTATGAGTCCAATGTAGCTTTTAAAATATTTTTGAAATAGTAAATTCTGTTTTATAAAGATTTATTTGGTCAAGAAATTGAGAAAAAAAAGTATCAAGATCTTGGTGTTATAAATAGAGCCATAAATATTTTTATAAATATTTACTGAGTATCAATAAGGTAGTATTAAAATTTTGCTAGAAAATTTGACGTTTGGGTGATTAATTAAATAAAAATGGCTAAATTGAAAAAAGTGTAAAAGTTGCTAGAAGAATTAAATAGCACAATTGTCAAATGAGGAAGGACCTAAAGTGCAAATAAGCCCAAAGGAGATATTTTGGGCGGCAATAGCGGAGAAAAATTAGGAAGTTGGTGAAATAATGGCAAAATTAGCTAAATAAAAGTGGGACCAAATTGGAATATCTAGAATTCTCTTCATTTTCTCTTCATTTTCATCAGCTGAAAAACAACCATGGAAGAGGGTTCAAGTTGGTTTTCATACTCTAACTTTATGTAAGTTTAATTCAGGCACCTCGTGTGTCGTTTTAGGCACTTATGTGTTGTATACTGATTAGGTACTATATACCGTTTTAGGCACAATGTGTCATATTGGTGTGTTTGGTTGGATCCGTGTATCCTTTTGAGTCTGAGTTATATTAATAGGGTTGAATAAATGGAATGAGAAAATCAAATGGATTTGATCAATTGAACTATTGAAAGTATGAAAAGGTGGAATTATGAATTGAAATGTGAATTGAAATTGAGATATGAGATTGAAAGCTTGAACCAAAGGTTCATGAATTGATTAAAGATAATATAGATGATACGTGATGCCCTTTGATGAAAGACTATTGTTGAGATATGAAATTAAATATAAATTAACACATATGACTTATAATGTTACATGTTTGATGTCTATTATTTATTATAGTTTTTATAATTTAAATTATGGTAATACCACTGAGTATAGACATACCCAGCATACGGTTGTATTACTATAATTCAATTTATTTATTATTAAATGTTAAATGTTAAATTATATGTATGGTAAGTGAAGTATGAGGCAAGTGTTATTGTTGAATTGAATGGAAATTGAATTGAGTGATGGATAAATATTAGTATTGAATTGTATATTGATAAGAAATGAAAATTAATTGAGTTGTTAATGAATTGAAAGTGAAATTGGAATTGGATAGTGATATATGAAGTACATGATAAGAATCATTAGTAAATTACGAATGACTAGTGAATTTTGAAATATATTACATGTATTAAAGATAGAAAATATATAAATATACGGATTATTGGTATAAGGATTAAATTGTAAAGTATTTAAATGTATGAAATTCAATTTTAATGTTCAAGTAGACGGAATTTAGAACTACTAGAATATTAGTGGCATGCCATTAAGGAACTCTAGCATGCTCTTTGATTATTAGCACATTAGTGCTCTCCGTTTAACACATCTGTGCTATCTGTATAATACTTTAGTGCTCTCTGTTTAATAGTGCATAATAATGCACCTCTATATCAGTTTCGTATATTTTAAGTGTTTTGTTTAGTCTATATCAATTTCCATCAATTTTACTTGATAAAATCATCATATATCAAAATTAAAGCTTCAATTCTATATTTATTCATCATGTACTTCCAGCACTCATCCATAGCAACTTTAAAAATTAGCCATGAAATCAAAAACTAATGACATAGTAAGTTGGACTCAATTGTAAAAGTCCAAAATCTTAGAAATTTCAAGGAGAAAGCAAGAATTAAACTTACATGAAGCTAGATATGAAAACCAACTTGAACCCTCTTCCATGATTGTTTTTCAGCTGAAGAAAATGAAGAGAAAATGAAGAGAATTCTAGATATTCCAATTTGGTCCCATTTTTATTTAGCTAATTTTGGTAGTTTTCCAATTTTGCCCTTATTTCACCCATTTCTTGATTTTTCTCAGCTATTGCCGCGCAAAATATCTCATTTGGGCTTATTTGCTGTAATGACCCAAAATTCACGGGCATCGGAAAAGTACATTACAGGCCTCTGGCTTAGTAAATCGAGTTCGAAATAATTACTAGAAATATTTATGAGTTTAGCGATGTGTTTAATTAGGTTTAAATTAGGTGAATTTAGCTTAATTAAGAGTAATTAGGAAAAATGACTAAATTGAATAAAGGATGAAAGTTAAATTGTAGATTAAAAGAAAATGAAGAGGACCAAAATGGCAATTATACCATTTGTCCTAAGTGAGGCGGCATAAACATAAAAATCTGAGATTTTTATGTGTTAAAATATATATTAAATTATTATTATTAAAAGTAAAGTAAATAAAAAGGAAATAAATGAAAGAAACAAAAGAATAAAAAGAAAGAAGGAAACAGAATAGCAGGAAACGAAACAGAGAAGAAACAGGGGAGAAAGAAAGAAAGAAAAGAAAAAGGGAAAATAGGGTTTGAAAGGTTCCAAGTTAATTTGTTAACAAAGAACCCAAGACATCGGCGCACAAAGGAAAGGAGAAAGCTATTGAGGATTAAAACGAGAAATTCACGGTTTGTATTACTATAATTCAAATTACTTTTTATTAAATGTTTTATATCAATTCTATATTTAATAAGTGAATTATAAGGTAAGTATTGATATTTGAGTTGAATGAGAATTGAATTGAATGGTGAATGTGTATGTATAATTGAATTGTAAATTGATTTGAATGTGAAAATTTTAATTGAAAAGTAATCTTGGAATGGAAATGAAAGTGAATTGAGAATTGAAATACCCTATTAACTAGTCGGGCTAAGTCGGATATAATTGGCATGCCATAGGATCTGGAAGTGTACGGGATTTGCCAGCTTTATCGATTAGGCGCTTTATGTGTCGTATTTCAGGCACCTCGCGTGTCGTATCAGGCACCTCGTGTGTCGTATCAGGCACCTCGTGTGTCGTTTTAGGCACTTTATGTGTCGTATACTGATCAGGTACTATGTACGGTTTTAGGCACAAGTGCCGTATTGGTGTGTTTGGGTTGGAATCTGTGTATCCGTCAAAGTCCGAATTTATTAATAGGGTGAATATCTAGGATGAGAAATTTAAAATAAATTGATTGATTATATTATTGAAATATTGAAAGAAACAAAAAAGTTGAATAGTGGATTGAAATTGAGATTGAAAATGAAAGGCATGAACTTAATGTTCATGTTGTGATTGAAATTGTTACATGTAATATGTGATGGAAACTGAAGAATAGATAAAAATTGTATCGTTATTATTAATTAATGAAAGTTTAAGAATGAATTGATATTTGTGAAATTAGATAGTTACATGTTTGGTAATTAAAATGATTTATTGCTATTATAATTTGAATTATGGTAATACCACTGAGTATGGAATACTCAGCGTGCGGTTGTTTCCGTGCGCAGGTTAATAGGAGTCTAGTACCCCGGTCCAGCATCTGAACGATCCCGACTCCAGCAAATTTTGGGTGATGTTTTCTTTCTTAATTGAAAGTGACATGTACTAGGTGTTGTATAAGTTATATAGATATACTTGTAAAGTTGGTTATAAGAATGGTATACCATATTTTGTTATTCGTTTGATAAAATGGTAAATATTATATTATATAATTTGGTATAAGTTGGAATGAAAAATGAATGAAGTTATTAGTTAATTTGGATTAATATTATGAATGTTTAGTTATTAAATGACTATGTTAATGAATTGGTTATGATTTAGATATATTTAGGTTTAAATTGTTTTTTATTGTGCCATTGGTTTTGGATTAGTTGGTTTTTGGTTTGAATTTGCAGGGGGTTTTATGTAAAAATTAAGAAGAAATGCTGTCGAAATTTTTGTAAAAAAAAAAATCTCTGAATACTCGAACAAGTCCCGTTCCATTCCACTTTAATACTTGTGTTGGGCTTCGAAAGTCCATTATAGGGACATAATTCTTCAATTATACTATGAATGTTATAATAATTGTAAAATATCCATAAGTTGTCTAATATATCCGGTAATGCCTCGTAGCCCTGTTCCGGCGACGGTTTGGGGTTAGGGGGTGTTACATTTGCACTTTAAGTACTTCATCATTTGACAATTGAGCTATTTAATCCTTCTAGCAACTTTTGCACCAGTTGTAATAGCCCAAATTTCAGCGATGTTGGAAATAGTGGTTAGAGACCACCAAATTCGACAAATGAACTCGTAGATTATATTATTTAATATTTATGAGCCAAATGTAGCTTTATAAGATTTTTGAAATAGTAAATTGTGTTTTATAAAGATTTATTGGGTCAAGAAATTGAGAAAAAAAAAGTATCGAGATCTCAGTGTTATTCTTTTAAAAGCTACATTTGGCTCATAAATATTAAATAATATAATCTACGAGTTCATTTGTCGGATTTGGTGGTCTCGAACCACTATTTTCTGACATCGCTGAAATTTGGGCTATTACAGATTACAATTTGATTTACAACCTTAAACATTCAAATCTTAATAAAACAAGTATATAAAACAATTCGTATTCATTTTCGGATCTTATACGAGCTTACGAAAGTTTTAATGCTAACCCAAGATGGAATTAGGACTAAATTGTAAGATTTTCAAAAGTGTAGGTTGACGTCGTGACGAAAGGAATTCCTCGTCGTGATGCAATACATTGTTTGGGTCTCGTCTCAACAACCCATGCTCGACATCGCGACGTTATATTCTATTTCTGCAAAATGCCAAAAGGAACTCTTGCCTACATTTTCCAAACAATCACAATTCACAATCATTCGTAAATTCAAATCACATATGAAGTCTTTAAGCCTCAATTCAGGGATTACAACATCATCTACAACAATGCAACATACCATTTCATCTATGATTTAAATCAAACAATCATATATCATTTAAAACTTAAACATGCTTATCTATTCATCAAACTTTTGACAATTGCAACTTTTCGTACCATTCCAAACTATATTGAATCTTTTTACATGTTATATTCAACTAATCAAGTTCACACATCAAACTTTTTAAACCAAAAGTGTATATAACATAGTTTTGTACCAAAATGAACTTACCTTGGTACATGCCATACTTGACACCAAAACAAAACTTAAACAAACTTTGTTGAGTTGGGGATTGCTTCTGGGATGTTGGATCAACCATTCGAACTACCGGAAATCTGTTATACCTGCATACGGAGAAAACAAATCATACGTTGAGCAATTATGCTTAATGTTATTTCCTGATTCAAGTCAATATAAAAAAAATTAAACATATGCATACATCCCTATCAAATTCAATTCATAACCTAATCTTTTGCTTATTCATTCCACAATACAATCATTTTTACCATGATAAATATATATAACACTAAACTCACACCAATTTATTTGAGCATATACACAAACTTACCAATCATCTACAATTTCAAATACCATTTGGTTCATTTCACTTATCATCTCTAGTTCATACAAACTCATTCATTTGTCATTCTTAGCATAAATACAATATGTCACATTTTATACCACATTTCAATTATTTTCGAGCCTATTGGCTCATTATTACTCGATCAGCCACCAGGGCTCATTTTAGTTCATTTCGCATATTGTCATATATTACAATTCAATGTCATTTATTAATTTACATATCATTTATCCATTCTTATGTTTATAACCTTATTAACCAAACACAAACTTGGAACAGATGCACGGATTCATCACCTTAGGTTTCCCAACAATGATAACGCTGTACAAGTACATATTATCACCCTGGATTGCCATATTTGACTCGGTTCGAACAATTAATAAGGTAACCAAATTTCTAATTTATTATAAATAGTTCAAATCATACTTTGTCATCCCTAATTATTCATCAATTTCTCATATAATGCAATATGTTTCAGCTCAATTTCATGTCAATTATCAAATACTGATTAAATCATGAAACTTATATTCTATTCAATTTAGTCCCTGTATCGATAATCAATCTTAATCACATCAGTTCAAGTTAAGTAATCATCAATAACTCACCTCAGACTCCATATAATGATTCCCAAATCATAGAAATACAAACCAAATTTTCGAGCTATTCATCGACTACTTTCGATTTTCCTTTCCCTCTGGACAGTTTCGTGTCAACGCTATCTAAATAAAATCATAAAATATATTATATTATTAAATTCCATTCAAATCAGAACCAATCACAATATCAAACATATTTTACAATTTAGCCCCTAAACTCGGGACTAGGGGTGTTCATAGTTCGGTTAAAATCGAATTAACCAACCAAATTGATCTAATTCAGTTAATTAGTCAGTGGTTGAATTTAGTTCAATCGAAGGTCAATTAAATCTATTTGAAACCTGGTAATTAACTGAATTAACCGAAATAAATAATATATTATATATAATATATTTTTTATTTCAGCAATGTATTTTTTAACTATTATTTTTATATTAATCAAAATAAATAAGATATATTATATATAATATATATTTTTGAACTATTAAAAAAGTGAACATTAGTAATATATATATTTTTATATGTTTTATACTTATTTTAACCAAAAGACAAAAACATATAAATTTCGATTAAGTTGGTTAACCGACCGAATTAACCGAAATATTTCAGTTTGGTTAATGTATTTGATAAAATTTTTGGTTCGATTAACGATTAAAATTTTTTCCATCTCGGGTAATTTGGTTAATAGTAATTCGTTTTGGTCATTAACCAAACCGACCATTTGAACACCCCTAACAAACATAACATTCAATCCAAAGCTTCAGATTGAAATACGATTTCACAATTACTCATTAAGGACCTCCTATTTCTTATTTCTACAAGAATTTCATGTCAAATTTATATTGTATTCAATTTGGTCCCTAATGTATGAACCTAACAATTAAAATTTCCAATTTAGTACTTTTCTTAAACTAAGCTTAATTTCTATCAATTTAACACCTAAAATATTCAATTCTCAACAATGGCATCTCATAAAAAATCCACTAATTGATCAAATTGATTCTTGGGTTAGCTTCATCAAGCTTCCAAGATAATATATATATATATAAATCAAAGAAAATGGACAGGGACTTACTTGAAATTGAAGTCAAAAACTTGAAAACCGTTAATGGCGTTGTTTTCTTCTTCCTCTTTTCTTCTATTCGGTTGGAGAATATGAGTTTATCTCTCTTCCCACCGAAATTTCCATAATATATAGTGGGATTAATTTGTTAATTAAGTTAATTAACCTTAATTTAATTAAATAAATTTTAATTTGTTTAAGTTAATGGCCATTTCATCTTACCGCCCACTAACACACACTTAAACATGGTCTAATTGTTGTTTTTAACCTTTGATTAATTGCAATTTTAAGTCCCCAAAAATTTACCAATTAAAAATCTATAGCGATTGGATTTTACAATTTAGTCAATGGGCCCTAATTAATCATAATTTCGGCTAAATTAACAATCCAAATTTAAATTTATCTATATAATAATTCCGTAAATATCTTTATTTAATATTTACATACTTAATTTACGGAAACGAGATCTCAGAACCACAATTTTCGATTCAACTGAAAACCAAATCGTTACATATTCATTATAAATATTTATAAAAATATTTTAATATTAACATTGGAATCATAAAAATATATATATATACTGCCACCAATTCGTTGTGTTTTGGAAAAAACCGTTGCTATTGCTACAACATATTGTGGTTTTTTATCAAAAGAATAATCGTCAGAGTTTCTTATATTTAGCGGCAATCAGATGGCTAAGACGCCACTAAAACATGCAATTTGCTATGCTTTTCCAAAACAGCCGCTAAATATATAAATATACTAATAATTAAACTTTTTTGGGACGATAGATAAACAATGTCATTAAATCCTTTATAACCAATAAAATTATGACATTTTTCAATTAACTAAAATAGACAGGAAGACAAATGTTTATTGTATTATAGAAATTAACAAAAAAATTATGCTGCATTAGTGATTTACCATGAAAAGCTAATTAATTTTTTAAAAAATGTTTTTTTTAGATAAAATGTCGTCTCTGTCATCTATATATGACACGTAGATAACATTAATTTAAATGTTGTCACCCTCTTCTTCAATATTACACTGATAAATATTTATTCGACTAAAAATTATTTATTTAAACAAAATGTAATAATTTAAGACTTTTTTAATATGTTAACTTATTTAGTTTGGATTTCAGTGTCTAGATTTATATAACGAAAAAGAATAATTTTGTCCCAAAAAAATATAAAAAACTTAATCCTTTTATATATAGTTGATGTATGAGCCAATAAAACGTGTGAGTAGTAGTGGGATTGGCAGGGTTTCGGTCTCTTAAAATGAAAACTTTTTTATTTTTAGATATTTTAAATTTTTTTAAAATTTTAATTAGAAAAAATAAAATTATATTTTTATCTCTCTAAAAATAATAAAATTTTAATTTAATCTTTTAAAAACTATAAAGATATAGGCTATTCAAATAATAAAATTATATTTTTACTATCATAAAAATTAAAATTTAATTTTAGTCCCTTAAAAACTTTTCTACCTTCACCCCTACAAGAAAACTATGACCTTTTTTTAGAAAAAAAAGTTAATAATCAAATAAACATCATCATCTTCTTCTTCAAATTATTAAATTTATTTATATATTAATATAAGCATCGGAATAAAAATGAATATTTTTTTCTTCTTCAAAATAATAAATTTAATTTAATATTATATAAGCATTTAATGACACTTATAGATAAGTACTTAGCCGCCGCATTTTTATATTCAATTGTTCCTATTCTGACTTCTTGCACCAATGGCATAAAAAGGTTAAAATCTACCACAAGTCATTGTACTCTTTACAAATTCGAAATTTAGTTCTTATACTTTTATTTTTATAATTTAAATCTCTCTATTTTTTTTAGATTTTAAAATTTAAATCTAACTATTAACACTGTCAATTTCTTTTTTATTGTTAAATTTATTGATGTGACATTTTGAAATTAAAAAAAGAAGAAAGAAAACTCACTTGATAGTCATGTAATTAAAAAATGACGTTGTAATAAACTTAAATTTAACAAAACAATTTTAATTTTGTTAAAATTAGACTTAAAATTTGAAATATGAAAAGTAGAAAGATTAAATTTCTAACAATAAAATAAAAAAAATTAAATTTTAAATTTTAAAAAATATAGGGACTTATAGAATATTTTAACGTTGGAAAAACTATACAAAATGGATTTATATTTAATTTAAGGAACAGAAACTTCCTCACGTCTTCCTAATGTTTAGATTTATCTCTTATATACTTGTTAAACACGACATATACGATTATTATACATATAATATGTTATTAGAACTCGTTCGACGTATGCACATATTATAATGTTTTTCTATTAAACAAACAAGATTATTGTAAAATTTAATAACCCGATGTTATATATCTATAATAGTTATATAAGCGTCGATTAGGTTTTAATTCTATTGATATGGATATTGTTACTAATATAGGAGTAAATAAGATTGAATGCGCTAAAACACATTATCCTCTTATTTATGGATTGAGAGGGATTGAGAGGGGTTATGAATAGTTCTAGGTATTGTATCAAAAAAGAGTAGATATGATCAGAACTTAAAATGAGATTATTCAATTTATTTTTTTATTAATTAAAATAGTTTTTTTTCCTTTGGGTGGGAGTGAAAGGAGAGAAAAAAAAAGGTCTAATTATTTTTCAATCCCTGAATCTTTTGCATTTTTAAAGTAAATAATTTAAACCAAATAAATTATTGAAAAAACTTACAAGTCCCTCAGCGGTAAATTTTATATAGGGATGATTTGATTAGAGCATCCAATGGAATGTAATGCACATGCTTTTATATATATATATATATATATATATTTTCTAGATCCATGTAATGTGGGAAAACAAAATCAACACCATATCTAGGCATGGATGGATCCATGAAATAAATTTTTTTTATAAGAATTTTTTTTAATAATGAATCAATATCAATTTTACGAACCATGAAAAATATTTATAGTTTGTCATTATTAATAATATAAATTTTAATATTCGAATTTAAATTCTCTTCTTAATAATACAATGTGCTTTAAGACTGTTACATTATACGTTCATAATAGTAATAGGAATAATTGTAAAATAATAAGAAATAAAAATAAAAAAACACGTAAATTTTACAAGGAAAACTTTTATCATGAAAAACTATGAGCAGAGAAGGAGAAATTCACTAATGTTAAAAAACAACAATACAAAAGATTTTTCGACTACATTGAATACTTGTTGATAAATTTAATATAATGTTATTTTTCCGTAGTGTAATATATTTTTTATTTCTTAATATTCATTCAAATTTTAAATTTTCAAAAAATTCGATAAAAAATTCAAATTTTGAATTAAACAGTTTGAGTTATTGGGATAAACTCGAATAAAAAAAATCAAAATTTTCAGTTTAACTCGAATATGAATTACACAATTCGAGTTATCCGAAAATCCCAATAAGAAAAGACAAATAATAAGATTATAAATAATAAGATTCGTTAAATAATCTTATACTTCGTCTACTAGTTAAATAAGCAGTCCATGTAACCGCAACATTGAGTATAAATAATAAGATTTGTTAACTCGACTCGAAATTTTTTAACTCAATTTAACTCGACCGAATACTCACATCTATTTATAATTATTTTTTCTAGAGTTTGTGATTGTTGTAGAACTATTTTTATTTTATTTTAATTTTTTATTATCCATAAGAGTAAGTTTAAATACTGACAACTTCAATTAACAAATTGTCCAGAAGGTTGACATATAAATAACATGGACCCACCACCATTACCATTTAAGAAATGCACCAAACTCTTTATCATACTCTATGTTCCCATGTCATATAGTAATGAGATTTAAATGACATCAATTAAATATCATAATTCATCTTCTAGATGCTTATGTCACGGACCGCAGTTCAAAGCCCGTGACAAGCGCACCAAATGCATCCAATGGAGGTCTGCTGCTCAGATGGGGATCATTTGGCCTATGAGAACTGGCCCGATTCAAAGAGCTGTTGGACAGGCCTGTCACATTGAAGCCTGATGGGCCCGATAATGAAGATAGGACTAAGTAGTCTTAGAAGTTCTAATTGTACACAACTTTTAATTCTGTAAAGTTAGAGTCCTAATTGAATACAGCTTTTAATTGTAGCCATCGATTTTGGGGGAGCTCAACTATAAATAGAGAGCCTCCCCCTCATTTGTACTCACTCCTGAATTGTTTCATTATTCTTTGTGAATAAGAATTGAGAGCATTTACTCAAACTTTTCTCTCAAGCGTTCTTGCTTTTGTTCATCTTTCAAAGATCGTTCTTAATTCGTTCTTCCGCTGTTCTTCATGGAAACTTTAAGGGAATTCCGTTGAATCCTTTATTGTTGCGAGTTGAGCTGACTTAGGCGTTTTTACGGTTGAATCCATTATTGGTGGAAGTTAGGCTGACTTAGGCGTTTTTAAGCTAAGAAACTGCCTAAGGCCGCACGGATGTGTGGGAAAACTCCAAGTCCGTGACAAGTGGTATCAGAGCCAAGGTTTGAACCAAGTAATATTCGAGTTGTTGGTTCAAAGGCACCGTTGGGATGTCGAAAGAAGAGTTTGAACAAAGGTGGGCGAGGAAGTTTTTGAGGGAGACAATATCGGCAGTAGAGGAATGTGTGGGTAAACTCGAGGGATCCATGGCGGATGTAAAGGAGGCACTCGATGGGGTCGAGGATCGCATAACAAACTGGGAGGAGCAGTCCAGAGACTATGTAAAGATGTCTCTTGATTCCACCATGGACAAGGTAAACGAGTTGTTTAATTCACACAGGGATAAGCTGTCGGAAAGGAATGATGCTCTCGAGGCCATGATGATGGCTTTGAAGGAGGAAACAATGGCCACGACAAAGGCTTTGAGCACAAGAATAGAGGAGCTCGAGGGAGAGCTGTCCTTGTGTCAAGCAGCCGTGGGGAAAGGAGTGGCAAATGCAGCACTCAGTAATGAGGATGTCCCAAAGCCGAAAGAGTTTTTGGGGACAAGGTCTGCATGTGATGTGGACAATTTCTTGTGGAGGATGGAAAACTACTTCCGTGCCAAAGGCATCATAGAGGATGTGGTTAAGGTAAACACTGCTTCAATGTTTCTTACTGACATTGCGCTTTTATGGTGGCGAGGTAGGACCACAGATAAAAGGCAAGGTGAGATTGGGACGTGGCAAGAGTTCCAATGCGAGTTGAAGGGACAGTTTTACCCAGAATTTGCCGAGGAAGAAGCTCGGGCAAAGTTGCAAGAGATAATGCAACGGGGCACAGTGAAGGAGTATGTTCAAGAGTTCAAGGAACTTATGCTCCAAATTTCAGATGTGACCGATGAAGAAGCATTGCTTGCTTTTCAAAAGGGATTGAAGCCATGGGTCAGACAGGAGGTGGAACAAAGAGGTGTCCAAAAACTGTCGGAAGCCATGACGGTAGTTGAGTCCGTGGTGAAGCTTGGTCTAGGGAAAGACAAGCTTGGGTCTTCCAAGTCCGATGGAAGGGGCGTATGTGAAATGGATCACAAGGAAGATAGAGTTAATGGCAATGAAAACGGCGACAATGGTGGTAATGGGAAACCACGAGTTGGGAAGAAGAAACCCAAGAGGAAAAGGGACAAGCTAAAATGCTTTCTCTGCGACGGTCCACACATGTTGAAGAAATGTCTGAAGAAATTCGCGCTTAAGGAGAAGCCGGTGGGTAAGGCCTTGGTACTTGGTTCAAGCGCAAGGGGTGTCGAAGCCAAGGAGGCCGAAAGCGAGAAGAAGCCAGTAGAGTGCTTTTTGTGTCATGGTCCGCATAGGTTGCGGAAGTGTCCGAAGAAGTCTGTCATCGAGGGGAACGATGGAGCAGACAATGAGCCCAAGAAGCTTGGTTCGAGCAAGGGAAAAACCGAAGCCAAGAGGGCAAAGAGGAGCAAAAAGAAGCAAGTTAAGTGCTTCTTGTGCCGTGGTCCGCATGAGTTGCGGAACTGTCCAAAGCAAGCCGGAGTCGAAAGAAACGCAACGTCTGAGCTTGGTGAGTCGTCGAAGGGGCTTCCACCCAAGGAAGAGGTGAGTTTGTCATCTAACTTAGCGGATAAAGTTGCGATGAAAACAGTAAAGCTGGGACCAATGAGGCTTAAGTTGAGTGAAGTATCAGAGTTAGCCGAGTCATCGACAAGGCTTCCACCTATGGGAAAGGTAGGTGGTGCATCAGACTTTAAAGGAAAAGAAGCGATGCATGTGGGACAGTTGACCAGAGTAAATGCGACGAGCAGGACGGCTCGAGTTAAGAAGCGACAGAAGCCGAGGCAAGAATCCCAAAGAAAGGGAAAGGCTAAGGCGACGAGACGAGACCGAGGCGAATCAAGTCAGTGCCATTCAGAAAGTCGCAACGAGGGCGTTGCGAGAATGGGTGGGGGAGAATGTCACGGACCGCAGTTCAAAGCCCGTGACAAGCGCACCAAATGCATCCAATGGAGGTCTGTTGCTCAGATGGGGATCATTTGGCCTACGAGAATTGGCCCGATTCAAAGAGCTGTTGGACAGGCCTGTCACATTGAAGCCTGATGGGCCCGATCATGAAGATAGGACTAAGTAGTCTTAGAAGTTCTAATTGTACACAACTTCTAATTCTGTAAAGTTAGAGTCCTAATTGAATACAGCTTTTAATTGTAGCCATCGGTTTTGGGGGAGCTCAACTATAAATAGAGAGCCTCCCCCTCATTTGTACTCACTCCTGAATTGTTTCATTATTCTTTGTGAATAAGAATTGAGAGCATTTACTCAAACTTTTCTCTCAAGCGTTCTTGCTTTTGTTCATCTTTCAAAGATCGTTCTTAATTTGTTCTTCCGCTGTTCTTCATGGAAACTTTAAGGGAATTCTGTTGAATCCTTTATTGTTGCGAGTTGAGCTGACTTAGGCGTTTTTACGGTTGAATCCATTATTGGTGGAAGTTAGGCTGACTTAGGCGTTTTTAAGCCAAGAAACTGCCTAAGGTCGCACGGATGTGTGGGAAAACTCCAAGTCCGTGACACTTACACCTGCTAACCTAGACTTTTCACTTAATTTTGCGTAGAGCTTGTAACATATATATTTTTTATGTTATAAATTAATTCACATCAAAATATGATTTTTCTTTTTTCTTTTCTAAATTAAGATTTAATCTGATTTAATATTTAATATATATTTTTTTTGTCATTACATCACAAGTTCAATCAAAGGTAGGTAGGGATCTTGACCTCTTAATTAAATGAGAAAATTCTTTTTAAGCCCTTCCTAAAATTGAAACTATTAATTTAAGCTTTTCTTTTTTTAAATATTCAATTAAATGAAAAAAATTGTTGGAAAATATTATATGTTACTATTTAATTACTATCATAAAATGTTAGCCTAAATTAAAAGTGATCTAATTTGATTAAAATTTTTTGGGTTTTAATTATTAAATAATATATATATTATATTTCCATGGAATTGAACAGTTGATTTGTTTATATGAATGGGGTTTTGAGTTCTCATCTAATTTGGTTCTTTGATATTTTGTTATGACAATTTTTTATCCTAATTTAAATTGGGAATTTTTTTTATATAGAAGGAATGGTCAGAGGTTCACTACCTACCAAGTTGAAATTATGTTACATATAAGGGAAATATTGAGCTTTACCTAAATTTATTGATATCTAGTGGATTTGTATCATGTATAGGCTGACCATAACCATTTTAATTTTTGGACCAACCATCATACCATATTATAATTAAAGGTGTACATAAGTTAGACTAAATTTAAGTCAGATATATATTTATTTATGATATTAGTTCGTTTTATATTTGTTTTAATTTAGTTTAGAGTAAAAATTGTGAACCAATTTTAATTTAAATATGTCAAAAATTTTTGTACTTTTTTAAAATTTAAAATTTAGTATTTATATTTTAATTTCGAGACATTGAGTTCCTGTATTTTATTTTTATTTAAAAATTTTAGTCTCTTTGTCAATTTTGATATTACAATTGATAATGTGACTATTATAAAAAATGTAAAACAACTCTTTTTGCCCTCAACATTTACATTTTTTGTCAGATTAGTTTTTACTCTTTAAAAGTACATAAACAATTACAAAGACATGTTTTAAAATTCTAAAGTTTTTGGTATTTTCAATAAAAAGTATAACAATTGTGAAAATTTTATAACTCTTTAAAATTGAAAAAATAAAAATAATTTTAAAAAATATGAAAATTTTCAAGAATTTTAAAAATATGTTATTTACTCCATGAATAGTAAAAAGATCTCGAGCTATTTGTTAAATCTGATCTCCATCCCTATCCTCAAATTATTTTAGTTTGAATCGATTCAGAGTTTGTTCTTTATTTTAAAATTATTTTATACTAACATTTTATATACTTTATAATTAAATTTACATAAAATATATATTTTTATTTATATATGATTAATCTAACTTAAAATAAAAAAAATATTGTTCTAAATTTTTTTAATATAGACCAAACGAATAGCTTAAAGTTTAGAGAGATTTTATTATCGGAGTAAATAACACATATTTGAATTTTTGAAAAAATTTGTATTTTTCATATTTTATAAAAATATTTAAAATGAATTGTTACAAATCATTTTTATTTTTTGAATTTTAAAGAGTTTTTAAATTTTCACGTTTTACATATTTTTATTGAAAATATATTTTTTTATTTTTAATATATATATTTGAAATTGTTTATATAGTTTTAAATAGTAAGGATCAATTTGCCAAAACAGTAAATATTGAGGGCTAAAGGAGTTATTTTATTTTATTTATAACAACCGCATCACCAATTCTTACTACAAATTTGACAAAAGGACCAAGATTTTTAAATAAAAAAATATAAAAACTCAATGTTTAAAAATTAAAATGTCTCCAAATTAAAATTTAAGGACTAAATTTTAAAATTAAGAAAAATATAACAACCTTTAGAATATTTAAACATTCAAATTTTGTCCAAACCTCTTTATTTTTGTTTCAGCCAAAACAGTGTTCATATTAATAAATAACAAACTCAGCCTTCCATAGTATTTAAAATAATTACAAAAATTTATGTTATTTTAATTAATTTAGTATGTGATAATTTAATAAATATATATTTTAATGTTTACATTTTAGTGTTATATATTATTAATTTAATTTTTATATGATGTAAAAATATTAAAAAAAAACATATTACATGATTAAGAATAAATTTGGTTGAACTCAGATGTTTGAGTTCAGACTCAACATATTATAAAGTGAGCTTTCTTTTTTTTTTTTTGCTAAATTTTTTTTTAGGTATAATAATTTTGTCCAAATTCCACCAAAGTTCATGTGAGATTTCGAGCTTAGGGAGGTAGCTCGGTCTGTAAATAGAGCAGGCTTGAAAAGGATCTCATAGTAGGATAAACAATAATTAAAAGAAATAAGTACAATTGGATTTCTTTAATAATAATCCATTGTCGTCCAGTGGTTAGGATACTTGGCTTTCACCCAAGATTATATCGATAAATTCTTCCATTACTAAAACTATTAATTTAATCAGTTAAGTGACAAATTATATCTTATGCAGTTATGCCACATAAGATAGGATCTATTACTTAAAAGTAAAGTTAACAGTTTCAGTAACGGAAGGACATAATTGTTGTAATCTTAATAGTTTAGAGATGTAATTAAAACATTTAAAATTTAAGAATCAATTTAAAATATGAGTCATAGTTTAAGGATTTATGGTGAAATTTACTAATTTTTTAATGAAAAAACGAAAATCGCACTTGATTCGTTAGATATCTTCTCATTTTATTAAATTTTAATAGAATTTTCTCATTTTCCTATTATTTTTTTTAATACAAAAACGAATATCATACTTGATTTCTTAAATATCTTCTCATATTCAGAACCTTTTACAGGATTAAAATGAAACTATTGTGAAACTAGCAAAGGCTAATTAGATACAATAGAATAAAAAAAAAACATTTCTAACACATTAGAATATTAATCAAATAAGTCCTATGTTACAAGCATCTCCTGCTCCCCACTTTGCTTTTCATCAATGGCCTTAAGAACAGCATCAGTAATATCTTTCATATCACTTGTTTTCTGGTCTTGACCTACACCAATAATGGCTTCCATGGAAAAGAAATGTCTGCAAGACACTCTAGCTTGAACAACATTAAGACCCAGTTCATCAAATACCTCTAATATTGACACCAACTTGTCCCCTCCTTTGTTGCAAGCCACTTTAAGCACAAATTGTTCTCCATTAATCTTCTCCACCTTCACCTCCTGTTTAAGCTTTCCCATGAATATATATTGAAAATTTTGTACTTAAATATAAAAAAATATTTGGTAAAAGTACTATTGAGGCTCTTATACTAAAAATTGAACTGTATTTTGTTTTACTTATTAAAAAATGGACAAATTAGTCCCTGTACATTATATCAAAGAGTAAATTAATCATTCTATTAAAAAATTTATCCATCTCTACTGTTAAAAACTGGTCCTTATACGTAAGAATGAGGTAGCCACACTAATTTTTAACAGTAGAAATAAATAAAATTTTTAACAGAGGACTAATTTGCGCACTTTTTTATGAAGGGGGCAAAATAAAATCTGACTCTTAGTGTAGGGGCCTCCATGACACTTTTACCAAAAAATGTAAAGATGAAAAGTATATAAAACTAAGCATGTTATTATTACCTGTGGGATTCGCATGTTCTTCAATAGGTTTTGGTATTCTCTTTGTATCTCTTCCAACTTGACTTTGAGCTTGTAAAAATGGAGAAGAACATTTATGATACTGCAACTCCTTTTAACCTTTCCAAAAAAAAAAAAGAAACAAAACAACTAGGGTATTAAGTGAAGCTGTTAAGTTTATTGAAACCAAAAAAGAAAGAAAGAAAGAAAATTATTTTCAGTAATTACAGATTTGGGTTTGTTGAGAGTTTGCAGAAGGTGAAGCTTTCTAAGAGATGCTGTTCTTCTTTGCAGCTTAGTAGCCATCTTTTTTCAATGTAAAAATGTAGAAAGATTTGAATGCAATGTCTTAGTTTTTTATAGGAAGAGAGAGGAAAAAAGGGTATGTCTTGGAATCCAATATTTTGGTTGCTAATTTTGATGGTTTGATAGAATGATTGTCATCTATACTTTAAATTTAGATATGAACATGTGATAAGATAGATTGGTTGGAAGTGGTTAAGGGCAAAATTTTTAAGACATTTATAAGAGACAAAAAAAAAAGTTTTCATTAATTAACAGTAATAATTAAAGGGTATTCAGTGACAATGAAGTATGGACAATGTGAGAAACAGTGGCCAGGGCCACTTTTGGGGTGGCTAACAACAAATGCTAAAATGATGGATAAAATGGATTATTAGGTTGTCATATTCTTTGTTCTTAGCATTATTTGCATGGGAAGAGATGTGGGAATTTCAGTCGCAGATGATTTTTTTGAGGCAATCAATCAAAAGAATAGGGGGCACTCAGTCAGTCAATGTTTGTATACATCTATGCCATGGCCATGTTGGTCGAGCCATGTTTTTTCACAGTCTTCAAGGGTCTTTTCTGATAGGCTTATTTCTTTGCTAGTTCCGAGCATGCAACCTATACACTTCGGCTTTGCCATTGCTTGGTTAGCCCAGTTGTGGCTTTGTAGGTAGGTCACATGCTCTCTGACACTCTCACTTCTGTTTTTATTCTTTATAGTTTATTGCGTTAATACATCATTTGGTTTAAGTTTGGTTTTAATGTTAATTTTTTATAATTGAGTTTGGCTTGAGTGCTAAATTTAGTATTTAGAGCAAATGGTATCATGTAAATTAATGGCTCTAATAAAAAGAAGGGTTAAATACTATTTGGTATCTATATTTGCTTTCGATGTTTAATTTGGTACTTCATTTTTTATTATTCTAATTTAGTACCTAAGTTAAATTTCAATATTCACTTTGATACCTAGAGCAAATGGTATCATGTGACCTAATAAACGATACAAATGATTGATACGCATGTTCTAAAAAAAAAGGGTTAATAACTTAATATGCTATTTGATACTTGGGTTTGCTTTTAATGTTCAATTTAGTATTTAAGTTTTTTTGTCCCAATATGGTACTTGAGCCTAGCTTCAATATTTACTTTGGTACATAAGTTTTTTAAATTTGATATTTGAGTTTTTTGTCTCAATTAAATACTTATGTTTTCTTTACTAGAACACACTTGTCTAATATTCATTGGGCCACATAAGACTATTTGATCTGGGTAATAAATTGAACATCAAAACAAAACTTAAGTATCAAATTGGGACAAAAAAACATTGTTACTAAATTGAACATTAAAAACAAACCCAGGTGTCAAATGATATATTAACCATAAAAAATAGGTATTTAACGGGCAAAAAGCTCCTGCACCAGAATTGAAGATTAGCCAAACTCAGATACTTTACTAAGATGAAGAAAATTTCAAGTACTAAAATAAAAACTGAAGTCATACTAATGCACCAAATTAAAACAATAAAAACTCAAATACTAAATTAAACATTGAAAACAAATTTAAATACCAAATAGGTATGTTAATGGTAGTGAAGAGTTGATCATATCACCCTCTAAAAGATCATGCTGTCTAAAGCTTTTCTGGGTTTCAATTATTTTCACCAACAACACTAGAAATGTTTTATATAAAATGACTTTAAAAAAAAGGAACAAAGCAATGTCATATACAGATTTACACAGTGACACACCAACTAGTGGATTATCCATAGCCTAGTTCTCTGCAAATTCTTGCTCACTTTTTTGAGTTTAATTAATAAGAAAAGTAGATAAAAAAAGCATATCCACTAATCAAGGCTAAAGATAATAATAAGCTATTTTGGCTTACATCTGGTTTCCCACATTGATAGATATTTTCATTTCAATTTAACAAATATAAAAGATTGTGAAAAGGGGCCAAGAATTTTTTGATAATATCATAGCAAAATAAAACCGTCGGAATTTGGATACGAAAACAGTGAGCGGTAGTAGAGCAATGTTCCAAGAAAAAATAAAAAGAGACCAGGTTTATGACAGTGTACATTTGCCTTTTATCAATGGCAACAACGCTTTTGTCTGCTTCCCAATTTGTTTAATCATTTCATTCACAAGCATGCAGAAAAAGAAAGCAGCCATTTACAGATGAAAGGTGAAAAGGGAATTCACCCTTGGATTTTAGCAGCTCCATAGCTTTGCAGTTCACTTGCATCCCACTCCTTAAATCACTCTTTATTAGTTTTTTTGTTTGTTCATTAATGTATTAAAAATGGATAAAAATATGAATATACGATTTATTATTATTATTATTATCTTGAAACCCTACTTTGCACTTGTTTTTGTTTGTGCATCTTCCTAGACTTGTTTTTGTTTGTGCATCTTCCTAGCAATTTGCTTTTTTTGGTCTAGATGTTGAAGATGTTTTTCTCTATTATCTTGTTGAATAAGGAGGCACGTGAGCTGATTAATAACAGTTGTTTAGCCAAAACAAGGGGCTAAGAAGCCTAAAACCTTTACTTAATCTTTTATTTGGTGCTCATTCTTGAAATTTGTTGATACAATACGACAGGATTACGACAGTTCACATAGTGTTTGCGCGAAAACTCATTTAGAGATTACAAGAAATCTTGGGTTCTTTGGGGAATGTTCTCCTAGTACTCTTTACATATACTCAATGTCAAGTGTTTGTGTGTGGAAGTTTAGAAGTTTAAGTCATTGTGGGCTTTTGTGTTTGTATTTGGACATCATCAACGAGTTACATGTTGTCTTCTCAGGGCCTTCTAGTCTGCATGACAATTGACTTATGTGGTGTATAGATGGAGGCCAATATTTGTTCTCTTGTTGGGGTTTGCTTGCTTGATGAGGTTCTTTGGCTAGGTAAACATCTTGGCAGGGTTTTGCTGAGCAACGTTACGAGTGTACAATTAAAAAAATTTCCTTTGGCTATATCTATAGTTAGGATTATTTTGATATATATCTAATGTGTTTATAACTATAGAGTTCCCGGCTAGCAGACTTGTACTTATTCAGTCCACAGCTGCTACCATCCCTAATTACTTTATGTAATGTCGCATGCTTCGCAGAGGCATACTCAGCAAACTGGATCTTATTAATAGAAATTTTTTATGAGGTGGCAGTGAGCATTCAAAGAAAATGCATCTGGTTAGGTGGGAAACTGTTACACTTCCCAAGGCTGAACGGGGAATTGACACTCCTGCTAAACCAAAAAACCAAGCCCTTCTTGTTAAGTTGGGGTGGCAATTCATCCACGAGAAGGATAATCTCTGGGCGAAAACGCTTGTCGCCAAGTACCCCTCGTAACCCCCTTCGCTTGACTAATACGTCCTTTATCTGGAGCTCGCTTAGAAAGGTTAGTCTTCTGCTGGAAGCTGGTATGAGATGGGTGGTACGGGATGGCACGATTGTTAACTTCTGGAATGATAACTGGTCTGGGCTTGGACCTTGAGAAGTTTTGTCCAAGGGCCCTTGAGATCTTTGGAAAGCACTTGAACCTTTGAGCAGGTGAGAGAGGGTCGGGTTGCATAAGGCCCCTCTTGCGTCTCTATGCAACCCCCCGGGAATTTTTGGACTCCTTTTTGAGTACCCCTATATCTCGGACCCGCTTCTTGTTAAGATTCTTTTTGTTGGAGTCCCTTTAAATTGGGCGTTTTCTCTTTATCCACTGCTAAGTCTCTTGCCCTCGACTCTCCCCCTATAAATTCCAACAACGATAAGGAGCTCTGGACGACTGTATGGAAAGCCAAACTTCCTTCTAAATTGAAAGTCTTTCTGTGGAAATGTGGGTTGAAATCTCTCCCATGAATCAGGTTCTGAGCCGAAGAGGCTTAGCTGTACTTGATCAGTGCCCATTATGCTCTAATCTAGAGGAGAGTATTCAGCATTTGTTCTGGGATTTCCATGTCACTATCACAGATTTGGAGTCATATCCTTGTTACGTTTCATTGTCTATCAATTCCCATGATTGAACCGGTTCAGTGGCTAGATGCCAACCTATCTTCCTCGATGTGGTTGCACAACCCATGCCTAATGGTGTATTATATGCATAACCAATCTTGTACAATTCTAGCCACACATATAAACTATATATCCTGAAATTAAGCTCTAGCAACTTTACCAACTTATTACATGACATACTAATGGTGTTTTTGGTCGATATATTTCACAGGTTAATGCAATGAATTTCACTTTTCACAAATATTTATAAACATTTCGAACTCATCAACCACTCCAATTAACGCATATAAATTTGAAACATAATTAACATGTGTTTTATTAAAAAACTTATAACAATTTTTAAACCCAACCATGTATTTACATGCAATGTAGTACTTTTTTTTGCTGTCATGAGATCAAATTTCAGACATTTGGGGGGTAAGGAATAAAGTTGGTGGAAAACATTGAAATGAGTTTGTGCCTAGGATATTCGTACGTGAAGCACTACAAATACATGAATATGAATATCAGAATATATATGGATATGGAAAGGGTATAAATAAGGAGCCTGATGGGATTCATCTATATCTGCAAATTTCAGCTGCAGTTGAGATATTACAGGGCAAAATCTTCAGTGGCAGGCAGCCATTGTATATGGCTCCGTTCATCAGGCATCAGCTGTATGGAAAATTGCAGTGTGTTCTCCGCCAATGGAGATTTGTCCGGTAATTCCGGTTCTGCAGCATTATTGCTGTTCAGTGTCTACCAACCGGGAAAAGGAGCACTACATGGATGTATGTATATGTATAATGAGGGGTGAGCCGGATGACACCCTGTCGCTAGCCTAAATAGTAGCATTCACAAATTTGATATTCACAAATTTAAGGTGTCAAATTATGATTTTAATTATTGTAATATCATCAAATTTGATATTTAATCTCTTTACTTATTTATTTTCGATCCCTTGTTATTATTGACGTAAGGAATTAGTTGGAACTATTAACAATTCAATTTTAACATTTTCATTATTCATCTTATGTGGATTTATTTATATTTGACTTTTTGATTTGATTTTTTTTCATATTCATATTCGCAATCATATACGGTAAGAAATTTATATAATTTATATCACGCTTACTCTTTTAGAAATGACCCCATTTAAAGATTTATATTTTTGACTTTTTGAAGGAGAGATTGCAAGAGCACTTTATTTGTTCTTAAAGGAAATGTTATTTGAGTGTAAAATTTGTAAGTAAATTATTATTGTTGATTACTTTACAACTAGACATTTAAAGGAGAAAGTCTTAGTGAAAAGCTGATCTAAGCTATATATAGGAATGAGATTACAATTTGATGAATGACTTAAACTCATTGGATTTATAAATTCTCATTAAAAAGTTGATTTATCAAAATTTTTGAAATTTTTCATTAAATCCTTTAAATATTAAAATTTTTAAATGAACCCCGAAAAAGTTAAATATGATTGATTGCATCCCTCTATTGAGGATAATTCCTCCCCCTTTAAAACTTCATTGAAGACAATGTTGAAAACATACTAGGAAACTGTCTGAGGCAACCCTTGACAGCAAATATAGAACACTGTATTGTTTTCTCTTAACATTAGAAGTATATACATTTCAGACCCTTACTGTTATCTTCCTCTGTCTCCTCTGTTCAGAAGGCTAAACAACTGTCTAGCTTCCAATTTAAAGGATGACTTTACATTTTTACCTCTTCTACCACTGAAATATATATAGACTTATAAAAGCAAGAGCCACATATTGTTGCACCAAATCTATGGAATATTTTCCATGATATACTCTGCTTGATCTTACATGTCTTACAAAGCCATTACATAATTATACATTATCAATCTTGTTGTGCATATTACTGGCTATGTAAAAGTCTCCCAATGACTACTCACCAGCTGAAAACTTAGTACACTTATCTCCCACATTGATCAGCTGCAGGCATTTTAACTAAAGGAGTTGAGCAATGCCTGAAAACAAAGCCTTCCGTGTCATCCGTTTAGCGGAAGCTAGCTGCTATATGAAGGTGAAGTCTGCATTTACTTCAAAAGAGCTATTGATTAGGAGAATGAGATGATTGTGTGAGTGAATGGCAGGGCAAATCTCCTTTGGCAAAATCGAATTCATATGCAAGAGCATAAACATTTCTGCTAAAGGAGACATGCTCTGTAATTCCTCAACTCCACATACGGATATGTTTTGATTTCCTTGACCAGGTTACAGAGATTCAAGAGCAGTTCTATTTATAGAGTGCTAAACATACTATATGATAAGAGTTTCTAATTTAGTATATGCCAATGAAAAAATTGGCATATGCCAAGTGATGACATTGCCCCCTCATGGAATCGTGGTCCTAATTTGCTTATGTATCTTTTATTTTTCTTTTCTTTACGAAAGTGATGCCATTTCTCCTTATTTATGTTGCAATACTTACACAAATGATCATATTACTTATGGAGAAAAAATGTTGACATATGCATAACATGCATGCACGTAAAAACATGTAGCTAGCACCAACAGAAATTGTTCCTTCATCCCTCCCATAAAGAACACAAAATCGTATCATAGATATAGGTAATGGAACATGCCACTGGATCTTCCTTGTCTATGCTCTATGACCATTAACTTTTCCTTTTCTCCTACTTTTTTCTTCTTTTGAAAGGGTGCCTAATAATCATTATTGGGACAAAAGGGAAACAAATATTCGATGCTTCTCTTTATGGTAAATTGGGTCTCCTGCAAATTCTTGTGAGCCGTGTGACCCTTAGAGGAGTGAAGGGCGCTTAAAACGGGGGCGAATCAAGAAATTTTGTTGGGTGGAATTATATTTTATATTTTTACGACCGTAAAAATGTAATTTCACCATTTTAATAGCTTATATTTTATAATTTATAAATAATTAAATTAAATTTTTATCATTTTTAGGAAGTTAAAGTACAATTTTATCATTACTAATTTAAATTTTTATAAATTATAAAGAGGTCTAAATAAAAAAAAATTCATTTTAGAGAACTGAGGTCCCTGTCAGTCACCCTAACTTCGTCACTGGCTTAAAATAAAATATTTTAAATCTAAACTCAAACCATGAACTTGAAATGAATCATGAACCTTAACATTGGGCCATTGGCCAAAAGTGTTTACCACATTTCCAAAATGTAAGATTAATTTAAATATGGATTTAATTTATATAGTTGTGTAATGCATGAATTTAAAATAATCCAGATTCGAGCTAAAATGACAAAAAAAAAATTGATTTGATGCATAGTTATTTGCCCCAAAACCAATAAGAAGCATTAGAGTCTGGGAGTGATAAGGCTAATGATGAAATTGTTATAAAAATATGTATTGAAAAATAGAATTTGAGACTTGATATACTTTCTTTAAAGTTTTTTTATTTTATTTTATGCATTTAAGATACAATAAAATTTTAATTTAATTGTTGAGATAAGGTAAATTAGGCTGTTCAAATGAGTTTTAAATGACAATTAAAATGTCTAATTATTAAGATGAAAATAGGTTTTTAATTAAATAAATTTGGACTGTCACGATATCCAAGTTGGCATTTAAAACCTATTTAGATTGTCATGTAGGCCTGCCATTAGGGAAGTAAAAGAGTTTAACGATAGAGTGATCATTTCGTAATAAAACGATAACATAAGTGAAACTAAAACGTAATATTTCAAGCATAAATGATTAAAATGTAATTTAAGGCAAACAAAAATGACTATTTTTATTATTTACCTTTTATTTATTGATAAGGATTTTTTTTTCTAACCAGATTTGTATAAAAATGCAGCGACTCTGCTAACATTTCTAAAACCCTAAATCAAAAGGTGAACCTACTAGATTATGATCTGGTGGCAGTGTTAACATCTGTTAGTTGATGAATGTCAGAACTGTCTAGACCAAAACGTTTTCGTGATATTGGACCTAATAATACAAGATCAGCAAGGTAGACTAGCTACATGCTTTTTTTTTTTTTTTTTTACCAAAGATGAGCATAGCGCAAATTTATACAAAAACCTTTATTGCTAAACAAAAGAACAAAAAAAGGAGCGGCGAAAGGCAAATGAACCACAAGTGACCAAGATAAGAACAAGACAAGGATATGGCAAGGAAAGAGCATAGTGTTAAATCTTTTTGGAATGTGCTTTCATGGCAAACAGAAAGCGAGATTAACTGTACTGGGATCTCTTGGAATGTGCTTTATTAAACTTTCTTTTTCATTTTTTTTATTGATAGATATCTTTTGGTAGACTTTAGTGTTCAGAAAATCTAAAGCTTTCATTTCAGCTACATTTGGAATTCCACTACCTATTGCATGCATCTGTTTGAATTCTGGACAACTCTATTAGACTATCAGTGGTTGTTAGCTGTTAGCTGGTTAGTTAGACTGTTAAGCAGTTGCTTACAACCTCTGTTAGTTAATTAGTGCAACAGGTTCAGTTTACAGATGTTTATCAGCTACATAACTTTGTATAAATTATGTGTCTTGTAACGATATAGTTACTACTTTTGCTTCTGATAAACATATTAATTTACATGATTCTTGTGTTCAATTTGGTTTATTTTTGAATTAATTCCTACTTAATTGGTGCTTTTATGATTTAATCTTGTCAGGGATGCAATTGGTCAAAAACGAACAAAAATGGGCCAAATTGAAAGACAAATCGTTGAATTGGGGCCAAATCAAAAGGATGAAGAAAGCCAAAGATTTATCATATATTTTGACTTTATAAAAAGCTAAAAATAGGAAGATATTATTTTGTTTTATTATTTATTTTTATTTTATTTATTTTTATTAATTTAGGTTAGACTATTTTTAGTAAACCCTATGTATATAAATAGGGGCTTTTAGTTCTTAAAAAATCATCCATTGTTTTTACATTCCTATTTCATTTTGGAATCGAATTACTCTCTCTCTCTTGTATTTCTTTCTTCAATTTAGAATTGAAATATCATTTTTTTTCTCTTCAATTTTACGTTACATTTTGTAGCCTTGTCTCCAATTTTTTTTTTCTCTTTTCCATAATTGGGCCAATTGCTCTCCAAGTCCTTTTCCATTCATCTCTTCACCATAGTCATCAATCTTCTTTCCAAGCTCACAAAGCATGAAAAATTTCATGATTAACTGAATTTTATCTTAGCTTTAGTCTGGTGTTCTTTCCGGTAGGGAATCGTGAGATACGAATTCATGCTAAAATCCGTCCAATCGGTATTCATTCTTTTCCTAAGTATTGGGATTGACAACTCATCCCTTAAGGATAACTCGATTACAAGTAAAAAAGTGCACGTTGGGTTGGGATCGTGTTAGCTGACAGTTGGAGAAACGAGTAGGCCGTGCTGTATTCGGATCTCCGAGAACAAATCGAGGAAGAGGTGATCGGATTTAAATGACCCACACAGTTGAGGCTGTTAATTCGAGTTGGGTTCTTCAGAACGCAAGGCTGCCGGGATCTTGAGTCGGGAACACGTGTATCTCAATTAGATAATCGGTAACGGTTAGTTTGCAGGTCGTACCGGAACCAGCTACGAGAGGAGGAACTGGTGGTTAGGACGTTCTTAACTGCTATAACCAGCTTATCATTTGGAGGAGAATATTAATTTTCAAGGATCGACTCTTAACACGAAATTTACCGAGTCTAAGGCTAAAGCTTATTTTCAAGGATCGTTTGTCTTTACCGCATTCAAGCCTGGTATGAATAGTTTATCAGTCTGACTCTTTTTCAAATTCGATAAATGTTGGTTGATCGTATATTTCATTATAGTTCTATGATTCAGAGTATCATTTCCTATTTGATCCCTTTGAATTCCATATTCGAAGTTGCGATCGGATCGATTCTTTTTAATGAATCGATTCAATACATTTCTTATGTACCCATAGGTGCTATATTGGATTTGAATTAGATTTCGGATCAATCTATCTTGATTGACTGCCTCCATTATGTTGTTGCTAGCAAATACCACTATTTTTGGTTTTGGATCTTCCAAATCATTCCCGCAGGAGATCCGGACCCATTTTTTTCTAATCCTTTGATAAAAAGATTCATTTTCTTCATAAAAAATAGGAGGTAGAGCCGATAAAGATTTCTTTTTCGATTCATCCCTGGAGTTGAATACCTCATTCAAGAATTGTTTTTGATCCAATCCGTAGGAATCAATAGAAAAGGCAAATCCCTTACAATACACCAGATCCGGCTCAGTTATTGATAGAGTGAATAGATCTGCCATTTCTTGAAATCTCTCTCCTGATTCAAAATCGTGGTGTAACGTGTATCCCTCCTGTTCTGGTCATGGAATAGATGAAATAAATCAAAAAATGGATTTTTGTTCAAGAATGAAATCTTATTGGAACTGCCCAGTTCATCCTTCGGAACCATATCACATCCCGGATCTGATGAAATAGGATGAATTGAGACAGTATTTTGTAAATACGTAATTATCTTGAATATATTAACTATTTCTTTATTTTCCGATCGCCTGGAAGGGACAAAAGAAACATCTTGTTCTTTCTTCAACAATTTCTGATCTCTAGTGGACCTCTCAGTAGGGTTCGAACCCAGATGAAGTTTTGACCATCTATCAGAGAAAAAAGAACAAATGGATCTTGTAGGATTCCCAAGAAATTCTTCAGTTGCAAAATTCTGAATTTATTTTATAATTTATTTAATTAATTATTTATGTTGTTTCAATTGTCTAGTTTCTAAACATTTCAAAAACCCCCGATTTACTTTTATTTCTAATTTTTGCAAGTACGATTGGAGTCGTGGGCACGACTATTGCCACGACCTTCGAGACGGCAAACAATTTGATCATAAGCTATACACGGAAGTTGATTATAACATCCAATCCCTGTGGACTCGACCCTACTACCACTCTACTACTAATTAGAGTTATTTTGTAGGAATTATATTTGGTGGTTTCGACGCCCATCAGCTTCCTCAATTATACTTCATCTCTTTCCCTTCACTTTCTCATTACTCTTTTCCTTCTCTTTTTCATTTGTTTTCTCAGCTACCAAACATAGTTTTCGGTATTCTCGTCCCATTCATCAATCTCCAAGGCAAGTTCAAAGCACTACACCAAATGTTGATTTGCCTTCCTTTTTCTTTAAAAGCAAAAATACGTAGATATGAAGACAAAGTGACAACAAAATAGTTAAAACAAGATCAACCAATTTGATTATAATCTAGTGTCATAAATGTGGTCTAATATGTGCAAAGGGTTATTTTGTTATAAGGTGAGGAGACGTTATAATTTAATAAAATAAAGTGTTGAAGAAAGATAACGAAGAAAAAATTAGTGCGGACCATAAAAACAAGAGATGGAAGAAAATGGTGATGGAAGCAATAAGTGGTTAAGAAAGGTGAAAACTACAATAATTGTTATAATTGTTTATAAAATGTGTAGAGAGAATTCGTCATATGCTTAAGTTTTACAAAAGACTAATAAGTCTCTAAATGAAATCTTTGGACCACTATTTATATCTATTCTAAGACATTTATCAAAAGGATGGTTATAAAATAAGTGACATATTTTATAGAATGTGGGAAAGATGCAAGTTAATTCATAAGAATGCAATATGAATAATAGGTAATAAGAGTGAAGGAAATCATGTTCACGTTGCTAGTAGCAAATAATAGAAGAGAATGGTGGTGGATCTTGCAATTAAGTTTTAGGGGGGCTAACTAAAATTTTTAAAAACTTTATAGGTTTTAGTGAGAATTTTCAAAAATTTTGGTAGGTCTAATTACAATTTTCAAAATTTTTTGAGGTTTTATGAAAATTTATAAAAAAAAAATTAAGAGTCTAATTGAAATTTTTAAAAATGTTCAAAAGTTTAATAATAATTTTCAGAAAATTTTAAGAGTATAACTAAAATTTTCAAAAACTTTAGAGAAGCCTAGGCCCTAATGAAGATCCACCTCTGGAAGAGAAGTTATAAAAATAATGCGTATAATGGTAGTTTCATGAAAGTTACACTTATTTTATTAAAGAGAATGCTTCTTACAATTTTAAATTTAATTTGCTCAAATTAATAAAAAAAAAAAGGAGTAAACACTTACATTTCATAATCTTTAACTCCACAGCCTACTCAGCATGGAGTGTAGTTTTCAAGGGATCATTTTGTAGGGAACATCAACTAGGGGTGTTCAGTCGGTTAACCGACCCGAAGTAACATTAACCGAATTAACCGGCCCTTCAAAATTTTTAACCGTCAACTGAACCGAAATTTTTTCAAAAAAATTAACCGAGCCAAAAGCTTTTCGGTTAATTTGGTTGGTTAACCGAATTAACCGAAAATTATTATTTTTTTAATTTTGGTTAAAATAAGTATAAAATTAACCGAATTACCCGAATTACCCAAATTAACCGAATTATTTGTATAAAATTATATGTTTTTTATTTTTATTTATTAAATTATTTGTAATTTTTATGATTGGGTTGGGTACTTGGGTTAATATATATTAGATTGGGTATTTGGGTTTATGTTGAATTGGGTTTGAGTGAATAGTAGGCTATTTATATATTATAATTTTATTTATTATTTTTTCGGTTAAACCAAAAAAATTCAGTTAATAGACCAGTTTCGAACCGAATTAACCGTTAACCTAAAATTCAAAAAATTATTAACCGACCCCCAACCGAATTAATTCGGTTAACAGACCGATTAACCGAATTCGATCGGTTAACCGAATTTTTTCGGTTTTACCCAAATTTTGCACACCCCTAACATCAACCACTAACAATACTATTAACAAAAATATTAATAACCAAAAATAGGTATCTACACTCTGAAATTTGAGGCTGAAGTTGGGCACATATTTGAACATTTGATGAGTGAAAATTGGGGTTAGAGAGGGAAGTTAACTTTTGTGAAACCTATAAAGGATGATGCCATTGCCAATGGAATCAAAAGGAGAGAGAGAGAGGACCACTTTCGTTTAGAAACAAATTGGATGTGCCTCGAATATACTGTTTTATACTTGCTAGCTCTTCACCAACAATATATATAGGCCATAAGGGTTTAAACATTGCATCCGCAAAGTGAAATGCATGGATGTATTTGGTTTCAAAGCTAAAGATGGAAAAATGCATGGGTGCATTACTGGGTGAATCTCCTTTGGAAGGCAACTAAAACTCGGTTACATTGCATGTTGGCATGCCATGTGGTGGGCGACATGCGATGCGATGCTTAGCTCACTGCCAAAGGAGATTTGCCCCGCAATTCAGCCATGCAACACGTTTAGGAAGCTATACCATCATCATCAATTCATCATCATCATCATCATCTACGCTTGTTTAAGTTTGATGTAGCTAGATTCGAGATATTAGTAAATAGTTTGTTTAAATTACTTTTACAGCATGTTTTTTTTTTATGCTTCGAATTACGCAGACAGGAAAACAAAAATGCTATAGTGTTTAATGCAGTTATTAATTGCAATTCAGCATGTCATTCTTTTATTGCAATTCTACGGAATTCCTGTTGAACCCTTATTCAAAATTTTAATAATATTCCTTCAAATTCAAATTCGACTAATTCGAACTCAAATTAATTTAAATATTAAATTATTCGAAACTGAAAATAACTTAATTTTTAAATTATTAAAATAATAAACTTAAAATCTAAATATGAAATTACTTTTTAGGAGTTTTTTTAAAATTTAAGAGGAAGCAAAACTTACTTTCTAACTTACGAAAAGACTTTAATTTTTTGGTTCGAGAAAATTATATTTTGGCTTTAAAATTATTGTAATCATTTTTCAACTTTTTCCCTAAAACCCTTCCCTTTTTTTTCTTTTTAGAAAAAAGAAGTAAAGTGAAAAAGGTTTGCATAATAAATAGAAAAAATGATTGAATAATTGAATAATTATATTCGTTCACATTGGTTTCGACCGTTGCCTAATTTATTTCCTTCTTCCATGTACTTTCCTTTTTTCAAAACCCCAAATAGCCCCCCACTGACTTAAGCGGTCAGTTTCTTCCTCACGTTACCAAAACTACCCTTCATTGTTTTACCCCGCAAATCTCGTACTCCAAATGATTTGTAATTCATATATTAATATTTATTAGCCTACCAAATTTTATAATAATAATATTTTAATTATAATTATAGTAAATAAATATAATATAAATATACATAAATCTCGCAACAAATGGAAATGGTTAAATCTTTGTCATGTCAAGATACTAATTTTGTAATCTGAAAGACCGTTAAATTTAAATATAAATCGTAAAATAAATATGAAAAATATCATAAAAAATAACATAAAGATTTAATTATGCATTCAGTCTTGTATTCTTTAGACTTTAAAATTTTAATATTTTTTTACTTTATTTTCTAATAATTTAATTGATCTACTTGTTTAATTTGAAAATTAAAATTCAATTAATAAGTTTGCTAGTGAATTTTCATTAGATTTGTATATTTGATATTTTAATATTCAAATTTTTAATTTAAAAAATTAAAGTACAATTGATAAAAAATATTCAAATTTAAAATAATTTAGTTAATAATGTTATATAACATTAAATTTATATTTTGGCAAAGAGAGACTAAATTCCTAGGATTAAAAGTAGAGGGATCAAATATTAAATTCTCAAGAGTATAAGGACCGAGGGAGGGATTAAACCTAAAAATAAAAGTGCAGTAGCTTCTAGTAGTCCCCCTCTGTTTTATCCGTGTTTATAATAAAGCCTTGTGTTTTACATCTCCTGGCCCCTTTTTTCTCATGGATGGTTCAAAGAAAGTCATGGAGCGCTTTGACTATCTATGGTTTTTCAACAATGTGCTCACTTTAACACCACTCCACCACAAGCTCAACCCTCCCCCCACCGCACCTTCCGTCGACGTCGATACCGGTGACGAACAAAAACCACCCAAACCCGACATTCTTCTTCAAGAGGCAGGAGCATCTGTCCCTGGCTCTGAGATTCCCGTTCCGAGGTGTCCCAACTGCGGCGAAATCGCCGTCGTCACCGACCAGCAGCGGGTGGTTCAGCCATTAGCGAAGCCAACGGAGAAGCCCGCGGAGAGGAGGAAGAGGCGGCGGCGGAGGAGGAAACGGAGCAAGAGAAAAGTGCTGGGAGAACTTGATTTGGGGTTCTATGGTAATTTGGATTCCCAGTCTTCGTTTTCTGAAGGAACATATGGGTATAAAAGCTTTGATAGCCGACATTATATCATGAAAATGCCTCCTTCAAACGATGGTTTCGCCATGAAAGAACATCTTAAATCATGGGCTTATGCTGTCGCTTGCACTGTCAGATAATTATCAGTATTTGCTACTGCTACTAATTATAAACTTGTCTCCATGACTATTGACGTTGTATTTTTTCTTTTTTCTTTTTCGCAGCATGTAATTACTAATTAGTATGTTCTTAATAACCAAGGTTAATTACTTAATTTTAGTTGTTTTGTTTTAATTATGGATATGATAAACACTTTTAGAATTCAAATTCAAGCTTGATGGGGTTATCTCAAGAAATTGTAGTGTTTCAAAATTATTGCTTTGAATTACATTAACTTCAATGACAAAAAAAATACCAAAATCGTACGTTTTCATTTTCTATCCTTGCAATGGGGAAACTTCCAATTCCAAGGCTCCTCCACATTTTGCCCCAACATTTAGTATTTTGTAGTACATACAAGATCAAAAGAAAAATCATGAGGCATGATTGTTAGAGTAAAGACCAAGAAACTTTCACGTGAAGGAGAAAGATATGTGGATGTATAGAATCTACTTTGGTACGATGAAAAATATATTAAATTTTCTGATAATATAATTACTACCCCTCAATTACGATTCATGTTATGGTTCCAGTTGAACAGCAACACATCTTCTTTTATGGTTCTTTTCAGGTTTAGTTTTCTTCTAATCTTTGTTGTCATGAGGTTGCAGGAACGGGGAGTTACTTGGTCGTGTCTGTTCGGCTTAATCACCTGGCGAATTTAGAAGAATATGAGCCTCTTAATCTTCCAGAACGCTACTTGGTCAGCTTTTGAAATTGTCAAAACTTCTCTTAGCACAACAATTGACTATGCCTTAATGGATACAAGATCAACTCCCTAAATTTGGTTGATCAAATGCACTTTGAAGGAACGAGAGTTCATTTGCTCTGTGGTGGTGCAGTGTATAGAGGCATCGGGAGTGCTTTTGTTGGTGGTGTGATACGCGATCCGGTTGGTTACTGGATTTTAGGATATAATTGTTATCTGGCCATATATACAACTTTTGAGACATAACTATGAGACATTCTGGATGAGCTTCTCATTTTGTTAAATAAAGGCTACAAACGGACCACAATTCATGCGGATAATCTAGAGGTGGTTCAAGTCGTGACTGTTAAGAGGTCAGAATATTCAAATATTACCTTGCTTAGAAGGGGCTAGCGGATTATGAATTCTGAATAGAACAAATATGTATCTATAGATTGCAACTTAATTGCGAATCGGCTGGCTAAGCTCAATTTAACATGCCAATCAAGCTTACATATTTTCGATGTGCCTCCTGATGATGTATTAGAGGTTCTTCAACAAGACAAAACATGTGACGCTTTTGAGCAATTGATTTGATGTAACTTTATTTTATTTATTGCTAGTCAAAAGAAAAAGTTTCATGTAAAATTATACATTAAAATAAAATTAATGTATAAATTTAATATTTATGCCTAATAAGTATTATTCAAATATTAAAATTCATAAAATTTATATTTTATTTAATGGAAAATTTTCAAAAACATTCCTAATAAATTGTTTAACTAATCAAACATTGTAATGTAAATTTCTTAAAATTTCATAGATACTAAATATAATTTTATCTGCATAACAATTGCTTTCTTAAAAATAATATAATCCAAAAATCATATTTTATTGAAAATCTTAACATCAAAAATAAAAAAATAAAAAAACCACATCCGGTTTTCTGAAAGCATCCAAGAAACCTCTCATTTATTTTTAATTATTTTTCTATATAGTAATTATACTACCTGTTGGAAGAAAACAGTGTTTTCACTGTTAATTCCTCAGGCATGCACTTCCTTACTTTTTCCCTTTTTTTTTCTTCACGTTCAACTCATTTCACATTTTGACCCACACCGCTCTCTAAATCCACACCCTAAAGATTTGTTCATCATTTCTAACTCCCCAGAACAATTTTTTTACTTCGCCATAGGTTTAGGAGAAGAAAGGTATATCACATGTTAGAACTAACCATAGAACTTACGTACCACCCATTAAATGAATCGAAATTGGGTTTTTGTCTTTTGGTATGAACAAAAACATGAGGAGGGTTTTTTTTTTTTTCTTCTGACATGTTTGGTCAACTTTTTGTTTGATTCAAGCAGAGATGTTGTGTAATAAACTTTATTGCTGCCATGTTAGAAACTGCAAAGGCCTATCTACATCAAGCTGCTGGTTGGGGGTAACAGAGGAGAGGGCATTGGTGGAATCATTCAAAAAAAGAAACGACATTAGCAAAAATAAAAACTTTTTATAAGGTAGTGACAAGTTTATGGTAGGGCCAAATTTGGGGTCACATGCAAAGATCATTCTCGGTTTTATTGGGAGGAAACAAGGGAATGATGCCCAAAATCTAAATATTTAATTTATTCATAATAATATGTTACTTGCTATATAGTTACGATTCAAATAAATAAATAGAGAAGTGGGGGGTGATAAAGTCAAAAGCAATGAAACTAGGCATGTTTTGCCTAATCCATAGCTACTACTTTATTTTATCAATTGGTTTATTGTAATACAAATTAGTATTGAATTATTTTTCATTATAAAGTCAAGTTCTATATGGGAAAGGTTAACTAGTTGATTATTTTTAGTGATTTTTGGTTTATTGAATGTTTATCAGATTTTGATTTGTTCGAAAGTTTTTCAAGTAAGAGATGTTTCCTCTACCACAACAATAAAAAATTGTTTAGAGTCTTATCATATTATGATTGAAGATCAAAAGTATTGTTAATTGAGAAAGTCATATTAACGTTTCGAGATTTTTTTATTTTATTTTCATTTTAAGTGAGAAAGCTTTACTCAAGCAATGAAAGCTCTTTACTTTCGGCACGAAGTTTAGGTTGTTTGTCTTTAGTTTAGTACAGAACCAAGGCTCTCAACTACTTTCTTTGTTCATTGTAATCGAGTTTGCGACTTTTGTGAACTTCCGTCTCTATGAGATTTTTGTTCTTGGTATGCTTGTATTTTTTTTAATGTGAAATGAATTGAACTTTTAATAAAAAAAATGTGATCGTAAAAATATGAGTGAAAATTTATTTTTTTTTTGTAAAATAAAGTAAATTTTCTTGGTAATTTTTTTAAATGAATTAGTTTTTAATGTCGCATGTGATTTTATGCATTTAATTTTTAATTAATTTTTAAATAACATATCTTTTAATTATTGTTACCTATCATCGATATTGATAATTTTTTTAAAACTTTAAATAATATATAAATTTTGAACTATATAAGAAAGTAAGCTATAATGTTAATTTGAAAAAAAATAAAATAAAAATAAAGTAAAATAACATGCATAAATTATAATAGCTCATGATAAATAAAAAATATATTTATCCTAAATTAATAAACACAATTAATAACAGTGCTCGAAAAGTAATGGTTGATATTTGACTTTTTTTTTTAACAAACCAGGAAAACATTTTTCAACTACACCAAACAAATAATACATAGATAAAAGAAACAATTTTAAGGGTGATTGTTTCTTCGAACAACCATTGTTTTAATGCTTCATTATTTTTTATATAATTCTAACTTATTGATACTAACAACCTCTATTTTTTTATCAGTAATTTTTTTTAGATGTTCCTTGATTGAATATGTCTAACACTATTTATAAAGCTAAACTTACATTTTAATTGATATATAACTATAATATTAATTAATTGATAATTAAGATATTTACAATTCTATACAAGTAATAACTTTGTTTTACATCAATAAAATTAGTGTGATTTAAAAAAAATTAACACAACTTTATTATACTAAAATTTTTAACTAATAATTGTAAATTTAATTATAATTATATTTATCACAATTTTTTCATTTTTTATTCTAAGAGTCCTATTTAAGTAATAACTCTATTTTACATCAACAAAATTAGCATAATTTTTTATTTTTTAAAAACACTAATATTAACACAACTTTTTTATGTCAAATTTTTTAACTAATTACAATTATCACAAATTTTTTTATATTTTATGTTTAAAGTTCTATTCAACTAATAATTTTATTTTTAAAATTAGCGTAAATTTTTTAACTAATAATTCTAAATTAAATTATAATTATTTCTAAAACTAATTCAGTAATATGATAGAAAATAAAAGATATTATAGATATTTTTCCAATTCGTGCTTTTATATATATTATAGATGTTTTTTTGAGTTAATTGCACATTTGCACCAGACATCCTCGAAATATGATCTCCATTCTAAATTGATCTCCAAACTACAAACTATTGATGTTATATTAATCATGTCTTTCTGTTATTAAAACAGTTAATTTAACCATTAAATAACATATCAAATCTTATGTAGCATAATTTAAAATGAAAATTTCATTAAGGATGTTTAGGGATGCAATTAGAACGTTTTAAAGTTTGAAAACTAATTTAGAATGAAAGTTATAGTTTGAGGATGTATAGATTAATTCTAATTTTTTATATCATTATTTTTACAATTTTAAAATGAAATTTTCTTTTTTATTATCAATTTTCAATAAATTTAATTAATTTCTTTTTAAAAAATCAATCAGCTGCTTTATGATATGTTTGTTTAATAAAAAAATAAATTAAAATTTGTCGAAAAATTAAATAAATTCTATTTAAAAGAATAAATAATTCTTCTAATTTCAGTGGTAATTTTTGTTTTTAACATCTTGAATCTAAAGCTATCAATCTAATAGTTTTATATATATGTTTAAAATTTGATATGATAATTTTAAATATGCTCCATGTCAGATAAAAAACTAGTATTTCACTCCTATGCTAATGCTAGGCTAAAAGGACTTGATTGATATGAAATTAATATTTAGAGGACTCAATTAGAACATTTTGAATTCTAGAGCGATTTAGAATCTTGGTCATAGTTTGGGGGCGTAAAGTGAAATTAACCCTTTTCTTTAAGAATAAGAAACTGGGCTTAATGTGGGCTCATGCTCAAGCCCAATCTAGCTTCACAGTGGACCGTTAAGCCACTATTGTTCTCTGCTGAACTGACTTCCTAGAAAATCAAACCGCAAAGCCAGAGTCCATTAGAAACGCAAAACAAGAGAGAAAGGAAACCGGCGAGACAAAGTCGAAGGCGGAGAAGCGCCGCAGATGACGGAGCCAAGACGATTGAGAGGACACAAGGCTACCGCCACTTGCTGTATCGCCTCACGTGACAAGCCCGGCCTCGTCGCCACTTCCGGCGAAGTAACCCCTACACTCGTCTTCTTAATCTCCTTCGAATTTCAATTTTCACTGAAACTTGTCTGTTTTAATAATATTACAAAAATTAATTTTTAAATTAGGATGGTTGCATTTGTTGGTTTGATATGCGATGCAAAGATGTGAAATTTGTTATGGATGTTAGCAATGAACCAATTTCATCCCTTTGCTTCAACTCAGGTCATTTTCTATCATTTAAAAAAAAAAATTCTTAATGCATTTCTAATTGATTTTTCTTTTAATTACTTATTATTATTTATTCTTGGCATCAAATGCAGGAAATGAGAATATCATCTATGTTTCAACTGGAAATGAGGTCAAGTCCTTTGATGTGCATATGGTAAATTTATATTCCTATGACTGCTTTTGTTTTGATTACATTTGAAATTTGCTTATAAATTGTTCGTTTATAGTTAGCAGATAACTCATGGAAGCCTTTGGAGAGCTATAACTATAATAAAGAGGAGATAAATCAGGTAGAAATTTGAGATTTTTTTGGGAAAGAAATTTAAAGGTGCTTTAGTTTATGAATTTGTAAAGTTTAGTATGCGTTGGCATATTATATTTTTTTATGTTTATGCAGGTTACTTGTAATTCCAGATCATCTTTCCTTGCATCTGCGGATGATGGCGGTGAGATTAAGGTAATTCGATTTTCATTAGTTTAATGGTCTGTCTTATGCTAGTAATATAAATTATTATTGCCATGAAGAATTTATTTGTTGGTTTATTTAACTGATAATGTTAAAATTATCAATGAATAATATATCTAATGTCATTCGTGCAGATTTGTAGTTTTGTTTTCTAGATAGATATTGTTTGAATTTTAACATTTTAGCCTCGTATGGTCATATATGTTGCAGATCATTGACATTCATCAGAAACGTATTTTCAAGACATTGAGAGCCGGACATACAAGTGTATCCTTACTCTTTAAGCCATTTGCCTGTTCCTATTGTGTATGATAATTTAATGTCCTGTGATATATGAACTGAAATTTCCTGGCTCTCTATTTTATTTCTGGAAAGTTTCCTTTCGAGCCCTTGTTTTTACAGTGAGACTTTTATTGACTTGTTATTATGGTGATCCGAAATGGGGGGATTAGAAGGTGGTTAGCTATTCATTTCTGGTTGGAGTTAGCTTGAATCTTTATCCTTCTTTCATATCTTTCTCGCCTTAACACATCACAGATTTGCAGCAGTGTTCAGTTCATTCCTTGGAGACCTTGGGAAAGTAGGTCTTTAAGGTTTTATAGTACTCTTTAAAATCTCTAACTTCGTTTTCTCTTAGCTGTCCATTACAGTTATTCTATTTGAATGACGGTTCATAATATTTTTACTCTATTTTAATGTGGCAGTCGTTACAGGAGGTCTTGATTCGAAGTTTATCATATGGGACTTCTCAAAAGGGCGCTCATCCAAAATTGTGGATTTTGGTATATGTCTTAAAAATTCTTTGTTTCATGGTTTTATGGAGGTTCTTCAAATATTAAATGTGTCATATCTACAGCATTTTTATAATATCATTGACAATGAACTTAAGCTGGTGCATATTTGCTCATTGTGATTATTCTAGACAAACACAAGGCTAGTGCATGTTCAATTCTCGTATTTTTGCCCCTTCACTGCAGGCCTGCCCGACATGCGTAGTGGTAGTAATGCTGGACAATGTTTAAATCCAGCTTTTGTTCACTCAGTAAAAGTCCCAGATGTTGATATGTTGGACAAAATAGGCAAGATATGTGTTGTGGCAAGGGGTGATGGTGTTATTGATGTGATTAATACGGAATCAGAACTTACAGCCACAAAACCTAAAAGTTCCACGAAATCTCGAAAAGGAACTCAGTCCAAAGGAAGTGACGGTGGAGTTCCCGATGAAAATGGAAGAAAATGGTTGCATTTAGATTACTCTTTAGGTGGTCATACTGCTGCCATGTCTTGCGTGACATTTTCGTTGTTTGGAGAGAAGGGGAAGTTCCTTGTATCGGGTGGAAACGATAAGTTAGTCAAAGTCTGGGATTGCTCTAGGTGTCTCGATTCATGGCAGACAGGAGATACCAACGAGCTGCTACATTTGAATATCAATTTAACCAAAAAGGTGAATCTCATTGCTTCATGTACTGTATATGTTCAATTTCTCTTCGAAGCTTCTCGTTTTTAACCACTTCTGTTGTCAGGTAAATTGGCTCTGTACAACTCCAGCTGAATCGGACAACCTCGTTGTCTGTGACACAACTAAACTTGTGAAGGTGTACAGTGTTTCCTAAACCAAAGCTGCAGAATCATCACGTGAGGTTTGTCATTTATTACTGTTTCTGGAGTATGTTGTTGCCAAAGATTGACATGGCATCGGGAGCACTAGGAAATTATGTAAGCTTGAAATAGTTGGTTATGTTGAGTATTATCTTTGTTGAAGAAAATACAAAGGAAACAAATATGATCCCATAGCTGTTACCGTGTTGATGTAAAGTTGATACTGCAAATTTTGGAGTAGTTCATTCCTTTACCTTTCATCCCTTGTGAACAAGTAAGCTGACTCTTTTCATTTCATTATACTTACCATTGGACTACAAAGCAAAAATAAGTATTGTAGCTTGATAAACAAAGGTTATGTAACCCACACTAATATAATCATTTATTTGTTTTGCTTAAAGGATCTTTTATTTATTTAATATTATTTGAACATGACTCTCACGAGAAAAATAGGTTAAACTCTGCTCTTTGTGTAAGTTGTGGATTTAATTTTTATACTCTGATTTGGTTAGTTTTAGTCCCATGCATTTTGAATTAGGCAATTTTACTCTTATACTTTTCAAAATTTAAAATTTGGTTTTGCTACTAGTGAATTTGGTTTTTATTCTCCAATTTGATCATTATTAGTTCTTATGCTTTTTGAATTTTTCAATGTTAACTTAGACGATAACCGTTAAACTTATTAATTAAAATAGCTTGGTTTTTCTATGAATATTATATGAAAATAATAATCTCACATAATATATGTTTATAGTATAAGATGATGTTTGTAGTATATGTTTGTAGGCGGGGTCTTGCCCCCAATGGCCAAGCCAAGAAATTATTTGGAGAGCCAATATTAATTAAAAATTTAGAGGACAAAGTGTAATTTTATTATTATATTAATTAGTAATTTTTTAAAAATTACAGAGACTCTATAAAGAATTTTTCATTTTGGGACAAGTCACTGCCTGGTCCCTCTCCCTACTCGCCCCTTATTTGAATGGAATGATAACAATTTTAGTCCCTCTCAATTAAAAATAGTTTAATTCAACCCTTTTTAAAAGAAAATTTTTAGCTTCACTTCTCCAACTTTTATAATTTTATTTTGACCTCCAATACTAAATTCTTGGCTTTGCTCTTGAAAATAATAGAATTTAACTTAATAAATTTAAAATTATTATTTAATTAAGATCAAAATTTTAAAAATTGAAAAGTATAAATAATAAAAATGAACAGATTAAGATATAAAAATCACGCATAGAACGAAAATTAAGATCGGGATTTGACTAAAAAATATAAGTCTTCAATCAGGCTGAATAGAATATGCAATTTTGGGTAGCAAAATCAATGTCAGAAAACAGAGGTCCATGACAACAGCTATGTGGTAGGGACAATCTGGTCTGGCCAAATTTTGGTACATGTTTGGTTTGGTGTCACTCCTCTTCCATTCCTGACTCATTATTTTAACCTTCTCTTTTTCATTTTTTAAATCATAATAATCTTAATTTGTTGGTTATATACCCAGTTGAATAATGTTTATTTGCTTCTTTTTCCAATTTATGATCTTTGCTTTTCAACTTACTAGATATGATATTTTTCTTCTATTTTCTGAAATCTCCAAATTTATGAGACAGTAAATTAATGCGAGGCGTATTATTTATGGTTCAACAGTGACATACATTTAGACAAGGGTGAAATTATTTATTAGTTATTATACTATGTGTAAATTGTAGATTTAGTCTATAGACATTAATTTGATCATTTTTAATATATTTATTTTTCAAATTTTGAAATTTCGGTCTTGACAAAATTGTGATGGTTAAATTTGTTAAGTTATGTTATTTTCAAAATTTATGCGGCAAATGTATTATCACATGTATTATAAATACGTAGGGATGGATCTTGACATTGAGTTTTCTTTTGAGGGGTGATTGACTAAAATTTTTAAAAATTTTGAAGGTTTTAATGAGAATTTTCAAACAATTTTGTATGTTTAACTAAAACTTTCAAAAAATGTTTTTTGAAAGGTTTAATGAGAATTTCAAAAATTTTGAGCGGGCTAATTAAAATTTTCAAAAAATGTATAATAAAAAAATTCAAAAACTCTTTGAGGTCATAAAGATCATCAGCCCCTGTAAATACGTCAGCTTGTTGTTTCCTCATATTACTCATAGAAAAATCATGTTATTTTAATTAACAGATTTAATGGCTATCATTTGATTTAGGAGTAAAATCTAAAAATTCGAAAAGTATAAAAACTAAAAATGATTAAATTGAAGAACATTAATTAAATCAACAATTTACCAGACCAATAACAGAATTTTGAGTTAACAAATTTAACTGCTACAATTTGGTTTAAAACCGAAATTTCAAAATCCGAAAAGTATAGGGACTAAAATTGATCAAATTAGAGTACATGGGTTAAATTCACAACTTACTTATAGTACAAGGATTAATAGCATAATTTCACCTTAGGCAAATGCCAGTTAGTTAAAGATGTACCTTGCCCAACCGAAAGCTTCCTTAAACTTCCCGCAATTTTTTAAATTTCTTTTTCCCTTAGAAAAAAGAAAAAAAAAATGTAAGCTTTGCTTGTCAGAGATTTCTCTGCAAATACATTGACACCAACAACCCACCCTCCATTACACTACCAACCGGCCTTCCCCTTCAACCTTTCTTCACCATTACAACATGCCTATCTCCACCCTTAGCCCAACATGCACTTATATCTTGTGTTTGGTTGTTTTTCTTTTTCATATAAAAACACACAACAAGACACAAAGGTATTGAGAGATAAGTAGAGGGAAAGACCCTTTGGTTAGCATATTGTTTGTAGCATTGGGTTTTTCTCAAGGAAGAAGAAGGAGAAAGATAAGTAATGTTTTTGAGAATGATGGAATCTGGGGTTCCTGTTTGCCACACTTGTGGTGAACATGTTGGGTTGAATGTTAATGGTGAACCCTTTGTGGCTTGCCATGAATGTAATTTCCCTATTTGTAAGAGTTGTTTTGAGTATGATCTTAAGGAAGGACGAAAAGCTTGCTTGCGTTGTGGTAGTCCGTATGATGGTACATTTCATTTTAATTCTTGATGCTAGTTTTTTACTTGTTTCCATTTGGTTCTTGATAAATCTTTGTTATAATCTTGTGTTTGCCAAGTGCTTGTTTGATTTCCCATGAAAAAGATAAAGATAGAAGTTGTAAACTGATTGCACGACTGATTATTGTGAACTCCTCAGAAAACCTGTTGGACGATGTCGAGAAGGCCACCGGCGATCAATCGACAATGGCTGCACATTTGAGCAAGTCTCAGGTATTGTTTTTTGCTGCTTTTGAAAGGTTCAGTCAAAGCCAGGAGGGATATTGAGAGCTTTGTGTTATTCATGTTGGTTTATACAGGATGTTGGAATTCATGCAAGACATATCAGCAGTGTGTCTACATTGGATAGTGGTATGTAATATAAATTTCTTTCCATATTATTGGTTTCTTTCTTTCAATTTCCTTCAGTTCTGAAAGCTCGAATCGTCTCGTAAAATATCGTAGAAATGACTGAAGACAATGGGAATCCGATTTGGAAGAACAGGGTGGAAAGTTGGAAAGAAAAGAAGAACAAGAAGAAGAAGCCTGCAACAACTAAGGTTGAAAGAGAGGCTGAAATCCCACCTGAGCAACAAATGGAAGATAAACCGTAAGTATTTAATTAGAAAAGCCTTGCTTGATTTTGAAATATACAAAGCAGATTAATGATAAGAGCCTATTTAGTGAAATGATTTTTGTTTATGTTATGTGTTACTGATATGTAATATTTGCATCTGCAGGGCACCGGATGCTTCCCAGCCCCTCTCGACTATAATTCCAATCCCGAAAAGCAGACTTGCACCATACCGAACCGTGATCATTATGCGATTGATCATTCTCGGTCTTTTCTTCCATTATCGAGTAACAAACCCCGTTGACAGTGCTTTTGGACTGTGGCTCACTTCAGTCATATGTGAAATCTGGTTTGCTTTTTCCTGGGTGTTGGATCAGTTCCCTAAGTGGTATCCTGTTAACAGGGAAACATACATTGACAGACTATCTGCAAGGTAACCAATACCATTAATGATGCTAATAACATAAGTTATCTTATTTCAGCTGATTTAGTATCATAATTATGTAACATATGGATTGTTACTAAGCTTGTTGGATACCATGGCAGATATGAAAGAGAAGGTGAACCTAATGAACTTGCTGCAGTTGACTTCTTTGTGAGTACAGTGGATCCATTGAAAGAGCCTCCATTGATTACTGCCAATACTGTGCTTTCCATCCTTGCCTTGGACTACCCTGTAGATAAGGTCTCTTGTTATATATCTGATGATGGTGCGGCCATGCTGACATTTGAATCTCTAGTAGAAACAGCCGACTTTGCAAGAAAGTGGGTTCCATTCTGCAAAAAATTTTCCATTGAACCACGGGCACCTGAGTTTTACTTCTCACAGAAGATTGATTACTTGAAAGATAAAGTGCAGCCCTCTTTTGTAAAAGAACGTAGAGCTATGAAAGTAAGTTCCTCAAGCTTCTTTAGCAGCATTTCTTGAATATCCATAGCACTTAGATGTTGTAATAATTTCCTTTCAACTTTGGTTACAGAGAGATTACGAAGAGTACAAAATTCGAATCAATGCTTTAGTTGCAAAGGCTCAGAAAACACCTGAAGAAGGATGGACAATGCAAGATGGAACTCCTTGGCCGGGAAATAACCCGCGTGATCACCCTGGCATGATTCAGGTTTTCCTTGGATATAGCGGTGCTCATGACATCGAAGGAAATGAACTTCCCCGACTGGTTTACGTCTCTAGAGAGAAGAGACCTGGCTACCAACACCACAAAAAGGCTGGTGCTGAAAATGCTTTGGTGGGTTATACATGATACAATACCAGACTTTCATAAAGATAGATTAAATATTTTCTGAGTTGCAACTGACATGAATAGCTTGTTACAGGTTAGGGTGTCTGCAGTTCTTACAAATGCTCCCTTCATCCTCAATCTTGATTGTGACCACTATGTTAACAATAGCAAGGCAGTTAGGGAGGCAATGTGCTTCTTGATGGACCCACAAGTCGGTCGAGATGTCTGCTATGTGCAGTTTCCTCAAAGATTTGATGGCATAGATAGGAGTGATCGATATGCCAATCGGAACACAGTTTTCTTTGATGTAAGATCAAAGATAAAGCCAATTTTCTGCTTAAGTGCTTCTGACAGTTTTAAACCTCTTGAGTTCTGACAATTCATCCAAATTTAAACTTCAGGTTAACATGAAAGGTCTTGATGGGATCCAAGGGCCTGTTTATGTGGGAACAGGTTGTGTTTTCAATAGGCAAGCACTTTATGGCTATGGTCCACCTTCAATGCCAAGTTTTCCCAAGTCATCCTCCTCATCTTGCTCGTGTTGCTGCCCCGGCAAGAAGGAACCTAAAGATCCATCAGAGCTTTATAGGGATGCAAAACGGGAAGAACTTGATGCTGCCATCTTTAACCTTAGGGAAATTGACAGTAAGTCCAAAATCTCTCAGAAAATTATAGTTAGATTAATTCTTTACTAAGCTCATGACTTGTTGACATATCTCTGGTTTTGTTTATGCAGATTATGATGAGTATGAAAGATCAATGTTGATCTCTCAAACAAGCTTTGAGAAAACTTTTGGCTTATCTTCAGTCTTCATTGAATCTACACTAATGGAGAATGGAGGAGTGGCTGAATCTGCCAACCCTTCCACACTAATCAAGGAAGCAATTCATGTCATCGGCTGTGGCTATGAGGAGAAGACTGCATGGGGGAAAGAGGTTGGAACTTTTATTCTTATCTATCATATTGCCAAAATTGATATCTTTATTGACCTTTCTTCCCTGCATAGAGGCCTTGAACTACATTAAAACTTTCTATATTTTTGCTCAGATTGGATGGATATATGGTTCAGTCACTGAGGATATCTTAACCGGCTTCAAAATGCACTGCCGAGGATGGAGATCGATTTACTGCATGCCCTTAAGGCCAGCATTCAAAGGATCTGCACCCATCAATCTGTCTGATCGGTTGCACCAGGTTCTTCGATGGGCTCTTGGATCTGTTGAAATTTTCCTAAGCAGGCATTGCCCTCTATGGTATGGCTTTGGAGGTGGTCGTCTTAAATGGCTTCAAAGACTAGCATATATAAACACCATTGTCTATCCTTTCACATCCCTTCCACTCATTGCCTATTGTTCACTACCAGCAATCTGTCTTCTCACAGGAAAATTTATCATACCAACGGTAATGAATGCTAGTAATACATGTCTTCTTTTTTGAGTTTTCAATACCATATATATGCTTCCACTGCTTCACATTTTCTAATTTGATGATCAGCTCTCAAACCTGGCAAGTGTTCTCTTTCTTGGCCTTTTCCTTTCCATTATCGTGACCGCTGTTCTCGAGCTCCGATGGAGTGGTGTCAGCATCGAGGACTTATGGCGTAACGAGCAGTTTTGGGTCATCGGTGGCGTTTCAGCGCATCTCTTTGCCGTCTTCCAAGGTTTCCTTAAGATGCTTGCAGGCATTGACACCAACTTTACTGTCACTGCCAAAGCAGCTGATGATGCAGATTTTGGTGAGCTCTACATTGTGAAATGGACTACACTTTTAATCCCTCCAACAACACTCCTCATCGTCAACATGGTTGGTGTCGTTGCCGGATTCTCTGATGCCCTCAACAAAGGGTACGAAGCTTGGGGACCACTCTTTGGCAAAGTGTTCTTTTCCTTCTGGGTCATCCTCCATCTTTATCCATTCCTCAAAGGTCTTATGGGACGGCAAAACAGGACACCAACCATTGTTGTCCTTTGGTCAGTGTTGTTGGCTTCTGTCTTTTCTCTTGTTTGGGTTCGGATCAACCCGTTTGTCAGCACCGCCGATAGCACCACCGTGTCACAGAGCTGCATTTCCATTGATTGTTGATATATTTTGTGTTTCTTAGAATTGAAATCATTGCAAGTTGACTGAAACATGTCTATTGACTAAGTTTTGAACGGTTTGTACCCATTTTATTCTTAGCAGTGTGTAATTCTCCTAAACAATGCTATGAACTATACATATTTCATTGAAATTTACATTAAATGAAACTACATCAGTCTACAGATTTTACCTGTTCTAATGTTTATGATATATAATATTGTACCTAAATACATTTGATGCTGATTATGTATGAAATAATGACACGTCATCAAAAAAAGCCTTCTGTAATGATAACACTTCGATTAAGAATGGATTGCAAGTTACATCAAATTCTAGTGTAAATTATAAAGAAAAGAATCCCTTGTGCAATGATAACACCCAAATCTCTAAACTAAGCAAAACTAATATGGTTACATGTATACTTTATCATTACAATGAAACCCTATTCTTTGTACAAGAAAATTCATTCTAACTCTTGTATTTTTTTCTAATATTTGTAAAATAAAATTTATTTATAGAAAATTTCAAGTAAGTGTAAAAAAGGGTTTTAAGTCCTTACAAGTTAACCAAGGGTGGAACCTTCTTTTTATTTTTTCTTTTCTTGTAATTTAGACAAGGATAGACCCAAGGGAAATTACCACTTTTGTAGGGTAGTGGAGATGAAAATGGCAGAAAATAGCTGGAAGCTGGACTCCACGAAAATACAGCTTATAAGAAAAGTATATTATATATACCTTTTAACCGACATCTGCATTTAATTTTGTTTTTTAAAAATACTTTCTGAAATACCTTGCATAAAAAGTTTAAAGATTCTAACTTTGACCCATGCATTGTATTTGTTTTGTACACCCATAAATAACATAAAGGGTTAATTCTGGTTTTAGTACATCTATTATACTACAAACATAATTTCGTCCTTATTTCCATAATGACTTTGGTAGGTATAAGTTGATAACATCATTAGCTTATGCTATTAAAATGATGAAGTTACTTTTTTTTGTTATTATTCGATCGTATAGTTAAAATTACGTGTCAATTAAATGCTTAATATTTTTTTTAAAAATATTTTATCACTTAATAGTAACAATTAATAATGTTATTAGTTGGATCTATTAATGACACTATAAAAGTCTCATGATTTAGCTACTGAATTATACATATTTTCTCACATTTATACTTAAAATTTTTTATTTCAATTTGATATCCAACTATAACTTTTGTTGTCAATAAGAATGTGACACAAAGCATTTTTTTATTGGATGCCAATAAATATTTTTGGGTAAAATGAAAAGAAAATGATAGTTTAGCGGCTAAATTGTGACTTAAACCTAAAAGTAAAATAATTAAATTATGTAAAATTAAAATTTAAGGATTAAATATTTATTTTTAGTATAATATAAGGACTAAAACCATAATTAAGCCTAACATAAAAATCTTGTATTGGATGTTAATAAACATAATCCAATCCCTCCCCACTTATTTGTTGTGTTGTGTTGTGTTCTGTCTTTTCCTCTATCACTTCACTTCCCAAGTTCCAACGTCACTAAAGCTTACTGCTTGCTCTCTAGTCTCTACCATGAAGCCACCACCACCATCCCTCAACTCACTACCACTCTTCCTCTTCCTCCTCCTCTCCGCCGTCATCTCCGCCGCTACCACCACCACAAATGCCACCTCTAAACTTCCCCCTGCTCCTTCCCCCACCACTGAAACTCCCTCTTCTTCTTCCTCCTCCTCTTCTACTCTAGACCCTAAACAAATTGAAGCACTTGAATCCCTCAACATTCCCACCGCAAGAGACCCTTGCATCCAACCTTCCCCTCACAACGCCACCGTTTGTGACAGCTCTAAGCCCTTTCGCCACCTCGTTTCCCTCCACCTTTCCAACTGCTCCTCTGACCTTTCCCTCTCTTTCACAGCTCTCAAGTCCCTCTCTTCCGTCCATTCTCTTTCCTTCACGAACTGCCACACATCCTCTATTCGCTTCCCTTATGATCTTTCCCTTTCCCTCACTTCCTTCACCTGCATTCGCTCCCTCCGCCGCCTCACCGGAGTCTGGCTCTCACGTTTCGTTAACTTAACCGATCTCACAGTTTCCTTCACTCCGGTTAACACTAGCGGCCTTTATGTAATCCTTGGGAACATGCATAAGCTGAAAACAATAACCATTTCTCATGCTAATCTCACCGGTTCTCTTCCACGGCACTTGCATCTGAACCTGACCCATGTTGATTTATCTGATAACAAGCTCAAAGGAAACATACCAACTTCCCTTACACTTCTTGAAGATCTTGAATACTTGAATCTTTCATCAAATGGGTTAAATGGGGAGATTCCCACTGAGTTTGGTGACTTGATATCGTTAAGAAACCTATCTTTAGCTTCCAATTCATTTTCTGGTTCAATCCCAGAGTCGATTTCTGCTATTCCAGGCTTGGTTCATGTTGATCTGAGTAATAACCAGTTAAATGGCACTGTCCCAAGGTTTTTCTCACAGTTGAAAGGCTTGAAAGTCTTGAACCTCGAGAACAATGAACTTCATGGGGTTTTACCATTCAATGCTAGTTTCATAAAGAAATTGGCTGTTTTCAAGGTTGGTGGGAATAGCAATTTGTGTTACAACCATTCTGTTTTGTCATCAAAAATGAAGCTTGGGATTGCTCGTTGTGATAAGCATGGATTGCCTATGTCACCTCCTCCTTCTAAGGAGTCTTCTGGTGATAGTGACTTGTCAGATTATGAAGATGATAGTGCAGACGATACAAGTGAAAACAAGGAGCATCATCACGGGCCAAATAAGGTTGTTCTTGGTGTTGCAATTGGACTTTCTTCCATAGTTTTCCTTATTGTTTTCTTAGTTCTTCTCTCAAAATGGTGTGGTTGAACAAAACAGTAGTTTCGATCATTGGTTAGATTTTTCATAGTTTGCCATTTATTTATTACTGATATTTGATACACTTGATTTGTGATAAACGAGGGGGGAAAAGTAGCTATAGGAGGCAGAGGAATCATTGAACTGGTATGGTATTCTTTTTTGCTGATATTTTTGGCCATTAGCAGTGGTTTCCATTTTTTTACGAGGTTGTGGTCAATGAAAGGTGTATAAGGAGTTGCTAATGAAATGTGTCAATGTTAGTCTTTTAAAAAATGTATTCTTCAACTTCAAGCATTTGCTTTTTGACACCATTTTTATGATTTTATCATTTCTGATAATTCACTCTGCTTTACTTTAATCGATTTGTTATCCAACTGTGTTGTCTAACATTAATCTAAAAGGTTTCTAAATATTAATATCAATGCCAAGAGAAAAGTTGAAATGTGAGCTTTCCCCTGTAAGAACGACCAAAGTATCGTCTTCTGCGGCTACTGTTCTAGATCTTGTCTCTCATTTAAAGCTGTTACAGTTCTTGAAATATCAATTAACCACATATTACTGTTGATCTTTTGCGAATTCAGGCTCAAAATTGTATGTTGTGGCATATACCTGTTGGACGATCTTCTTTGTTACTATAAACTTGGAGATAATGATTAAAAGCCAAGTTGTTGGTGTTGGTGGATGAATTTGTGGATGTTAATTTATTGTGATAAAAATGATGAAACATTATGACAGATCCAACTGTTATGGTTCCTGCAATAGTTTTGATGGTTGGATCCCAGTTGCTGTTCAGCTGTGTGTCCTGGATACTAGTTTCGTGGTTCTTACTTACTCAAAAAAGGACCACACCACGTGGATGTATGGCCCCAAAGCCGTCATCATGGCCAGGTTGCTGTGACCTTACTTTACTAGTAAGCTTAACATCGTACTGGCTAATTATTTACGATGCTTAAATCTTCGTTGACATAGAATTCGGGATTAAAAAAAAAAGTTGTTAATCTATAGCCTAGTGTTAAGGATTGAGTAGTTACTCAAGTTGTTAGCCTTTAGCTAAGGCTGTTAGCAAGTTTGTTATAAGCAGTTACTCCTTAGCTTTCTATAAATATGATAAGCTCAGTGTACAAAGATGAGTTTTGGAAGCAAATACAGAATTAAGTTTTCTTCTAATTAGCCTAGTCATTATTCGCAAGTCAATATAGTTCTGTGTTAGTTCGGTGTTTTACCTGAGTTTCTTCACCTAGTCACCAGAAGCCTCTGCAAGAACAATATCCATCCTTAAAATGGTGAAACCGATTCGGATCTCTCAGCACAATTTCTCTTCTGGTTTCCTTGGACATGAACTTGGCCATTTCATGACAATCACCGCATACTCGGAGATTCTTGGTAACCCGTATTGTTTTTCGAGGTGGTAAGGTTAATAACCCAAAAGCCATGGCTAATTTCTCACTGTGACCACAAAGAGCCATTTCTTTTTGCATCTCATCTGCATTAATCAAAGCATACTTAGTTTTAGGAAAATGGCCTTCTTCCTTCATCTTCCTTCTCATCTTCTTTAGCAAAGATTCAATGTTCTTGGAATGTGGGTGTGAGCTATTATTTCCACTCACAAAGAGATTAACTTTTCCCTTTATCTCTATCCAACTGCAACCTGGGTTCTTTCTTAGGCCTTGCTTCCCTATCTTCTCTCTCAGTCTTTTCACTTCCTCCCATTTTTCTGCTTCTGCATAGATATTTGCTAACAGTACATAGTAGCCTGAGTTTTCCGGCTCTAGCTCGAAGACACGTTCTGCAACTTTCTCGGCTAATTCAATATCATGGTAATTCCTGCAACCGCAAAGCAAAGCTCCCCAGATTGTGGCATCTGGTGCAATAGGCAATGTTTCGATGAATTCGTATGCCTTTGAAAGGTTACCAGTTCGAGAAAGAAGATCTACCATGCAGGCATAGTGTTCCAATTTCGGTTCGATGTTGAAATCATTTTTCATTATGTAGAAGAATCTCCAACCTTGCTCGAGTAGTCCGGAATGGCTGCAGGCATACAGTATAGATATGAAGGAGACTTCATCTGGCTCGATTCCCGCATCTCTCATCTCGTTGAAGGTAGCGATAGCTTCATTTCCATACCCATGCATACCATAACCAGCGATCATGACCGTCCATGAGACTAAATCTTTTGAAGGAATCATATCAAAAAGTAAACGTGCAAGACCTAGAACTCCACACTTGACATATAGGTCGACAAGTGCATTGGCCACATGTCGATCCGAAGAATACCCGTTTCTCAATATGTAACCATGGATCTCTTTGCCTCTTTCTAGAGCAGATAGGCTGGCACATGCAGGAAGAACACATGCCATAGTTCTACTGTCAGGTTTCAGTTCTTTGAGCATTGCAGCAAACGTTTTTAAGTGCTTCATTGGGAAGACAATTCTTCGAGTAACCTCCGATCATGGTATTCCAAGAAATAATGTCCTTCACAACCATCGTCGAAAAAACAGAGTTTGCAGCTTCCATGCTTCCACATTTAGCATACATATCCATCAATGCATTACACACAAACAAATTGGATTCCATGTTATTTGCCTTGATGTAATCATGTACATCCTTGCCATTATCCAATGAACCACTTCTAGCACAAGCATGTAGAATGCTTGTAATAGCAACCACATCTAGTTTAACACCTTCCTTCTCCATTTGTTGAAGCAATTTGATGGCTCCATCAGACCGGCCATCTCGGGTGTAACCTGCTATCATGGAAGTCCATGACACGACATTTCTTTCACCCATCTTCTCAAAAACCCTCAAGGCACCATCAAGATCACCACATTTTGAATACATGTCCAGTAAAGTATTACTAAAGTTGATTCTCCTCTCAAAACTAGATTTTATTGCCAAAGAATGAACAGCCTTCCCTAGTGAAAGAGTACCAGAATTTGCACAACCGACAAGAACACTAATAATAGTAGCCAAATCCACATCAATACCCAAATACATCATCTGTTTATAGATCCCCAGCCCTCTCTCTGTAAGACCATTTGATACATAGCCACTTATCATAGAGTTCCATGATATAACATCTCGGTCACACAATTTATCAAACAGTTCAAAGGCACTTTCAGGTCTTTTGCCCTTGAAGTAAAATGCAATGAGGGAGTTCACCACACTGTTACAGCTACCAAACCCAATTTTAACAAATACCCATGAACACATTCGCCTTCTTTTAAACTACCCAGAGCAGCAAAACACTTCAAAACACAAGAAAAGGTGTAAGAGTTCACTTCAATTCCCTTTTCCACCATTATCTTGAATAAACAAATGCTCTCCTTAAAATCGCCAATTTTTGCATACTCACTGACCATGAAATTCCACAAATAAACGTTCTTTTTCTCCATCGTATCAAAAACTCTCCTCCCTTCTTTTAAATCTCCACAAGTTGCATAAAATGATACAAGCTTCAAGCCCAAGGCTTCATCGACTCCAACACTATTAGACTTAATGATTGAATGAACTTTTTTTCCATCCGTAAATGATTTTAAACCAGCACAAAGCTGTAAAACCGAGCTGTACGTTTTAGTTTCAAGTTCAGATTTTTTACACATGCAAATCAATTCCATGGCATTTTCAAGATCACCCAATTGGCAGAAATGAAGGATTTTTGCATTATAATCTGTAACTTGATGATCAATGGTTCTTGTGGGTGTAGCTGAGATTCGGATAGGGATGCAAGAGCTGAAAATTGGAGAGAAAATTTTAGTCTTTAAAGAAGGTTTATGGATAAAGCAACCATTTTGAGATGAGAAAAAGTTTTCTTTACGGTTTTGGTTTAGAGTTAGAGGAGAGAAACATAAGTTAGGTGCCGCTTTAGCCATGGAAAGCCAGGGAATCTCTCTTTCCAAAATGCGAAAGCTTTATGAGAGCTAACGGTCTATAAGGGTCTGCCTTTTTCAACCATTATATGAATTTCCGATATAATATTATTAAAAGAAATAATCAGAAAATATCTTAGTTTAAAAAGATCTGAGTTTAACAGCGCACTGCAAATTCAGTTCAAATTGATTGATAATATTCAATTAAATCAGTTATGATGATTAATTTGATTGTGTAATGGTTAAAATGATTAAATCCATCACAAACCTTAGTTTCATTTCCTGATAAATAAATAGTTTCAACCAGTTTGTAAATTGGTTTGTACCAATTTACGAGTCAAGAAATCGGCCAATAACCGGTCAGTCCGGTTCTGGTTTAAGATTGATTGATTGATTAAATTTGTATTTCGATTTTTTACCGAATTGAAACTTGCAGGGTTGAAAGAACAAGCAAATGCCAGAAGAAACAAGGGTTACTAAAAATTGAAGAATAAATATAAAACCAACAGGAAAGTCTCAAGCATAAATCTATTCAGGAAAAAGAGAGAAACTGATACACAAACTAGTCAAAATCAAGTAGCCAAAACTGAAAACAACTCAAACTGAGCTCGTTACTGCTATTTCTTAAGCTCCAATATTTTGGGACTTGTTAAGGATGACACCTTCATATTTGACCTGGAACCACTTCATGGCATCTTCCTTAGTAACTCTGTGCTGAATACCAACACGTGACTTGCATCGGCGACGACGGCCAACGCGATAACCAGCTCGTTCCAGAACAACGTAGAAGTCCATGCCGTAGATACCAGTTGAAGGATCGTACCTAGAGAAGACAACAAGTGTTGGTAATTTATGCCATCAAGGAGTTCGTCAATATCAACTGTCACTACTAATAAAATTGAGCCTTCCCCATAACCAGTGTTAACCACTAGATGATAGCATCAGGAAATGTTAACTTTTAAAGGGGTACCTAGTTTCAAGCCACACACTAACTTTAACCGGAAAGGCAAACCTTTGAACGACTAAGCCTGGTTAAAAGTTGCATTGCTATCTCCTGGTAATTCTATGTTGCTTGGCCTCTTCATTTTATTTGAAGTACATGCGTCCGATACATGGATGCGAGGACAAAACCAACAATCAGCTAAATACATTGAAAACCTAGAATGGTATAATTGGCAAAGCAGCACCATTCTTAAATCCTAATAGCGATCCCGACCCTAAAGTTAAATGAAAGCATTGCAGGATACAAACAAGTGCATTGCCATTTCAATGAAAATCGAAGACTTGAACCTATCAAATATTGCTAATTCTCATCAAATTTAAATTGAAAAACAAGTATCCGGAATGCATTATCAACATATATCAATTAAAACAAAAGAGACATACAGAAAAAGACTTACTTGATGCCAAGATCAATGTGTTCCTGGATACCGAATCCGAAGCAGCCGGTATCACTGAAGTTCCTCCTCAAAAGTTCATACTCCTTAACCTTCAACCCACTCTCAAGAAGCTGCATAGCTTTCTCTCCCCTCACAGTCACGTAGCAAGCAATCTTCTCATTACGCCGAATTCCGAAAGATCTCACAGTGTACCTAGCTGCTCACATCAACCCCACATTTTTATTTCCATAAACAACACAATCCAACAAAAGGACAGAATTGGTATCATAATTTTTTTTTACCTTTGGAGAAGACGGGGGTTTGACCACTGAGTTGTTCCAAGACCTAAAACGAGTATACAGGGATAAGCTAATATTTAAGTGCAAGATTTGGGGGAGAACATGAATGGGTTTTTGTCTGTGTGAATAACGGCGGTTACCTTGGCGGCACGGGTGAGACGATCGCCACTTTCACCGACGGAGATGTTGAGGACAAGTTTTTGAACTTTAATCTCCCTCATTGGGTTCGACAGCTTCTTCTCCGATGCCTTTCGTAGTTATACAAAGTAAAAACAACCATTAAAAAATGTTAATGATACATGTATTAACAAAACGGAAAAGGTCGAGATAAAGAGAAAGCTACCATGATATGGGAAATGGAGGCTGAGAGCAGCGTTGTACTGACAAGTGACAAAGAGGCAGCTGGGTCTAATTCCTCACTCTAGGGTTTTCAGGCTGCATGTATGAGTGTTAAAAGTCGCTTCCTTGTTCATGTATGAGTGCCAAAGTCTCCTTGAGTTTTGGGCTTTTGGTCTATGGGTTTTTGGGCTAAAAGAACAAGAGAGAAGAAGATGAATGAAAAAAACAAATTGGATCTTTCTCATGATAAAGGTCCATTTCCTTCGAAAATCTAGGGTAACCCAAAACTGCTTTTTTTTCTCTTACTACATCACGGTCATTAAATTATTAATAAATTTATGTCTTGATTATTTAACTTTAAAAAAATTATAAAATAATTATTGAATTATTCAAAAATTTTCATTTAGTCTAGCTAGTGAGTTTCAATAAACATCGACGAGTAAAAAAGCATACATTATATTCAAGTTGATCTAATGATTAATAAGGAATATCAAAAAATAAAGTTGTTTGAATTTTAATTCATAAATTAATAATATTCAAAATATTTCATGAAAAAAGAACAAAACTGTAGAAAAGAAAGAAGGCCATGATAGTGATTTTAACAACCTTACATGAAAATTTTCGAATAATTTTATGACCGTTTTATAACTTTTTAAAATCGAGTGATTAAAATATAAATTTATTAATTCTTTAATCACTTCAAATGCTTTTAAAAGAATTCGGAGTTCTGTAGTTGCATTCTAACTCCGTTTCAACTCCGACTAAATTTAATCCCATTGTTATTTTTACCATCCACAAAAGTCAAACTCAGAATCATACTTGAAATATATCAAAGTTCTTATCACTCACTCGACAAATTTGTTATTGAAAAACCATTCATCATAAACATCAACTCTATGTCGATCAAATTTGTGTTACAATCATGTATATATAATGGGAATTCCCCTAATGAATTCGACATAAATGCATGCCAAATCTAGATCTTTAATAAATAAGAAGAAAAAAAACTTCTCACTGTAATACAGCCTAAGCCATCCTTTGCCTAAGCTTTGACTTTAAGCTGAAAGGCACAAATACCAAACAAGTTAATATTGCAAGCAGCAAATACAATTTTGTCACAGTAAAAGAATTGGGGCATGGATGGCTACTTCTGAAATTTGAAAACTCAATCTTTATGGTTTGTCTATATGGGTATTGAAAACCGGAAACAACCCGTAATGTAGCTTCACTGACGAGTTATTTCATATCCATTCAAATTCAACAGGAGAAGCAGACCCGACAGGAAGGCAAGAAAAGGTGGTGCAGAGGACGATCGTTATGTCTGGTTCACACCTTTGCTAAAACATATTCACACGGAAGAACCACGGCAGTACAAAGGCCATTACCAGGCATGCCATGAGGAAGTTACAGAAAGGCTGTCCACGCCAACATCCTGAACGTTGATCTGAGAAGCTACCACCGCCACTTGTAGATCCTTGGCCATGCCAATCTTCGATAAATCTGTTATCTCTAACGCCACTGATATTTTTTGCGGTTTGACCACAAATTTCGCACATTCTGCGGAAAAAAAAATTAAACATAAGAAGGTATATATAGGAGATTTGCCAACATGTTCTGCTTCCAAGTACTTCCTGAGATATCGAATGTTGGTTTGAGATACAAGCTATTCACGATACATAAAAACAGTTGCTATTTGATAATAATTCAATGAACTCTTAGACCTAAATGTATGATGACAATTCAATTCGCTCAAAGAGTTGAAAAAACAAGAAGATAGGTAAACACAAAGGGTCTATAGCTTCATATTCGATATTGATCAAAGTTAACATTTCTCACTTATGTATGTTCTTAGAGTCCAATTAGATATTTCATTGCAAAAAAACAATGGCAATGGAGAAAAAAGTCATGTTTCAATGACCATTGAAATATTTCACATCATTAACTCTTCTGTTCCACTTATCGTATATACTATATAGTTTTGTGCCTCCTTACAAAAGGTGGATGGTAATTTTGATATCCATAAATGAAAATGTTTCAATGAGACCTAAAAAACTTATAGTTGGTCCTAAAGCTAATCCCAAACACAACTAGAGCAAAGAACAATTAAAATTCCAGAGTTAAGAAGCCAAACCCTATATCAACAATACCTAACACATAATGACATGGTAGTAACAGCAAAGCATTAACAACAAGGCAATGCGTATTTTCCCCGAAGAGACCTAGTTTAGATCCTAAAACTTCACTACTAGAGAAAGAACATTACCTGTTTCCTTTCAGCTTAAACCATGCCTCTGCGCAATGACTATGTGCGATTCCTAGCTCATCTTTGCACTCACAACCGAGTTGAATTAGATCCACAGCAGCTGCAGTAGCCGATGTACTATCGGTAGATTCAAGGGATTGCTCAGAATTCAAATGACAAATTCTACAAACTGTTTCCTCATCCCAACTCTCCTTAAACTGTCTTCGGCCACCACCGCTTCCCTTTACATCAATCACACATGCGTCCTCTGCTTCAGCAGCTTTTGTCTTTGGCCCTTCGACTGATACTTTACTTGAACCGAGTCCATAGTCTTTCACTTCAAACTCTCCACTAATTCCTTCCAGAGATGCTGCCTCTTGGGTGTTAATCACAGTAATGGTCTGAATTACAGATCCACTAACTGAATTAGGGAAACTCTCACTACTTCCTTGATCAACTTGACCTAGTTTTTCGGCAACTCCTCTAATTTCATTCATCTCCTCGTAAATCGATTCATTTCTTTCTTCAACCAACCCCTCACTTGATGATACCACTACATTTGCATCAATTAAACTATTTGAATTCCCGTTAGTTCCCAGATCATTCTGACCAATTCCTCTCCCAAAATCCATCTCCTGATTCTTACACGATTCAAAGCCATCATTTTGCAATCTCAAATCCGAATTTTCTCCATTAGAACACAATTTTTCTTCAGAATTTTCCACAATGGCGGTTCCAGACACAACCCCATTAACCGAATTCTTTGAATTTCCACCGACACATTCCCCAACTTGACTCAAGTTCATACTAGTCCCTATGCAATCACCCCTTTTCTCTTGATCCATTAATCTTAGCTAACTAGACCTCTTCCTCCTCTAAAATAATAAAAAAACCAAGGCAATAAGCATACATATGAGCAATCAGATAATGGAAAAGAGCTAATGTTTTCTCCATTTTAAAACCAATCCCAGACCATGTACACTGTGATCAAACCATTTTTCCTGCTCATTACACCCCACCACAAGAATCCAAAAAAGCTATAATCACAAAAGAATCAACATAATCATAGAAAGAGCTTATGAACTCCCTCAAAAGTAATAAAAATCGAATCTTTGTTTAACTTCCAAAACAACCCAGAATCAGATCCTTACCTACTTTTGTATCACTTCAACTCCAAGCAAATAAACAAACAAACAAAAATCGTACCTCCACCCCAAAAATAAGAAGGGTTTTGTGAACATTGAAATGTCAAAACCCAATAATTCAAATGGAGAAAAGATCATAATAAAATGCGTTCAATTGTTATAAGAGAATCAAACACTTTCACCATTAAAATACAAATAAATTGAGAGAATCTATACAAATATATATAGGCTTAAAGAGGGTGAAAGAGGTTAGGTGATGAAAGGAACTTGAAAACAAATGGTATAAGAATGAAAATGGGTTGAGTGAAGATTACCTAAATATTGACTAGAATCAGCAGAAAAATAGGGATTATAATAATAGAATTATTACATTAATTAAATGGAGGAAAAAAAGGAATCTTTTTTTGGAAGGATTTCATTTTCGGATTCACGGCGTTTCATAAGTAATGCTTATCTTGATGGGTTAGGCAAATTTTATAATTTTTTTTGGTTCAAAAGGGTTTAGGCAAAATTTTGGGTTCTTGAAAAAGTTTTCTTTATTAGAAAAACACTATGATTTTCTCCTCTCAATGTGATCATTGACTTCATTTATGAATTTCAACTTTTTAAGGAATTGTGTTGAATGGACGAAGGTTTTTTTTTCTTTATTTTGTGTTAGAAATAGAAAATGGATATGATTATAAAATAAGATAAATGACGTGGAAGATTCAAGAAAGCGCATTGGCAAAATTGGTAACTTCATATACTCAATCTTTTAATATTATATTTCCAAAAATTCCACTTCCAAAAATAATAATAAAGTTAATTTGAAAAAAGTGATAGTTAGGGTGGGTTTGAGTGGACCGTCCATTTATTTACGATTAGTGTAAAAATAACGGTGACGGTGAGATTAGATACTATAGTAATACTATAGTATAAGATAAAAAATAAATTAAACGTATTGTACCCAGCAGCTCTTCCAAACCCCACATTAGAATGATTGTTTAAGATAATTTTTGTTTGATAATAGTTACATTCGAAACAAATATGTTTAGAATAAGGTTTTAGTTTAAAACAATTATTATTTGAGAATTATTAATGTTTGGAATAACCTTGTTTAGATTAATTGTGTTTTAAGAACAACTATGTTCAAAGCAATTTTTGTTCAGAGCTTCTATCTAAAAAAATGGTGCTTTTTAAGAACAATGACAATTCTTGTTTGTAACAACATTTACTAAGAACTATTATGTTGATAACAGACTAATGTTTGTAATAAGTCAAAATAACCTTTATTCAAGAATAATTCTTCACCAAATTAGAAAAAAAAAATAAACTTGGATTATGTCAATTGAGTTTTTGGGATGTCTTTCACTTTTAAAATGTTTCAAAGAACTTGCCTTAGTGAATTATGGAGATAATTAAAAGGTTCCATCTTAACATTTTCATTAACATTAAGGGTGTGCTTGGTTTGGTGGGAAAATAGAGGGATGGAAAAAGACGGTGAAAAAGTGGAAGAAAATTGATATACCCCCACTCACATGTGACATGTGGCAGGACGATAAGTCACCTGAGAAACGTCTCCTATATGCCATAAACCAAGTGGTTATTAGAAGTACCACCCTTTGGTCAAGCCACTTACTCCTCGAAAGGATACTATCACCAAAGTTCCCCAAGCACTTGGTCTTTTGTGAAGAACATGATCCTTTTAATCATCAAACCTCATATGAGATTAACCACTCCGTACCATGAATCAAAAGAAATGGTAATTTATATCCTATCACAGACATTCCACCCACGTGTCCTAGAATGATAGTCTAATGATGAATTCACCATGTTAATGCCACCAAATAAGGGACCCTCGCCTATAAATAGTCCTCAAGACAATGAAGAAATGATCGACTCTTCAACATTCTAGCCTACACTCTGCCACTTTACTCTCAACCTTCATCTCCACCATTTTCATTCTCTTTACTCTTCAACTCTCCGCCCATATAGGGTGAATTGATCTCTGTCTACACCAACACTTCCTATTGAAAATAAAATTTAATGTGCTTCGTTGAGAAAAAAAAAAGTAAAAGGAAAGAAAATAGAAGAGGTGATTATTTTCATTCTAATTAATGCATAACAACCAATCATTTCAAATTGAAATAATAAAAGAAGAGAAAATAAAAGTGTATGTTAGTTCAAATTATGCATTTTTGTTCTATTTTTTTTTCTTTTCACTTTTCAACTTTATCAAACAATGAAAGCAAAGAAAAAATATTTTCTTTCTATTTTTCCATCTTTCTTAAATTCTATCAAGCACACCTAGAAAAAGAAAAAAAAATTTCTTTCTATTTTTCCACTCTTCAATTTTTCACTTTTCCAAATTTTTTCCACCCTACTAAGGAAAATTTGGCATTTGAACTCTTCACAAAATTCTTTTAGCTGCATTTACTTTTTCTTCATCTTACCAACCACCACTTGTTTTTGCTTTACTCCAATCTTTTTCTTATCTTTCTCTTGATATATTTGATTCACTTGTTTGTAAATATTTCATCTCTCCATAAAATAAACCTCTGCAGTAATTTAAAAAATACATAGAAAGAGGTGAATCATCAGCAGCAAAAGTCTTCAGCATATCAAAACCAACATAGAGTGGTGTCAACCTCCAAATGGAACATTGGGTTCCCCAACAGATCATGCATAACCCATCAAAGTGTTGTCATAACCAGACCAAGCCAGTTGGTTAAATCAGAAACTTGTAGTTTGACTAGTTTGAGTGATGGTATATGATTGGAAATAGAGCGAACTGTAATGAGTCGATAAAAAATCAAAGACGAGAGAAAGAACCGATTATTCAACAGATTAAACTAGTAATGAAATTTTTAATAATTTTATGATTGTTTTATTTAATTATTTTGACCCAATAAACCACTAGACTAGTTCTTACGACATTGACTATCGAACTATGACACCCTGAAACATAAGAAAAAAAACTCTCATCTAGTGAAGCAGCAAAATGCTTCAGCCAAATCCCCCAGTGGAGAGACAACAGCTAACATCATGTCTAAAGAAATTATTAATCTGAGAACAAATTCTTCAAGCAAGAGGTCGAGAAAAAAGCTACAGAGATAGATATCAATGGAAAACAAGGAGAGAAGAAGGGACAAGGGAGGAGATGGAATGAGAGGAAAAAGGAGTTTGGTGAGAGGGAAGAAAGTAGAAATAGTATAGGTGGAAGAGAGAAATGGGTGGAAAACTGTTACGGAGGGTGCAACGATCGACTATCACTCATCCACCAAGGAGATAAGTTAAGGGGGCTAAGGAATAGAAAAAAAATATATATATATATATTTTAATACAATATTGAAAGTAGATGTGTTTGAACTCGTGTCAAACATATTTATCAAAACAATATGTAGATACTATGAATGGATGAAAAATAGGGGTAAATTATAATCACTATACTATTAATAAATTTATATTTTGGTTATTTAATTTTAAAAAATTATAAAATAGTCATTGAATTATTTAAGAGTTTTTATTTAAATCATTGAACTGTTAAAATTATTGTTATATGGCTTTCATTGTTCGTATTACCTGCACAAATCGAAAATTCTCCTTCCATTTTTCTTTTACAGTTCAATTCTTTTTTTATGAAACAACTTTGAACGTCACGAATTTGTGAACCAAATTCAAACATTTTTTTCTCCAATTTCCAATATTGACCGTCAGATCGACTTGAATCGAAGGCATGTTCTTCTATTTGTTAATGGATACTAATCCACTATACCGGTCGTTGAATTGTTGTTTAGAGCTCACTAGTCAGACTTTTTAAAAAATCTTAACAGCCAAATGACTTAAATAAATAAATAAAAAACTTTTAAATAGTTCGATTACTTAGATGAAAGCTTTCGAATAATTCAATGATAATTTTATAAATTTTTAAAATTAAGTGAATAAAACATAAATTTACTAATAATTTAATAACATTGAAGGTAGGTTACGCAAAATTCTGTTTTACCAATCTGTTCATAATACTCGAACATAAATAGTGCTTGACACGACTTATTCATCTTTTTTTGCCAATCCACGGTCAATTATAATTGAGTTTTAGCTCAATTGACATGAGTATTGTTGCCAATACAAAAGGACGTAGGTTTGAATATGTTGAAGTGCATTATCCTCTTATTTATGAGTTAGGAGGAGTTATAGATAATTTTAGACATTGTGTAAAAAATGATACATAATCTAATATAATGGAAACATTTAACAATGTTATTAATTGAACTGCAATTATTAAATTAAAAGTGTAAATAGATTAAATTTTTGAAAATAAAAATAGAGATTAAATTTTAAATATGTGAAGAGTATAGGGACTGAAAGTGAAATTAAACCATGCAATTAAAAGCATAAATCATATTGCAAATTGCAAACCGTATGCGATATTACGGAAAACCCAACAACTATAAATAAATTTTTGAAAACACATTTTTATCATTTATTAATCTATAATTTCTTTCATTTTTAAGGGATTAAAAATATTTTTTTTTCATTTTTAAGGGATTAAAAATATTTTTTTTCATTTTTAAAAATTAAAATATGATTTTACTATATATTAATTTATAATTGCGTTAAATTATAAATTTGTCATCATATGATAGGTGAATATTAAAATTTGTCACTGTACTTTGTTTTTATTGATATTTGTCATTATATTTTAAAAAATATGAGTAAATTTACCATTCAACTCTTATGTGATTGACTTTTATTAAGTTTTGCTACCAATTTTAGTTTTTAATTGAATTTTACCGATCAATATTAATTTTGATTATTTGAAAACCTATTTTAATGAAAAAAATCTTTCAAATATTTATTTTAATAGTTAACAATAATTTAACTTATAAATATTAAAAATTAATAAAATTAAATTAAAAATTTTATTTAATGAAATAAAATATTTAAAAATAAAAATACATATACCATAAAAGAAAAAAAAATTAAGTTTATTTTTATAAAATAATCGTATTGATTTAATTTTAATAGTATATTAATTAATTAATTATTTTTAAATATTAAAGTCAAATATAAAAATGACTTTTTATTAAATTTTGTCTTCAAATTATTTTAAATTAAAATTGAATAGTAAAATTTGATTAAAAAATTTATTTTTAGTGACAAAATTCAATCAAATAAATGTAAAGTAACAAAATAGTGGTAAATTTATTTTTACTTTATAAAGACAATGACAAACATCAATGAAAGCAAAATATAGTCTCAATTTTCACTTATGACAAATTCGCATACTAATCCTTTATAATTTTATCATTTTTTTTTTTCATTTTGGGATCGAAGCACATGCCTACCCTTAAATTTGTTTTTGTTACTATATCAACATTTGTGTCAAGTCGAAAGAAGTTTAATTCCAGTTTTGAGAGAAAAGTTCGATCTGACTTCATTTTGAGTTAAATTGAACCTAATATAACTATGAAATATCAAACATCGTAGACTAAAAAAGTTATTTATAAGATAAATAAAAAGAAAAATTACATCTAAAATCACTAAACTATTATTAACTTTATGTTTTGATCACTACAAAACGGTTACTGAATTATTCGAAAGGTTTCATTAAAATCGCTAAGCTATTAAAACCGCTATTATATAGCCTTCTCTGTTCACATCAATCAAAAGCTTTCATTCCCCTTCTTTTTTACAATTTTATTTTTTTCATGAAATAATTTTGAACATCACAAATTTGCAGACAAAAATCAAAATTACTTTCTTCTACGATTTCCAACATTAACGTCAGATTGACTTGGACCTAAAGTATATTCTTTTACTCGTCGATGGATACAAATCCACTGTACCAATCTCGAATCGTTGTTTGGAGCTCATTAGCTGAACTATAAAAAGAACTTAACAATCTAGTAACTTAAATGAAAACTTTCGAATAGTTCAGTAAAAAATTCTGAATAATTCAATGACCATTTTGTTACTTTTTGAAGTTAAGTGACTAAAACATAAATTACTAATAGTTTAATGACTTTAGGTGTAATTTACCCAAAAATATTTATAAGACAAATAAAAAGGATGGGTCTACATTGAAACTAAATTCAATGAAGCAATAATATATGTTTGACTTGATCGGCAATCCTTCTCTGAAGACAAACTTGGCGAACCACAATCAAACATGTCGATATGGAAATTTGTCGTTTACCATGTTCTTCTTCCCTTAAATTTGTCCAAATTCTAATCATTTCATTTTCGTAATTAATGTTACCAAAGTTTGAATTTTAATTCTGAAAGTCCAGCAATCACCAGCCGGCTATTTCGGCAGATTCCAAAGACCATCATTTAACTTTTTCTTTTCTTCTTTTGAGTGTCATACACTCCTATTTGTAAATTTTAAAATTCTAAAAATCCATTTAATAATTGAACTAGTTTATTTTGATTTATCAGTGTAATCAATTCGATTAAATAAATTATTAAAAAAATTTAAAAAATTTAGATTAAATATTGTATGCTGATTCTCGAATCAATTAATTTAATGACTTTCTTCTTACCGGTTTCACGATTGATTCATGATCCAGTTCAAACTAAATTGTCAAACGGTCTTCTTCATATTAGAATTAGAATTGTTCTTTGTTTTTGTTATACCTACACCTCGAAAGTCCATCATTAACATCTGGTGAGCTCGTGTGACACTACGACCTCGTGGAGGTCCATGCGGGCTAAGACCGATAAAGAAGGGAAAATCCTGCTGACCAGTATCTAGAGGCACCTCGCAGGCGCACAGAAAGACGAGCACACGTCAAGGAATCACACCCCTAACAAAGACAACCCACACCTACGTAGGAAGAAAATCAATAGGTCGACTAAACCCAAATAATCCAAAACTAAAAGTGTAAAGCCTCGGCAAGGGACCAACAACACCCTAAGGCTCCCAAGATCTAGGAATCAGCAGAACATCCATGATACCTTTCACTCCTAACTCCAAACCTTCTCTCAGCTCCCAGCTCCCATAAACTCTCTTACTGCTCTCTGCCCACTGGGTGAACTGTCCTTAGCCACCCTTCTCTCCACCGTGTATCAACAGCATCTGAATATTGGATTTGCTTTATTTATTTTTCACAAGTTTTGGTTGTTAATAATCACCTCAAAATTGGGGAAAATATTTTCATAGACTACAAAAGCTAAAGCATTCCTTGTTATTACATTTGAAAAGCTATAAAAACATAAAAATGGTTAACACGGTTACTCTCAACATCCTGAGTCAATTTTGGGACATTTTCACTAACTTATAGGAGAGTTCCTTAATCTAACTCTCACTGGTTCATGACTTCCATTCGATTCCCAGGTGCAAAAATCATATACAAATTGATGGGGAAGGGCAAATTTTATGCTTTCTATTTACCGAGGTCCGGAAAGTTCCATTGCTTCAATGATGAAGGATGACTCTTCATGAACGTCACTGTAATTCCTAGAGAAGCTATATGCGCTGGTCTCGCAATGGTTTGTTCCACCTTGTGGTTCATCTGTTCCTGACTGCACAAGACCTTCAAGGACCTTCAAAACTTCAGACATCTTGGGGCGAAGGTGTGGTTGTGGTCGAGTACACTGCAGCGCCAACTCTGTTACTGTTTCCAACTCGATTGTGTCGAAGCATCCCTGTAAATCCCTGTCCACTAGCACTTCAAGTCTCCTCTCCTCGTGCAATGTCCTAACCTGTATCACCCATGAAGTATCTTCAGATTAAATATATATTAATAGCACAGAACAAAAAGTACGACAAATTTTTAGTTTATGCTGGATGTTGTCATAACAAAGCAAACATCCATTATGTTGAGTTATCTGGATTTTGTAGGCATGCATAACTTTCTCTAGGTAAACAGTGTGCACTCGGAATGACAAAGATCCAAGTTAGTAGACAGTCATCGATCATTTCTTACCCAGTCAAGAATCATTCCCTTTTGAACCTGTCCATTACCAGCATCTAATGTCTTTTGTCCAGTGATGAGTTCCAACAGTAGAATCCCAAATCCAAAGACATCTGTTTTCTCAGAAGACTGTCCAGTTGAAAGATACTCCGGGGCTATGTGTCCTACAGTCCCTCGCACAGCAGTAGTAACATGGGAATCCCGTTTATCTAAGAGCTTAGCAAGACCAAAATCCCCTACCACAGCTTCAAAGCTTTCGTCAAGCAAAATGTTTGCAGCTTTTACATCCCGGTGAATTATTTTGGGATTACATTGCTCGTGTAAATATAGAAGTCCACGAGCAGCTCCAAGGGCAATATGCATTCGTCTACTCCAATTCAAAGCAGGCTTTCCATGACAAGCATCTGGTAAACATAATCACATTATAAGGAAATGGTGAGGCCACGAGGGGCAAAATATAAAAAGCTGCGAGGGAATCATAAAATAGACGAATAGTTATGACTGTGCATTTAAGCCACAAAAAGAAAACAAACCTCTTAAACGATCGGCAACACTACCATTTGGCATATAAGGATACACAAGCAATCTCTCATCAGGTGTCATACAGAAGCCATACAAACGTAAGAGGTTACGGTGAAGAGCTAAACCAATCATCTCTACTTCAGTTTGAAATTGCACTTCTCCTGTGAAATTAGGATCTTTAAGCCTTTTAACCGCAACCACTGACCTATTTGGAAGACACCCTTTATAGACAACTCCATATCCTCCTTGTCCTAGAATGTTTTTGGGGTTAAAATTGCCGGTGGCAATTTGCAGTTCACGATAGGAGAACCTCTTTAGATGACCGATTTCAAAATCATAATCTTGCTGCACTGCAATTCAAAGTAACACAAAATTCTCAAATTCCAACAATTACACAAATTCAGTGTTTGAAAAATGTATCTTGTGAATATGGGAGTACCGTATGAGGGAAGCATAATCCGAGATCTGTACCAATGCACCCAACAAGCAAGCAGCATCACGGAAACCACAAATGCGAAACCAATTCCTATGGCAACAGAAAGCAGCCAATGATGGTTTCCACTGACTCGAGAAGACGAAACTGAGCCTGCCACTAAACAATTGGGCATGTTAGATTGTCATGATTAAAGAGCATACAGCAAAAGCACTTTGATAGATTTCAACAACATACCATTTAATGGATACGAAACATCTGTGCATATATGTTCAGAAGAAGCACAAAGAAAGTTGTTTCCCGTAATACTACACAACAAAAAAGGAACATTGAGCATGAAGTGAATGAAAGCTATTTATCAGCAAGATTGTTCTGAACAGGAAAACGAATATTTAAAGCTTAGGCTTATTGATGTGAAATGAAATCTCTTTTCTGCAAGGAAGCTCACCTATAACCTTTTGCTAGTATTTTCGGAGTAGGACCACTGAGATTATTATATGATAAGTCCCTGCACAATATCATTTAAGTTAATTGAAATCATCATCGTGTAGCAGTCTGGATTAGAATTAAGGTAACATGACAGGAATGTACAAGAATGAAAGACCGGTGAGATTTGCAACGTGTCTAGGAATAGGTCCAGATAAATTGTTCTTGCTAAGCCTCCTGAAAAATCCAGAGCAAAGATTTTAGGAGGCAAACATTAAGAAAACTTGCGCGTGGACATAACAACAAATGTTATAGAAATGCATTGAAGAAATGTCAGGGCCGCACTCACAGATAACTTAGATGAGTTAGAGAGCCCAAAGTACTTGGAATTGCTCCGACAAAGTGGTTACCAGAAAGATCCAGAGTTTGAAGCTCCGAGAGTTTCCCTATCTCATCTGGGATGGGACCTGATAACTGATTGTTTTGCAACAACCTACAAAAACAATGACAAAGAAGGTTTATTCGATAAAATAACCTCAGAATTTAAGAAAATAAGACTAAAACTAAGTTCTGAGAACCAACACTAGCATTTCTTCCAACAAGAACATGTACCCAAGTGCACTGTAATGCACATTCTTTCACAAGCAAATCAACTTCTAAAAGAATACCCCATAAAAGTAATGTCTTGGGCAATCCTAATCACTACTAAAACATAAATTTCACATTGGTTCCAATACTGTAAGAATTAGCAGTTGGATTACAAGAAAAGACATAAGACGGTGGACTCACATTGTCCTTAGGTGACTCAAATTCCCAATGCTGGGTGAAAGCATACCTGATAACCCTGTGCTGGCCATTTCTCTATCAACAACAATTTTACAAAATCAAGCTCTCATTTTTACTTTTTTTTAAATCAAATTATTCACAATCGCTAAAGAAATAGAAAAGGAGCATAGTTCCTCACAGTGAGATAACGAAACCTTCAGCAGAACAAGCCACCATGTTCCATGTACAAGGATCAACCGAGTTGATATCCCAGCCATCCATAACCTGCTTATCATCTCTCAGCTCTCTCTTCACCGACATCAAAGCAGCCACTGTTATTACAATACCACCCAAAATCAAAAGAAGAAAAAAATTACTAAAAAAAAAAAGAAATTAAGAACCCAAAATGGACCTTCATAGTTAACTCCTTTGGGAGAAAGGAGACTATCACCATCTGAAGCTGAATGGACCGAACAAAACCAATGTAAAAAGAACCAAAACACCCACATAATGTGCTGCTCCATTGAATGCTAAACAAAAGCAATGACAAAAAGGAGAAGCTAAAGTGACAAAGGAAAGCTGGAAAGCTTTTGATTCTTTTTTTCACTTAGGCTTTTGACTTTAGGGAATGAAAGTAAGGCCAAAATCTACTGACAGAAAACAAAAAATGCAATCTGAATTCAGCTAAAGTTTGGATTTTTTTATTGAATTTTATATTTGGTTGCAGCTCTGCTTGGACTCTTGGCTGAAAAGATTAATATTTTCGAGTATAAAAATAGTGAGGAAAGGCTATGTTTTTTTTTTTGGGTGTTTTTGCAAGTGGCGAGGCCAGGAGAATGGTCCTTTGAACATGGGGCAAGTCCTCGAGATGTGTGAAATGACAGAGATGGTCGCTTTTCATGATTTAAAGGTAGTATTTTTTTGGTATTGTAACGATTTACGATGTTTGGATTTTGTCTGAATTTGAGTTAATTTTGGGCCGTTGAGATCGTATGTTTTGATGATTGATCGGAAACGAACGGTTCATAAGTGATTGGTCGTATGTTACAATTTTCACAGCGGAGTTTAAGTTATTTTCATTTAAGTTGATTCCGACACTTAATAATTGTTTTTATATTTGAGTTTAGTTTTTTTTTTTTAAAGCGAGTCATTGATCTTAATAATTATTTTCGTATTAGTGTTTGAATATTTTTTATTTAAATTAATTTTTAATATTTTATTAAAAATTTTAAAATTTGTGTCTCGATTGGAATAATTATTAAATTTATGTTCAAATATGATAATAATTGTTAAGTTTAAATATTAACTTAAGAAAAAAATCAAATTCTAATATAAAAATATGTACAAAGTTTAAGAGTTAATTTAACCAAAACAAAAGTCAAACTCTCTATATGAAAATTGTTACCTAATTTAAACTCGAAATATTGATTTAATTTTTTAAATTTTTTCACAATAGAAATACAACAGTTTTCTCCTCTAAACGGTGCGGTTTCAGAAAAACAATGAAAACAAAGGCAAGATATTTCGTCTGATCTGTTATGAAATGAATGGATCAAAATTTAATGAGGTTAAATCATTAAACGAAATTTTAAAAATTTGAATGTTTAATAGGTTATATTCAGGGGGAGATTTGAAAAATTGATGTGAAAGAGAGAAAATGGAGAACAAAGAATGTTGAAAGAACAGAAAGGGGAACATTGAAACAGGGAACCAGCTCAGCTAATTGTCTTTTTGACGACCAAAAAAAAAACCCTAATTATTAAGCATGGGTAGGACCTTAGGGCTAAGGATAAGACTTAAAGGGCATCTACTTTTTGACAAAAAAAAAAACCAAACCCACTACAATTGTGCATGCACCTTAAATAGGTAAATGTTTGAATTATATTTAAGTAAATTGATTTTTCCAAGATCAAATTTTATTGTTAAAAATTAATTTACATACGTTTTAACGAGATACATATAGCAAGTTATATATAATTGTCTAATTATTCTCTTTACAATAAAAATTTTAACGAAAATAATTATCAATTTAGCAAAATTTTTAAATAAAACAAATAAAATATCCAGTAACTTCTATAATGGTTTTACCATCCAAAATATCATTACAATCTGGACATTAACTTTCCATCCCGGACAAAGCACCAAATTGCACAGGCACTAGACATTAACTTTCATTTTGACATATGTTTGTTCCTACCTTTTGCCCATATATATATATTACCCTTGGCAGAGTTACAGCAATGGCCAATGTTCATCCATCAGAGGATGAACTTTAGCTTTGCAATGTGGCTTTGCTGAGGCTGTTGAAATAGAATTGAGTCCGGGAGCTTGACTTCTTGGAGCCAATAAACAAAAAACCAGTAGTGGCATTACTTGGTACAAACAGTAACAATCATGATCTGCTAGATAAAATATATATTCTCTATTTTTATCAAATATTTGTGTTGAATTTGTATTAAACTCATGTTTCCATGTAACCCTGGCCCTGTTATTGGTCAGACTGAAGACAGGACCTAAGAACTGCTTGTTATTTTGTGAAAGTTAGGATATTTGTTCTTAACAGTAATGATTAATCTTTTTATCGTAAAAATTTTACGAAAATAATACATACTTAAGCGTATTTAGATATACATCCACTAAATGAATTGACACTTTTTACCTATATATCTTTTATATCTGCATTAAATCCTCAAGGCCCAGACTGGGGTCAATGCTTGTAAAATTTCAGCATCATGATGGACATTGGTCCCTAGCCAAATGACAATCGTATGTTTTGGCTGAATGCAAATACAATGGATAACCTTCTCACTAGGTATTTGCTTTTGACTTTTCAGTCCTTGTTTCTATACTTGTCGTGGTCTACTTGTGAGTGAGTTGCAAAGCAGGGCATTGGAGTTGATACTTCACGACATCCTCCAATGTCTAAATTAGTAAATGCCTTAAAGGGATGGAAAATGAAAAGTAATTTAAGGTCAGACCTTGGTAAATTTTGTGTCTTCAGTATTTATAAGCTCATTGAGCTTACAAGGCCCAGAGGTCGTTTGAGTCTTTGAGCCTTATCTCAATTTATCTGGGTCAAATAGCCTTTTAGCCTTAGTTGTTTACTGAACTGACTTGCTCTTTGTTGGGTCGAATACCCTTTTACTCTTATTCATGTAATATTATATATAGTCGAATTAGTTTGAGTTAAATTAATTTATCGAGTGAATTGTTTAATTCAATACTTTTAATAATTAATTTTGGTAGTTTCGTGTTGAATTATAACATGGTAATTTAAAAAAAAGAGGTGCACTATTTTAAATGTTACGTTTTAATTATTTATGTTATCGTTTTGTTACGAAATAATCACTCTATGTTAAACTCTGTTACCTCTTTAACGACAGTCTTACATGACAATTCAAATAGATTTTAAATGCTAACTTGAAATTTCGTTAAAGTGTGATGACGTAGTACTCTGATTTTATGTTGCGTCATCACTTGAAATTTTTTAAATTTATAATTTATACTTTTTTGTATTTTTTTAAATTTTATACATATATTTTAAAATTTTAAATAATAACTTAACAGTTTTAGAGAGTGTCACGTCACATTTTAAAGGAATCCAAGTTGAATGATCAAATTGTGACGTGACCCTCTCTAAAAATATTAAGTTCCATAACTAATGTAAAAAAATTTCAGGGATCAATTTTAAAAAGTTACCAAATTTAAAGACTAAATATTAATTTTTCCTATAATTAAATAAATAATACATGTGACTGTCATATAACAGAACGTTTATTGAATAAATTAACCCTGATTAATCTTTTTTTTATTTAACACATTGCAACAAATAAATTCTCAATCTTTTTATCGAAAAAAAATACCATATTTAATTGATTATTAAGAATGAATATAATACTCAGAAGTCTTTGATAGAGGCATAAAGCCAATGTTTTTTTTTTTTTTCTTTCCATTCTCTCTTTTCCTTTTTGACTCAATTTTTTAATTTTCCGTTCATCTTCAAATATATGAAAAACAATGGAAGCTAAAAAAAGAAAAACCCAGACTTGTCTTAATTTATGTTTGGTGGGAAGTAGCTATTAACGGATTATATGATTCTTATATTACAAGTTTAATGTTTTTAAAAGAAAATGGAGTTGAGTTGAGGCTCTGAGCCAACTCGACTTTAGCTGAGTTGCCTTGCTTTCCACTCTTTTCATACGTTTTCAACTCAGTCACCTACACCTACAACTTAACGTCTCTTTGAATTTTTCCCATCTTCTTTGACGTTCTTATTTTATCAACTATACACCATCTATCCCATTTTTTTTTTAAATGTTAGTTCATCTTCACCAACAATTGAAACTTAATCAACTAATGACATATGTTCATATTTGTTGGCATGTCTTTGTTAAGACAATGGAAAAGATAGTAACAGATGTTGTAAGAGTTCCATGTTATTGTTATCTAAACATTAACCAATGCCAAAGTTCAGGTTTTGGGGATTTTCATAACCATGTCGAAGAATAACAACAACAACAACAATAAGTCAGTTTTGAGGTTGAAAGATTATCGTGTTAGAAGCTCAGATTCCTTGTCCAAAGTAGTATTGCTTCATAGTTTGAAAGATGATTCAGGCAAGTTCAATCCTTGTAAGGGTGGGAATAGACACACATGGTTCCGCCGGAATGTGAAACCAGTTGCGTTTATGTTCGTGTTAACGGCTTTCATGTTCTTGCTCGATTCTGTGATGGTGTCGGTTTTCGGTTCGATCAACTTTCATGGAAGTTCGAGTACGAGAAACTCCGATGGCCGTGAGGTACGGTTATTGTTTCGATGAATTATAAAATATGAACATATGCATTGTTTAAAAATGATGGAACTGACACCAACTAGTTGTTGATATGCCTTTACGTTACATGTATATGCTAAGGAGGACAGTGTTGCCCATAAGGAAAGGCCAATAGTTGAGATGTATGGTAGGCTTCTAAATTTAGCTTCAAGTGCACTTGCTGAGGTAGGCTTCTTAGATTTCTATGAATTTTAAAGCAAAAAAGTTAATTTTTTCCTTAAAAATGTGAATAGATTCATTGATTTGCAGGAGGAGTTTAAGCAAGAAAGTTTGAATTTTTGGGAGGAACCATATCAAGAAGCATCCAAATGGACACCTTGTGCAGATAAAAGATATCCAACAAGCCTAGGTAAGTACCTTGCTTCGGAACCTTATCCAACATGTAACAAAATAGTCTTTTAACTTGTCTTTGGTTGAGACAGGGAAGCCTGGTGAAAGTGATGGCTATATAATGGTTAGCGCGAATGGTGGTCTGAATCAACAACGCGTAGCTGTAAGTATCCCGTTTAATTCCCTTTTTTGATCTTCTATCCATTTTTCATTAGGAAAGTTCGATGTTGGTTTCGGTTAAAATGGGGTTTGTCCACAGATATGCAATGCAGTTGCCGTGGCATCGTTACTCAATGCGACGTTGGTTCTTCCGAAGTTTCTTTACAGCAATGTATGGAAGGATCCTAGGTAACCATGTAACCTTTGATTTGATACTTATATTCATGCAATGGATAATGAAACGATACACTTGAAAGCGGATTTTGGGTTCGAAATGCAGCCAGTTCGGTGACATCTACCAAGAAGACTATTTTATGAGAACGTTGAAGGATGATGTACATATAGTGCAGGAACTTCCTCTTCATTTGAAGTCCTTGGATATTGAAGCCATTGGCAGCCTTGTAAGATTATCTTCTAAGTTTCTACATTTGCATTGAACTTCGGCTTTCGTTTCTCGTGACACTATAAAACCTCGAATCTTACCTCAATACAGATCACTGATGCAGATATCGTGAAGGAAGCAAAGCCGATTGATTATGTTCGCACTGTACTTCCCCTCCTTATGAAGAACAAAGTTGTTCACTTCCTTGGATTTGGTAACCGGCTTGGCTTTGACCCATTACCTCCTGAACTCCAGGTGTGTAACATCCCTTGCACGTTTGAGCCTACACATGTCGAACACGTATTTGCATTCAAAACTCACCCCGAACCTGGATATGCTTTGCTCCATTGCAGAGATTGAGATGTAAATGTAACTTCCATGCACTAAAGTTTGTGTCAAAAATCCAAGAAGTTGCTTCATTATTAATCAAAAGGATAAGGAAATTCGAATACCATGCTGCCGAACGTCAGTTAGACAAACAACTGCTAGGAGATTTCACGCCTAGCATTTCCTCCAAAGAGGATTATGTTGAAAGAGGCTCATCTAGATACCTTGCCTTACACTTGAGATTTGAAGAGGACATGGTGGCATACTCCCAATGTGATTTCGGAGGTGGAGAACACGAGAAAAAGGAACTCGAAGCCTACAGAGAGGTCCATTTTCCTCTGCTCATTGAGCGCTTAAAGAACTCGAAGTACGGCCCTACCAGCCCTTCTGGCATTGTTATTTAACCTGATGTTGTTTCCATGCACGCACCTGATTGATATGTTCTTTTCTACCATTGATGCTTGTAGGCCTGTTTCTCCGTCAGAGTTGCGGAAGTTGGGAAAATGTCCATTGACACCCGAAGAAGCAGCGCTTGTTCTTGCAGCTCTTGGCTTCAAGCGTGGAACGTACATTTATCTTGCAGGGTCTCGTATATACGGAGGAAGTTCAAGGATGCATCCCTTTACCAATTTGTACCCAAATTTGGTCACCAAGGAAACACTGCTCACATACAATGAACTTGCTCCGTTTAGAAATTTCTCTTCTCGGGTATTTTGGATTTGGACAATCGTTTTACGAACTTTTTCAGGTACATTTTTGTAACATGGAAAAAGAATTTGCTTTGGGTGCAGCTCGCAGCATTGGACTTCATCGCTTGTGCAACTTCAGATGTCTTCGCCATGACAGACTCTGGAAGCCAATTATCATCACTGGTATCTGGATTCCGAACTTACTACGGTGATGGACATGCTCCAACCTTGCGGCCTAACAAGAAGAGATTAGCTGCGATTTTTTCAGAGAATAGCTCCATAGGATGGACTACTTTTGAAGATAGAGTAAGAAAGATGATTGAGGAAGGCCAAAGAGTGCGGGTGAGGGGTTCTGGTCGAAGTATTTATCGACAACCAAGGTGCCCTGAATGTATGTGCAGATCATAGCCCTGAAACTGTTCTTTTTTATATGTTCATTATTCATCAATGTAATTTGCTAATAAAAATGCACATAGAAGCCAAAAAGTGCATTACATTTGATTCACAGAGTTCTTGCAAAGTCACTTTTGCACACATTGTTAGAACAGCAAGCAAGCCTACATTACACACCAAAAAATTAATAACTAGAGCGGAGCACAAACGAATCGATATCAGATTGAACCCAAGTCAAATATACATATGACCGAGGCATCTCGTTGTTGTTGACAATGATCTATGACGGAGGGAAGAAACGATTGAGATTGAAAGGGAGTGAATAAAACTCTTCACTCCGGCTATCTCCTTTGAATGTGCGGAAATTAGCCCACCATGGCATTCCTCTATCTCGAGCACTATCTTTGTAGTCAAGTGTGTTGTCTAGGAGTACGGCAACAATCAATGCAACAGTTGGAGATGAAAAGAAGATGGTATTAAGGAAATCATTGAACTGCATGTCAAAAAAATAGTACATGTCAATGCTATGTTTGATTAGCAGAAAAGTTGAATACGAAAAGTTGGCATGGGGGACATTTAACTCACCCATACAGCCCTGGTATGAGCAGGACCATGAAGTGCCTTGGCAGTGTATTCTCTATAGTACTCGGGAACCGACAAGCCTAAGAACAGTGCAACACCTATGATGAATAGGTTTCTCATGGAGTTCATGTTTGTAAATTGCATGAATGACAGCCCCACAGAAGCTGAAAGCAAGTAGAGCTATGGTTAGAAGCAAAGTAAAATATAGCAATGGGGACATACAAGAATGTTACTCACCAACAATACCAAACAAAACACAATACACAGCAGCAAATATGGTGAACGGTATTGATGCGAACAACGCTCCAAATTTTCCTGCAGAAAGTAAAGAAATCAACTCTTAAGGCACAAATACTAAAAGACCTGTTTAATATATTGTCACTCACCTAATATCGAAAAGAATATCATAAAGCCAGCCGAGATTTGAATGACCCTGCGGCTTCCAACACGAGTGCTTCCAAGAAGCCCCACATTTTCCCTGTTGTTTTACCAGGAATTAGTATAGTATAGTGGCAAAAAAAAGGATCATTTTCAGAACAATAAGCAACAATACTTACACAGAGACAGTTGAACCAGTCAGTGTTCCAAATAATCCATCCAAAAGGATTCCGATGCCTTGCCAACCAATACCACGGCTAAGAATATGAGCTGGAGGTGGTGTGGCACTCGCTAGGCGTGCAGCAGCCTTGTAAGAACCTGTTGACTGCCAAAGCAAACATTTTTAGCTTTGAATCACTAAGTAATATATGTCTATTCAATTTATGAGTCAGAAATGGTTTAGGGACTCAACGTGTGATACCCGTGTATCTGTGCTCTTCTCTTCTTTTTTTCTTTAAACAAAAAAAAAATTATGAGTTTTCATATGAGTACCTCAATCAATGAGACTAAAACAGCAGCCATCATTCCAAAAGCATGACCAGCATCAAATGTAGGAGCACCCCATTGAAGAGGATAAGGAATCTTTATCCTGTATGAAAAATTTTCGGTTATAATTCCATTGATTCAATCAGCAAATCTAGTGGGGGAACAGCTTTAGTACCATGGGGCAGAAGAAATGAGGTTGGCCTTGTCAGTTCTGCAATTTAATTGTGTTAACTCGGGACGATGTTTGTATGCACCACTCGCTGTCAAGAGATGTGCATATGCCCAAATTACCGTGATCGATATAATGAGGGCAAACCGCTCCAGTATTGGCAGTTGCTTTGTGTGGAAATTCTTCAAGTACTGTTTTTGACGTAAAAGATAGAATCATACATATGATTTCATATAGCAAATGGAACTTGTAACCGGAAGAAATAGTAGTACCTGAGAGAAGGCTATAAATAGAATAAGCATTGGGATCCCAATTTCGACGCAGCGACCGACCTGATAGTGAGTTGATAACAAGCTAAGACGAAAACTTTTCATATAAGAATTCAAAATAGCTCAAAAGTTTCTATATTATACCACAGGGAAGCCTTTGTCAAACAAACCAAAGCCGACTAGTGCAATAACCGGAATCATTCCAAGGGGGCTAAAGAACCTAAAAATGAGGCAAAAACCATTCTCAACTTGTGTTTCTCTAGGATTTTGATATAGAAACTTCATTTAAGATCAAAATTGAACCTGGTGCAAATGGCCCACATCTGACTATACCCCAAGATAATTTGTATGCTTGATGCTACTATTAGTGCACCTTGGACGGCTCTCATAGTATATAGAAATCTCTGCATACACATCAAAAAAGGACATCAGCTCATGTCCTAAAGGAAAAATTATGCCTTCACACAAAGTTCATAGAATTGTACTAACCATATGGTTATCCTCAATGTTTAGCAAAGTAGTATCATGGATTATTGATATAATGGGAACCATGAAGGCATAAGACCCTCCAATAACAGTAGGTAATCGAGTTCCAAATAGTGTTTGTAAAAGTGTATTAATCCCTTCAACAAATAACAGTGTCTGCACCACTCTAACTTTATCATCCTAAAAACCATCATTAAAAGAATTTCATGTTGAATACAGTAATAAAGAAAGGGAATCAATGAAGAACATTGTAAATTTCACTGCTTACATCAGTTCCTCCCATTAAAGGAACAAGAAAAGAAGGGATCATCACAGCAGTTCCTAAGGCCAAAATGTAATGTTGAAACCCCAAAGCTATAGCTTCTCCTGCTTCCACCACCAAAACAGAGCGTTACAAAAAAAAATACAGTTGAAAAGATTTGATCTAAAATGGGGAAAAAATGCACACCCCAAGAAGGATTTGAGTCAATGCAGTACTCTAGGCCTTGAAGTTGGTCCATTGGTGGGTGACTTATTTCTTCAGGTTTTGGTTCTGCCATAGCTTTATGAAAAAATTCGTACTTTTTGCCTCTAAAACTCAAATGGGGTATTCACAAAATGAATCAAAGAATCGAATTTTAAGCTCAAACCAGAGTAAAACAGCTGAAAGTTCGAAACTTGAAGATTGAATATAAACTTATGCTATGAAACACAAAAAAAGAAGTAAAAATAAGTACTTTGCCGCTCAGTACTGAAGGATTTTTTCACTCTCTCTACTTTAACTTACGGAGCAGAGAGAGTTTGAGTTCTGTTTTTCAGTTTTTTTTTCTTTTTAATTTTTACACAGCTTTTGATTTTATATGCAGAAAAAGGTTCCGTTAACTTTATCTGGTATTCCGAAATTACCCCTTAAGCAACCAGCCAAAACGCAAATGTTACCGTTGGTCTTCTCATTATTAAATTTTTACAGCTCATTGTTTCTTTTAATTACTTTTCACATATTTATTATTCACACAACCAAACCAGTACAATATATAAGGGAAGGTATTACTCTAACTGTGATTACACATTATCTTTTATCTCTTCTTAATAGGAGAATCACAAATCAGATTTTGTTCCTGGTATTTTTAATTAGATTTGAACTTTTTCAGGAGAAAAAATTTACTATGATTTGTTATTCTCCTATTAGAAAATGATAAAGAAGACATGAAATCACAGTTTCATACAATCCATTTTCTCTATATACATATATAGATATCTTATTGAAACTAGATTTGGTTTTGTTTATCAATAATTAGAGAATGTTTTTCCCTTCTGCATTTATTCTATGCAATGAAACTAGCTAATGAGAATGGCAAGGGTTCTAGATTAAATTTTATCATGTAAATTACGTGTATAAATTTTCTCTTAAATTTATTTTAATTAGAGAATTTTATCTCTATTCTAAAATTTCATTAGACTTAAATTTTAATTTAATTAAAACTCAATATAATTATTGAAATATAAAAAAAATATTTCAAATTCCATCATAACCGTTGTTTGTTGCTTCACCATGGCAGTGATTTGATCATAGCTATTAAAGATAAGTTCACTTTACCATTCTTTTTTCTCTTTTTGTCCAACATTTTTTGCCATTCTTAATGCTTTAAACGAACCCTTTTTACCAAGGTTTTTTTTCAGCATTATAAGTAGTTTTAGCAAAAGATTATTTACAATGCTAAAATATATTCTACTCTTAAAAACAAATTTTAAAAATGATATACATTAAAAGAAAGATAAATTATATATCCAATGTTACTAAACTGTATTTCAAAAAAGTTACAAAACGATCATTAAATTATTTAAATTTTTTTATTGAAGTTACTAAATTGTTTAAACCGTTCTTATATAGCTTTCTACCTACCAATTTGCATTCACTTTTTTATTTACAATTCAACTTCTTTTTTCTTATAAAACTACCCCACAAACCAAAATCTAAACAATTTTATTCTAATCTCTAATATTAACTATCAAATTGAATTAAACCTAAAACATATTCTACTTATCGGTAAGTGCTGATCTACCATACCAATTATAGCTTGAAACTAACTAATTGGACCTTTTAAAAAATAAAAAAATATATTAACCCAATAACTTAAAAACTTAAATAAAAACTTTTAAACAATTTAATAACAATTTTGTACTTTTTTTAAGTTAAGTGACCAAATGGTAAACTAGATAATAATTTAATGAACTTAGGTGTAATTCAACCAGAAACAATTGCTTTAAATAAAGATCTGAGTCTCAGACTGAAATGTATGCAGGGAACAGTGTACGAATCTCCAACGTCTCTCATTTGATGCCAAAGAAACAAAGACAGGCACCATTGAGCTTTGAGCCCCTTTCTCTATCTCCAACCCCCATGACCATGACCCCATCTAATATATATTTTGTCATTTTTGCCTCGAATTTTGGCAGCAAAGTTCATGCAAATTTGAAATCACCCCCACCTGCTTGCCTCAACAAATATTATGATAGAAATTGGTAACACAAACATCCAAGAGATAGCCATGTATTTTTAAGCTCAAACGAATGACAAATGCTTTCAAGATGAAGATGATATGACCAAGGCTTGCTTGGCTCTTCGAACTATTTGCATCCCTCTCGGTTAATACAAGGAATGTGAGATTTTGACCAATCTTTCTCGTGCTACGCTTGCTTTACTGCGTTAAAGCTGAAAGACCAAAAGTTAGACCTCGATGGTACACAGCTAGGGGCAAAGCATTATTGCATCACTACAGCATCAATATGGGGCTATAATTAGGTAAGTGATCTACAAGGTACAATACAAACATTACAAAGGTGCAAAAACGCAAAGGACTGGTTCTCAGCCTCACAAACAGTTTTCTGGAACACCGTCAAGAACTAAAAATGATCAATTTAAGATCTTCTATCCAACCTCTTTTCACTGGATTTTTTCTCTTCTGTTTCTCGCCGTTTCTGCTGTCTGCCATTTAAGAATAAAAATGAAATCAGTACTGATTACTAAGCTCTAAGCACTAGCTCTAAGTTGTTTGTTTCAATAAATTAATCATGCAGCCGCAAAAAAAAAAAAAAAAGAGATTCTTATCCAGATTAAAATGCATGAAATCGAGGGGGAAGATCTGAACAATTTTTCATCAAGTTATAGGACTTACGCAAAAGCTGTGTACCCGGTTCCAGCATTAGCAGCTGATAATATAACTGTATGTGCTCCAGCAGCAGATAGAGAATGCTGTGATCCAGCAGGAAAAGGATTCCTTCTATCACTATCCACCTGGAAGTTACATGAAACAATGAGAAACTTAAGGTTCATGATATCACAGATGATGTATTTGTGATAGAGATGCTAAGACAAGTTATTACCTTATCCCATTTTGATTTCTTGTTTTGTCTACCATCCCGCACAATGTTGTTATCCACTGCAGTCGGACCTGAAGGCAAACCACTCCCAGCCGCAACTGAAAAACCACAATCAATCAATATAAGAATAACATCGCTAGATCTCAAAATACATACACTCATAAGAAGATTTCATCAGGAAAAAAAAAGTAAAGGAAAAACACCTGCAGTAGGCATGCTAACTTTTGGAGCAGGAAGAACCGCTCCAGGTTGATTTCCACCAGGTACAAATTCGACCTTTTGGTTCTTCTTGCTTTCTTGTTCCTTCCTCTCCCTTTCACATTTCATATCAGCCTCTGCATTTAAGCAAACAAGTTTAAGAACATTAAAATGTGTGAAAATATATTGGGATTAATTGCAAAAGCTTTGACGAAAACAAATAAGAGAAAGCAACACTCAACAGTTAATGCTTAGATGCATCCAATGCCAATTGAGCATAGAGTGCGACTAGGTGCACCTACACCTTAGCACTAGACAACAAAAGCGCCTCAAACCCTTTCAGGAGAGACCCATTTGATCAAGTACATGCGTAGTGCACCTAGGCATGCTTTATTGTAAGGCGATAAACATAAGAAACGACCATCTGATTGAAGATCTCTTTAATTTCTTTCATTAGATATACATTTACTAGTAAGAAAGGGATAGTCTCCAACTTTGTACTTCTCTATATTTGAGTATTCAACTTAGACATTGATCATAAGGAAATCATTCATATTTACTAAAAAAATCGCATGTTCTGTAGATAAAAATAAAGTAGATCACACTTCAGAGTTTATTATGCATACAAAAACTTGCACACATACATTTTGTGCTTTACTTCACTCAGGCTAGTGCTTTTTTTTTCCTCCTTGTGCCTGAGAAAATACAAGGGTTCTAGCGCCTAGAGCGTGACTTTTGCCCTTGACAACACTGATTCAATATATAAAAGAGAGAATTATAGAAGCTAATGTTATAACCTATTTCATCATAGAAGTCGCTTTTGTCATATCCATGAGGATCGAACACATCTTTACTGAAGCAAGACCCTATCTGATCAATATCTTGATACCTCACAGCATGCAGCAAAAAGTCAGGGTTCCTATAATCCTTCCTATTCCGAACTTCAGCATTGAAGCTTTTTCCAGCTCTCTTCAAGTTGAGAAATTTATCTATTTTCCTCTGTAGTAACATACAGAAAGAAATGAAGGTCATCAATATAAAAAACTGAAGGAAAACGCAATATAACTTGGATCATTCTAGATTATCAACAAGGGATATGCTCATTGGTATAAAAATGAAAAAAGAGCAAGACAACCACTGATACATAAGGATTAGGTATCATGAACTACCAATCTTTCATTCAGCAGCAGAGGGTGGCAAGTCGGCAACAACTGACATTGTAGTTAAATAAACCAAATGAAATTCAGGAGTGAGTGAGCTAAAAATTACAAATCAGGCCTGTGGAAACAGAAATCGACATTTACAACTTATTGAGTGCCATGGACCAGCATGCCTTCAGATGGCAAATAAGAAAACCTTAACAACACCTAGCTACCTTCATCTCTCATAGAAACACAGAAGTTCCAGCACAACATAGTCCATCTCAACTGTTAACATTTGGGTGGGGTTATATAAGGATAAATTCAAGCTTTTTACATTAGGTCCAAAGAAATATAATTAATAACTAATAACATACAAAAGACACTTACTTGTAGCTCCTCCGAGCACTTGACCTTTGGTGGAGGTGGAAGAAACTTATCCAAGGGATCAACATTGTCTACAGAAACGGCTTCCTCAACTTCTACACCATCTGATTCATTAACAGCATTGGTCAAGCTCTCAGGCTGTAATGGTTCTAAGTCCGATGATTGTGGAGTCAGCTGAACAGCCCCCGGAGGCGTTTTTCCTTGAAAATCACCTGCAAACAAATGACAAATTAGGAAGCTACCGATTTTAAAAGTAACATTTGTAGTTAAATTAATCGAATGAAAGGGAAAAAGGGAAATAAATAAGTACCATTGGCATTCTGTTGATCTATGCCAATCATGAGGTCATCACTGTTTCCTAGTTCCCCTTCCTGCACTTAAACATGGAAAAAATAATCTAACCACGTATCATTAAACAATAAAGGAATTTTAAAAAAAAAGTCTTTGGCAAGGCGGAGAGGGGATTACCTCAGGCTCCGGTGACATGGCAGCTTCATCGTGGCCATAATCAACAATGGTCAGCCTTCCTCCTCCACTTCTCTTCGACGAAACCAAAGTTTGAGGTTGCTGCGGCGAAGAAACAGAAGGCTCCTGCTGTTGTTGTGAAAGAATGGTGTTTTGGTGAGGAAAAGGAGGCGTATTATCGTTGGTTCTCGAATCTTCTTCCATATTGTTATTAGATTCTCTGTAATCGTTTTCTTCTTCTAGCGGCTGCCCTTCTTGTTGTTGTTCTTCTTCTTCCCCAGTTTGTTGGTTTTGCCGGTGGTCACCTTCTTCGATGTCTCCCATTTCTTCGTCATCTTCATCGTTGTACATGGATAGCAAGGCAATCCCTTCGGATTCCTTTTTCCTCGACGCCATGGAATCTAGGGTTCCTGATTCGGCCGGAAATTCTTAACTGATTTGAAAATTAGTTCGATTAGGGTTTCGGATTAGGAAAATTAGGGTTTGGATTTCAGAACCAGTTGATAGAGGAAGCAGTAATTTCGAAAATTTTCTTGGTGGGGTTGGAGGTGATTGTTGTCAAGGCTGATTTTGATTTTGATTTTGGTTTTCGTTTTGATTTTGATTTTGATTTTGATAGCTGAAAGAGCCGGATCTGAAAGTCGGGTCACGGTTCAAGCCCAAACAAACATTTTGATCTTTCAAATTTACGCCCAACCCATTTCTTATTGGACCTATTGCTCATTCCCGATAATTTAGAGCTCAAAAGGCGGATTCATTTACAATGTAATTTGGGAGTTGTTAATTATTATCGCAAAATAAGAGTATTCATTTTGAAATTATTTATACCAATTATCAAAGTTATAGTCTTGTTGATGAGTCGAAGTTGTTCACTTGAACGGTGGAGAGTCGTATTCAGTAAAAGAGGAGGTATTATAGGGAGTTAAAAGAGTGTTAAGCTTAGTTTAGGAATGTCTCTTAAAAGTGCTTTTGGAAAAAAGTTAAAATTTTTAATATTTAAGAAAAATACTTTTGGGCTAATTTTTAATTTGAGAGAAGCATTTTTTTTCTCTCAAAATGCAGCTTGTTTAAGAATTTTTTTGTCGCAAAAGTGCTTCTTAAACTAACCATTAGAATGGAGGAGTAGGAGATCTTGAGAATAACAGTTTTAGTTGATATTATACTCTTCATAACCTGTTGTAAGGTTTGGAGAGATATTTAAGGGTACACTTATACAACACGGGTCCTCTTGTAATTTGTGGGTTGTCATTTGTTGTAAACATTTTCATAAATTAGTTACGTGAGTTAATATGACCATCGAAAGCAATCTTATCAAGATGGATGAGCTTGGTGTGGTCTTAGTCTAGGTGAGGTACAATGCGGATAATGTAGTCTCTTTGAATAGGTATGAAGGTTTGACAAGGTATGTGTAACAAGTCTAATGCAAAAGCATGACATAGTTTTACATAAAGTTTGAGCTCACAAAAGCCTCGAACATTTAGTAAAACTCATTGTTGATCATAAGACAAGTCACCTGAAATGATGAGTTACTTTCTTTTATAAAAAGAGCTCTAAGCAACTATGATTTCAAAGCCAACTAATTAGTCACTCTACAAACTAACACTAACATAATCAGAGGTCAATTAATGAATAATTGTTAAGTAGCTTTTCAAACAACTTAAAAATTAAGTATAAATATTTACCGAAGACCCTCTTTTTTTTTCTCTGTAGTCCATATTATCAACTTTCACTATGTGCTTAAAAATCTAAAAGTATTATAAATGCTTTTTTAATAGGAGTCAGATTGTATTTTACCTCCTCTACTAAAGAAATGGGCAGATTAATTCTTCTACATTAGATAAAAAAACAAACCAATCCTTTCATTAAAAATTCCATCAATTCTATTGTTAAAATCTGGTACCTGTACGTCAATATGAGGTACATGGCACGCTACGTGTTACTATATGATTATTTCGTTAGCCATGCTAATTTCTAACAATATAAATGGATGAATTTTTTAACAGAAAAGACAATTTACTCTTTGATCTAACTTGCAAAAATCAATTTATTCAAATTTTAAGTAGAGAAGACAAAATAAAATCCAACAATTCTTAGTCGTTTAAAACATATTCCAACCCTCTTTACTCACATGTATGACATTTTATAATAATATGAAAATTCTAAACTTAGTTGACTTAATTTTACTAGTAAAAATTTATATATTTAAATATATTTTCACATATTTTCTAAATGACAAGTTATTTTAATATTTTCTACTTGCGGATAAGTTTTTATTGATTAAAAAAAAAAAGATGATAGTGATTTTAAAATCTTTGGTAGATTTGGTTTGATGAAGTCACGAGTGTTCAACAATAACCTTATTTTCTACCAAATTGTTGCAAAAGAAAAAAAAAAGGACAAATTGACCAAAAAGATGTGATAGAAGCCAGACAATTAAATTTCGACATATATTAAATTAAAATCAAAACAAAAAAGCTCAAGTTTCTTTTCAACATTAAGTTGAATTAGGACTAGTTTTGCAATACTTTTAAAAAGTACTTCTGAAAAGCGTTATGAAAAAGTGTTATGAAAAAATATTTTTGAGAAATATTTTTGAAAAGTTTGGTTTAAAATTTGAGTGTTTAGCATTGCTGTCAAAAAGTGATTTTGAGAAATAAAATGTCCATTGTAGACATGTTATTATCAAGTAACAAATATACATTTAAATAATATCTAAATTAATTAATATTATTATATTTTAGTAAGAATATAAAAAAAATTATTATAACTTCTTGTTAATATTTTAATATATAAAATATAAATTTTAAATATTTTTAAGCAATAAATATTAATTATTTATAAAATTTAATTAGAATATATAAACTATATTTTAAATATTTAAACATAACTATTAAATATTTGTAATTAGTATTTTAAAAAATATTTTTTTATTTTTAATTAATGATTTTAACACATTTGTAATTAAAAACCAAGAAAAAAAAAGAGAAAGTACTATGTTATTGGATGATGAAAAAGTAATTAAGCACTAAAAGTGATTTTGGGAGAGGAAAAACTAAAAATTTTAGCTTCTCCTTTTTAGAAGTACTTTTTAAAAGCACTTCTGAAAAGCTAAAAATTTCAGCCAAAAGCAGCTTATTCTGCACAGCTTTTCTTCCAGAAATGCTTGTGGAGCCAGAAGTGCTTTTGAAAAGCAATGCAAAACTGGCCCTTAGACTTGTAAATGAATCGGGTCAAGCTGTTTGAAAAGTGAAAGAGTTTGAATAAAAATATAGTATTAAAAAATGAACTTGAATAAAAAAATAAGACTCTTTTAAAAAATGGACCAAGAATTGAGTAAGGCTTTTTTTGCTCTTCGAGCTCGGCCTAACCCGAATTTACAAAAAAAAAAACTATTATTTTCTTCTTCTTCTTTTTTTACTGTTTTGCTACTATTTTCTTGTTGTTTTCTTAATATTTTGTTATCATTTCACTATTATGTTACTACTATTTTATTGTTATTGTTTATATATTGTTACTTTTGTTACTATTTTAGAGATATTTGCTTGTTAAGTTGCTCATATCTTAGTGTTATTTAAGTATATATTTTTAATTTATTTTCAATTTATTGAGAAATATTTATTTTAATGTTTTTAGTATTTTTGATGTATTAATTTTTTTTAAAAATTATATAAAAAATTTAATACAGGTCGGGTTTTGGCAAAACTTTAGGCCCATTTTTGGGCCTAGCAAGTGGGCCTAAGATTTTGGTTGAGCCTAACCCGAACCTAACCCGACTCATGGATATCTCTAATCTCATTATATGTTTTTATTATGTCTACTCTTTTTGATATAATATCTAAAACTTCTTATAGTCCCTCATCAACCCTTAAATAAGAGAATAATACGCTTCAATGTAATTTAACCCACATCACCTTATATTAATCAAGTTAGCACTCAATCGAAAAAAAATCAAATTTAATACTAAGTTAGCTGCCTTTTTTATATTTATAGTCCCCCAATGCCAGATGGGCTAGGTGTACATTTTTTATTCATGTACCTCGTAATATGATTAAGTGCAACCATAAAAAATACAGTACCAGCTATATTTATTCATGTGGTCCACTTAAAATATCACTATTAATTTAAAGTACATCATATAATATTTACTTTTATTTTGAGTGATTTTATTCAACTTAAATAAATTAATATCTTAATTAATTCCACTGTATACCTAATGCCATTTCTCTTATTTATTTGTTTCTTCACAAGTTCCTCTCCGACTTTTAATTAATTATATTTATTTTGTATAAGAAAAAGTCAATGGTATCTTACTGGTCACGCGTATTTTTTGATAGAAAATAAACAGCAATTTATGTGATTATAATCATTGATTTCATTGTAAAATCAAAGCTTTATTAGGATTCTCTAACAAAATATTCTTCACTACATTTGGAGGAGCAACAAATAATTATAAACTAACAAGACGAGTGGCTATTTTGGCCAAAAAAATCCGCAACTTTATTTTAAAATTTCAGCACATGTCACACGTATTTAAATAATAATTGATTATAGAAAATGTGAGATTAAATATGGCAATTAATATTTATATGTTTTGTTAAAATGACCCGATTGTATTTTTAAGTTTTTTTGGGTCATCAACCTTTGTTGTTTGTTTTTATTTCCAAATTGATATTTCTAACAGATTTTATGAAAGTACCGTTAAAAAAATTAATGTGGATAATGTAGAAGATTTTTAATGAGATGTAATTTATTACTTAAGTAACTCAATAAGATAATTACATGTGAAAAATAATAAAATAAATAAATCATATATGAAATAAAAAAATCTCTTAATTTAAATAAAATAAACATAATTATCTGAAAAAAGTTTAAAAATAAATGCATAGGCTTGTTTATTAAAAGGTTTCATAAAGATAATTAATAAATCAAACCGAAAATACTGAATTCATGCATTCATTTTGAAACTTTTTTTTAGATAATTATATTTATTTTCTTTAAATTAAGAATTATATTTTTTAAATTTCCTGAATTATTTACTTATTTTATTATTTTCCACATGTAATTATTTTATTGGGTTATCTAAGTAATAAATTACCTCTCATTAAAACTATTCCACGTATGAAATTCCATATAATCTCGTCAACTTTTTTAACTGTACTTTCATCAAATCTATTTGAAAAAACAATTTGAAAAAGAGAACAAATGATGATGACAAAAAAAAAGGCTTAAGAATACAATTAGGGCTATTTTGACAAAACATGTAAATGTTAGTGGCCAAATTTATCATTAAGCCTTAATTTTATACACTCAACAAAGCTTTTAATTGGTAATGGTGAAGGTCTTAGGATTGAGATAAATCATGTGCAATTAGAATGGGTTTAAAGCATTTGAGACAAGGCCATGTATTATAGGGATTGGATCAAATTTGTTTATCTATTATTAAATGAATCAATTTATTTCTTATACTACAAAAAATAATAAAATGAGCCCAAAGTAATAGAATTGACATTTAATATATAAAAAATGTATTGAAAATTATTTTTTTCAATTACAGTTTAATTTTAAACAAAAAATTTCAGCTATAGTACCATAAAATTTTTGAAATTTTTTAACTTTAATAAACAATAAATGATGTTTTTTAAATTGTTAACTTTATTCTAAATTTTTCAATTTGACATTATTTGATATTTTTAATAATACGAAGACTAAATTTCTAGAGGGATCTCTAGGTATATTCACCAATTAAAATGTGTTGATCTCTAAATCCTTAGTTAATTAATTCATAGCTTGTGCCGTAATAGTTTGATTCTTGATTCTAATTCATAATTTTAACCAGTTTTATATATAATAGCATTTATTAATGTCTTTATTTTTCAAGTATTTATTCCATAATTCCTAAAACTTCAGGCTGAAAATTAGTATTAGCCAAAATGAATTTTTCTATTCCATCAAAATTTTAAATTATTTTTAATCATGAATGGCTAAAATTTTGACCAAAGGTTGGATCGATGGAGTTCTTTTAGTTTTTTAAGGGGTTGAAATTAGATTTTAATTTTTGCAACAGTAAAAATGTAATTTCATCATTTTAATAGTCTATATATTTATAATTTTTAAAGTATTAAATTAAATTTTTATCATCTTTAGGGAAACTAATGTACAATTTTACATTTACTAATTTAAAATTTTAAAAATTTTCAAAGGTCTAAATGATAATTTTTTTCATTTTAGGGGCCCTGCCAGCCCCTAACTACACCCTGATTCAATTTAAAATTATTTGAATATTAAATTTAATAAAAAAGATTTTATTTGAAGTTTAAAATAAAATCTGTTGAATTCATTAAGAAGGGGGAAATGGCTTGGCAGTGTGTAGTGCACGTATCCACGTAAGCATAATTAAGGAAAATGGTGAGCATTCCTGTTTCAGCAGGTTGGTAAGGAAGAAGATTAGGTTTGAAAAGAGATGGGTGTTGGGAATGCAATGTGCAACATAAAGTGAGATAGACAACAATCATATAACACGCTCTCCCCACTTGCAGCACTCTTTAACCATGAAATCGCTGTGTCTGCTCTGTCGACTCGAATTGTTGTTGAGCTGTCACCGATTTATATCTCACCCGCCTCTTTCTTTAATTTTCCCACGTAGATTCCTCCCATTCTACTCTCTCTTTCCATTTCTCTTTTTTTTTTCCTTATCAGATCGCAACTATAATTAAAAAAAACCATATTATTAACATACATAATACGTTTCACATGGATAATTTAAATAAAATTATAAAAAAAATTATGTTTTATGTGAAAAAGAAACTTCTAAAGAAAAAAAAAGTTTATTGGGGAAATTAGGATAAAATATTATTAAGGAGAGAATGAAAATTCAAGTTTTGAAAATGATATTGTTGAGAGGGACAATTACAAACTGAACATGTACATAAAATATATATAAAGGACCCGAAAAGGAGTAAAATATCATTAATTAATGAAACTGTCCTCTAAATTAAAATAAAAATCCATGTTTTCTTCAAGAGCCAACGGGCCAATTTATGTATAATCCCAATGGTCGGACTTATGAACATACCAGGAAATAATGGAATGAAAGCTAGCATACAATCTATGGGTTTCAACAATGACAAATCTAAAGAGCGATTGTTAAGAAAACAATCGGACTAAAAAATGACACGGGGGAAGCCATGCTCCTTAGCTAGACAAATTGCTCCCAAAGTATAGCAATGGCCACGATTGAGAGCCTATCAAAAGATCCCTCAAGTTGACGCGTGCAACCCATACGAACATGGCATCCTCATCCCACATGATTGCTCCCATAGTTGCTCATATGTTCACTGTGTCGCATCAACGTAAAGCTTGAGCTGCTCCCCAATGGGTGCTTCCCATTTCACCACCTTTGGTCTTCTAGGCAAAAGGGTGCTTGAATACGATTATGAATTCTGAAGTTTTTCTGGAGTGTCCAAGCTTAGAAAAGAGCATCTTGTGGAACCATGACATTTCCTTGATAGAGCTCCATGTTCTGAGCATTCCAAAGCTGCCATAGGACCACCGAAAGCATTGTGAAAGCCTCCTTGTCAAGCTTTTGTATTGTGAATTTCATCCAATCAATGGCCCGGCAAAAAGAGGCAGTAAGTAAATTATCATCAATACCTTGTTAGAGAAGGCAATCTTGAATGACACGCAAAAACATCCTCTCTCGAATTATCGCACCTTCTATACTGAGGGTCGTTATGTAATGAAAAAGGGACACATTTAACCATTGTAGGGAGAATCTTGTGACCCATTCTCCACCCAAACATTTTGGTCTTAGGTAAGGTTTTCGGTTTCTACATCTCTTTCCAAAAACATAATTTATGTTATCAGAGATAGGGTTAAAAAAATTTGAATCAGTTGAGTTGATGAGTCATATTTTATTATATTAAGTCAATTTGAAATTATTTTGAAGTGGAGTCGTATGAAATTAAATTTAATTTGAGTTCAATTGAATAAATTTATTCAAGTTAATTAAACTTTTTTAAACATACCAAATTAAAATCTTGTTAACAATATGACTAAATTTCAAGTTAGAACACGTAAATTTGATATCATATATATTTGAAAACTCTTTCAAAGCGAAATAAGAGAAAGAAAAACAATATACTTTAATAGAATAAAACTTGATTTGGTAAATTACTTGTTTAAGTCATCAAATTTAGTAATTTTTTAATAATTTAAAGGTTTTTTAAAGATTTTTTAAGATTTTTTTTTCACAACTTTTGAGTGGGATCAATTTGAACTTTTTTAAGATAACAGGGATCTAAAAGATATTTACAGCAATTTATTTGTTTTCAAGAGTTATAAAAATTCAACTCCACTCAAACTAAAAAAACTAAATTACTTATTTAAATTTATTTGAAAAATCAAATAGCTCTAAAAATTCAATTCAATAACTAAAGAAATAATTGAAAAAAAAAATTCTAGTCGAATCTACCCGAGGGCTCCAGCCCTCCCAAAATGGGATTTTTTTAGCTTTTTAAAATTTCTAAAATTTTAAATTAATATATGATAAAATTACACCTCAACTTCTATAATAAAAATTTTGATTTAATTATTCAAAAAATTATAAAAATATAAATTACTAAAATAATAAAATTATATTTTGAGGATCATAAAAACAATTTAATTCCGTCTCTTCTAACAAAAAATTTGAGATTTCGGCTCTAAATCTTGCTTTGCTTTTTCGAAAAGAATGCGGTGTGTAAAACACAAAAGTTATTTTCTATAAAAAAATATAATTGCACCCCTAACACAATTCATTCAATTTCTTTACGTTTTCGTATAAATAAATGGCTAAAAGACAGTACAAAAGAAAAAAGAAAATGGAATATAGAGCATATTTTGTTGGCACTTTGTATTGACTTTGTATTCCATGTTGTCTTTTTAGAGTTTATGCTGAGAAAATATCCTGGCGAAGTTAAATTTTTCTTTTTAGGGCATTGAAATTAAATTATAATTTTTATAATAATAAAAATATAATTTTATAGTTTTAATAATTTATATTTTAATATTTTTAAAAATTTAAATTAAATATTTATTATTTTTAAAAGTTAAAATATAATTTTATTTTTATTAATTTAAAATTTTAAAATATTTAAATAAGCAGGACCCTTTAGCCCCTAACTACCCTGGAGAATATAATGTTAAAATAAAACCTTTAAATATTTTTATTTAATTTCCAACATAAAAGGCAGTGGATAACAAATTTGAAGACTTTTCCACAAATGAATGATTAGTGATTTAAATAATTCAAGTGGTGGCAGTGAAATAAATAAATAAATAAGAAAATTTTAAAATAAAAAAATCTATATTTGTTTACAAAATGAATGGGGATAAATACTCAGATTTGAATTTTAAAATTATTATATATTGTAAATCTAGAATTAATGTAGATAAATATTTTATATATTTATTATTTAAATTTTAAGGTATTGTTTTTTGGAATAACAAATGTAGATTTAGATGGATGAGTTTAACTCGATTTAATTTGAATTATTTTTATTCGATTTTTTAAATTAATTTTAATAAGTAAATAAGTATTTCGAGTTAGAGTGAAGTTGAATTTTATAAATCGAATAATTTAAAATTTGAAAAATAAATTGATGTAAATATCTTTTTAATCATTGATAGTTTTGAAATTGTATAAGTTGGTTCTCTCAAAATTTAACCAAAAAAAAAATTAAAAGTCTTAAAATATATATGAAAATTCTAGTTATATATATTTTAAAAAATACCAAGATAATAAATCTTACTCATTAAATAAGTAAATTATCAAATCAAGTTTATCATAATAACTATATTGTTTTTTCTCCTATTTTGTTTCAAAGGAATTTTTAGATATATATATACACGATATTCATGATCTTTAAATCATAATTTAGTTATATTGTCAACAATATTTTAATATATATATCTAATCAGCTTGTTAAAAATACTTATAATTTTAATTATATAAAAAGTAATTTTAGCGGATTCAAATTTAAAATTTTGCCAGTTTAGATATTTTTTAAATTGATTTTTTTTTACGAATTTAAAAATTCAATAGATAATAGTATCTCATCCGAATTTGAATTTATATAGTAATACTTATATAATTTGTAGATAATAAACAAATTCAAATTTTAGATAAATTTAACACAAATAATAATATTTAATTTAATTTAGATAAAAAAACTTGAATAATTAATCATAATAACGCATAAAAGATGTACAATGTTAAAATAAAAAAATAAATTGTGAGTAAAATAAAATTTAAATACATAAATACATCAGATAAATAATACTAAATGCACAATAATTAGTTATCATAGTTTTGTCAACAATAATGAGTTAGTGTTGAGTTGACTTTGGCGGGAGCAGAGAATGAAAAGAATGAAAGAAAAATGACCACGGCTATTCAAAATTCAAAAGATTTTTTTTCAAAATGTTTGTCTTGGCCTTGGCCAAAAACCGCTGGTTCTGCTACCGCTGGTTTTGCTATCGCTGGTTTAGCTACCGCTGGTTCTTCTAATGACCTGGGGGTGGGGGGGGAAATGGAACCACCCCAACCACGTTCAAGCTAAAAACTAGTTCGAACTAAAGTATTTATTCTATTAGGTAATTAGAAATATCATAAGAGAAGAAGAAATGCCCAAATTAACTAAATTAACAACATTATTAATATATATAATGAATGGAGATAATAAATTTGTGCATATTAAAATAAAAATGTATAAAAGATTTTTACAAAGAAAAATAAAAGACATTATTTATTACAGGATCAAATCTTACTATATGCATATTTTAATTTATTTATGTTATAATTTATTTTAATTATAGATGGATATTATTGTATTTTCTAACAAATTGGTGATCTGATTGAGAGTGACAACCCAATAAAATACTTTTAAATAGTATACATAAATAAATTTAAATTTTCAAAAAAAATCTATTAAAATTACAATAATTAAAACAATTATAGATATTCGGCCGTTGTGATCTCTAAATTAATATATGATTTTTTATGGAAAATGTGATTTTTTTTTTTAACTTTATGAATAAAACTAATCTAGATATTTATATATATAAATGCAGACAGTATATTCCCTTCCAAAATAAAAGCATCTGCTTTCCCTAACCAGGTAACAAATTCAATTTCTTTAAGCTACTCACTTAGCCTCTCAACAAAGCACACCTATACACACAACAACAACAGCAACAACAAAAAGCCCCTTCAGGCCTTCTAATGGCCAATCAATAATCAATCAAATTTCCCATTTTTCTCTCAAATAAGCAAAAACCCTAATCATCTACGACAATGGATTCCACCTCCAAGTCCAACGCCGCAACCTCATCAAAGAAAGACGCCAACAATGGCCAAACTCTTCTCTTAGGACGCTACGAGGTCGGCAAGCTCCTCGGCCATGGCACTTTCGCTAAAGTCTACCACGCTCGTAACGTCAAATCCGGTGATAGCGTAGCCATCAAAGTGATCGACAAGGAAAAGATTCTCAAGAGTGGTTTAATCGCTCACATCAAGCGCGAAATCTCTATTCTCCGCCGCGTTCGCCACCCGAACATCGTGCAATTATTTGAAGTCATGGCTACTAAGTCCAAGATCTACTTCGTTATGGAATACGTTCGTGGTGGTGAACTGTTCAATAAAGTGGCTAAAGGGCGATTAAAAGAAGATGTTGCTAGGAAGTATTTCCAGCAATTAATCTCGGCCGTTCATTTTTGCCACGCGCGTGGCGTTTACCACCGTGACCTGAAACCTGAAAATCTACTTCTCGATGAAAATGGGGATTTGAAAGTCTCTGATTTCGGGTTGAGTGCTGTATCGGATCAGATCCGGCAAGACGGTTTGTTTCATACGTTTTGTGGAACCCCGGCTTATGTTGCGCCGGAAGTTTTGGCGAGGAAAGGATACGATGCGGCGAAAGTAGATATCTGGTCTTGTGGAGTGATTTTATTTGTTCTAATGGCAGGGTATTTACCATTTCAAGATCAGAACATTATGGCTATGTACAAGAAGATTTACAAGGGTGAGTTTCGGTGTCCGAGATGGTTTTCACCCGAGTTAATTCGGTTACTTACCAAACTCCTAGACACCAACCCGGAAACAAGAATTACGATTCCAGAAATCATGGAGAAACGCTGGTTCAAAAAGGGGTTTAAACATATTAAGTTCTACATCGAAGATGATAAGTTATGCAGTGTCGAAGACGATGATAATGATGTTGGGCCATGTTCAGACCAATCATCAATGTCTGAGTCAGAAACAGAGTTGGAAACGAGGAAACGAGTTGGCACATTGCCAAGGCCAGCTAGTTTAAACGCGTTCGACCTTATATCTTTCTCCCCAGGGTTCAACCTATCCGGGTTGTTCGAGGAAGGAGAAGAAGGTTCCCGGTTTGTTTCAGGGGCACCGGTTTCGACAATCATATCGAAATTGGAGGAGATAGCCAAGGTTGTTAGCTTTACTGTGAGGAAAAAGGATTGTAGAGTGAGCTTGGAGGGTTCTAGAGAAGGAGCTAAAGGTCCATTATCGATTGCTGCTGAGATATTCGAATTAACCCCTTCATTAGTCGTTGTGGAAGTGAAGAAGAAAGGAGGGGAACGAGGAGAGTATGAGGACTTTTGTAACAGGGAATTGAAACCCGGCTTAGAGAAATTAATGGTGGAGGAATCACAATCTTCTGCAGCAGCTTCACCTGCTACTTCATCATCATATTTACCTTCGGATACTGAATAGAAGAGAAAGGGGAAGAAGGCAAATATAAAGGGTACGCTTTTTTTTTCTCTTTTTTCTTCTTGTGTATCATAAAGAGTTGCTTTTTTGTTCATCTTTCGTATATGTTCTCGTTTTTGTTGTGCTACTTAGATGACTTAATATATATAAATATGATTTGTTGTTGTATCGAGATGGACATAGTAGAATACAGAGAAATTGAACACAGATTTCTACTAATATTGGCAATTTGGTTTCTGGCTTGTACATTCCCATCAACTTTATTGTGAAATGAATCTCTATGATATATTGATATATTTCTACTTTTATGGTCTTTGAAGCTTGCATTAGCATAAAGCATGAAAATTTCTATGCAATTTTCTGTTTGATTTTGAAGCAGTATCATTTGCAATTATGGCAAACATGTCGAAAAAGCCTTAATCTTAATGTGTGATATGAACTTATTCTGACCTTCTAAGTTTTTCAGAGTATTGGATGATGTAAAAGTATGATGAAAATTTGTGTGCAAGGAAGGGAACCTATATTTGTTAGTAGGTTAAAATACGCTGCAATTTCTTGGAATTTAATCTTTCTATTTTTATTTCTAAGAATTTAAAGTCTCGATTTAAAGTAGGGGACTATATTTTAATCTTGTTGGTATGGAGACAAATGCTAGCCAAAATCTAAATCTTATTTGGTATGAGTATAGTATATGAGTTAGAAATAAACTATTTTCACTAGCTAATTTTTAGCCACTTGCTTTGAGCATTTTGAAGGTTGTATTATTATTATTATTATTTATATTTTTACAGTTTTACTCGACTTTCTAATTCCAAGTGTCATTTTATACCAATGGTTTTTTTATTTATGACAAATCATTTTAATAGTTATGTAATAATTAAGCTTTTCTTATATTAATACACTAAGTTATCAATCAAGACATGAATGATTATGGTCACTTGCAAGTTATGTATCTCATCTTTATAAACATTTGATGAAAATGAAAGGCACTAGTAAACATCTTTATACGATTATCAGACACTGCATTTCTTGCCAAATCACGCTAACACCAATTGTAAAGTTCCAAATGGTTGTCTAATGGCGTGTTGTTATTATACAAGCCGAAGATGATTGAAAGGAGAACTCATAGATAATGACTGAAACAAATATACTTTTTAGACATCTAATTCATGGTTCGTTGATTACAACTCCGTTCGGATTATCCACAGGATTTTGTTGGGATTAGACAATTATACAACACATTGTTGTGACATTAACGATTGCGGTCCTGTGTTGTCATTATTACAAAATACAAACCCTGAGATTGAAATAAACCCCCTTTTTTTATGTGGTCCTTTGCCTTGCAAAAGTTCTGACTCTGATGACTGGTCAAACTGTAGAAAACCTTATAAAGAGCAAAACAAAATAGTTTGCACATGTTGGGGGGTTTTGTTCTGTTTCTGAAAATTTCTTGTTTTAAAGCAATATTTGCCAATGTGGTTACCAATTATGGAAATGGCTAATGGCTTCCATTATATGACAACCAAAGTGATTCCCTGTATCAATCAATACTCACTTGGAGAGGAGCCCAAGATTCGTTATAGATATAGCTTGTGCTTACTTGTAGTATCATAACATTTTAACTTTCCGGTTCTTTTCGAATATTTTTACTTTTTCTTACATTTGTGTTTGCTAATTATATTGGGCGGTTAATAATCCAAGTTGGAATTAGGTTGAATTTTGTAAGTTGTTTTTTATAACTACTTTTGGGAATTTAAGAGAAGTTAAAATTTTCAGCTTCTAAAAAATGTATTTTTGAATCAATTTTTGATTTGGAGAAAGTATTTTTTCTCTCAAATAATAGCTTGTTTAGGAATGTTTTTGTTCTGAAAGTACTTCTTAGAAGCAATACCAAACTGGCCCTGATTAGAATAAAGGTCTCTTAATATTGTTTCCTTTATCCATAAATTCGAACTTAAAAAGTATCAAATTTCTTAATACTTGAAAAATAGTTCGAGTGAATTAGATCAATAAATTTTATAGTGGATAAAATATGTCATAACTTCCTAGATTTTTTATAAATTTTAAAATTTAGTTATGTAGTTTTATTTTTAGGAATTTAATTTATCTAATTTTCAAATTTTAAAATTTAATATCGTTAAATTCAAACACATTAAATTTATTAAAATAAAAATATAAAAATTAATTTTAAATTTGTGAAAAATACAAAAGACTTACACTCACTTTCATATTTAGATTTTTCTAAGGATTTAGGTGGACCAATTTGGTGGGTCAAATTATATCATTTTGTACGTATAGTAATGTTGAGGTAGCAATAGATAAGATATTATATGTAACTGGAAATTTTCAACCCTTTTATATGGTACATGTTTATTTGAATATCACATCACGTGGGTTGTCTTTCGTTGAAGTTTGATTAATTTGAACTTTTAAAATCAATGAAATTGGACCAACCTCTGATATCAAACGTGGTAAAGGTTATTAGATGGTATACATTTGTAATTCATGTATTGTGTGTATGTGGATGTGTATGTGTGTGGGTTTTTTTTTAAAATAATATTATTATTAAATATGCACAGACACGTGGAAAATAACACTATGACTCACCCACAAGAACAACTCACACACCCCACGTGCCCGACCCCATGCAAACATGGTTAAAATCAAATGCCAGTCTTTGCCAAGTGCCACGTCTATCTTTACACTAATTGTATTTTGCTTTTTCTATAAAGTTATTTTAAATCTAATATAAAAAAAAAATATCAAAATAGGTAAGTTTACAAGCAGTGACGGATCTTGATGTTAACTTTTGGGATATAATTAAAACTTTAAAAACTTTTGGATGATTTAATAAGAATTTTTAAAAATTTTAAGAGGTTTAATTTATTTCTTTTTAAAAATTGAAGGGCTTAATAACAATTTTAAATTTTTTGAAAGGATAGTTAAAATTTAAAATTTTTTAAGAGATTTAATGATAAATTATAAAATTTTAGGGATCTAATTAAATTTTTTACAAATTTTGAAGCGCCTAACAACACTTTTTCAAAATTTGGGAGAGGGGAAGGCACCCTTGGTGCTCGTGAAAATTCATCTCTATTTATAAGTTAATTCTCAAAATATATATTTTTTATGAGCGTCGAGTTTTGTTATATGTATTCAACCATTAATTTTTTTTGGCCTCATTGAAATAAGACCGATGATTATAGTATGAGTAGTGAAACTTCTCGTAAAATTTTTAAATGTTAAATAATACTCGTGTATGTATTTTGTAATGGATATGAATAATTTTTAATGAGATTTTGATATTTATGGCTATCGAGGTCTTTTGTAAAATTAAATAAAAAAAACATAAATCTTCATGATACGTGAAAAAGAAAAAATCATGACAATTTAATTTTTATGAATGTCGAGATCTTATTAAAAACCTTAATGGAACCCTAACTTTAAATTTTATAAATATAATATATCTCACTTGTTTATTTTTTCATAGAAAACCTTAATGTTCCTTCTATACCATCCTACATACCCAATATTTTTTTTTAAATCCAAATTAATTTTGAAGCATTCCAATAAAGTTGTCTGTTTGTTAAGATCGAAAGGACATGTGGCTCAGAATTCAACAACATTGGAGTATTCTCCAATGGCTATGGAAATAACATAGTGTCACTAGTTGATCATTCATTATCAAAAACACCCATACGTTTTATCTCCCATATTATTGACAAATCTTCCAATTAATGAGCATCAATTAATGAAAATTTCTAAGTGCAATCTAGCAGAGGTGTTTGTTGCAGCATTTGAAATAGGTATGAACTATAAGTTTAACTTTGGTGGGATTTGGATTAGGTTAATACGGTTGAACAATTATTTCGAGTATCTCCAAAAAAATCCATCTTCTGACAATATTTAATATCACGCTAGAATTTACATTCTTCGATTGATCAGAAGTGTGTTAATATTAGAAAAGTTTGACAATTTAGTTCATTTCATGTATCTCTAATTTTTATCTAATTTCAAGACAACCGAACATATAGTTGAGGTATGCAAATTGCTTATATTGACCGCCAAGGAAGTAAATAGTTACCTTTTTTATTTTACACTACTCATGAGATCAGTGGTATCAGTTTTCGTAAATACCACCTATCCTCTTTGAGAAACTCAAATTCCCTCTTACTAAAGATAAAATTAGAAGCATTTATAAAATGTATTTCATTCTAAATGTTTAATATTATTATTAACATTTGATATTTTAATAGGTGCACGTGGTGTAAGCATCGTGACCATACAACTCATTCAAAAAATGATATTGATTGCTAGAATAGCGAAACACTTGATATTGAGGATTAAGCTCTTCGTAATGTACCTCAATAGTTTTCTCCTGATATTTAGAAAATAATTCTGAGTATTGAGATACATATTTTAAAAAATAATTTTAGAGTTACGTGGTTTAATAAATATTTTATTTGCTATATTCAAATAAAAGAAAAGCCTGAAATATTTTTCATACCAAGCATGCCTCAAATGGAAACAAATGTTTATGGCTCCCTTGTTGTGTGTTTCGAGTATTGAGTCTTAATGTCAGAAGTAACGGATTAAAGCTCGTGGTTATTATGCACACAACATTTTATAGAAGTCAATTTATTAAATGGGGTTAATTTGACCCACATGAACTAATTCGATTTGTAAAACTAATAGAAAAACTTATCTACTTGAAGCCTTGGTGGTTCGGTGAAATTTTCTAGTAAAACTAGAGCTATTAAGATAAATAGTATAAATCCTAAAATGGTATGTAGTTTAAATCACTTGCGACTCTGAGTTGTAGATAAACTCTAATCTCGACTATCGATGTAACTTAATCTGTACCATTAGTTATAGGGGAGCTCAATTATAAATAGAGGCCTCTATCTTCATTTGTAATTACTTATTTCATTCCATTCATAGTTGTTTATCCAAATAGTTGGTGTGTGTTATCTTTCTTTTGACTTTTATATTCTTCGTTGCTTTTTATTTTTTCAAATTTGTTTCTGTTATATTTCAGTGCTTTAAAAAAATTCTATGAAAATTCTCACTTTACGAAAGATAAATTATCTTAAGCATATTTAAAGCAAAAAATTATCTAAAGTCGCATGGTTTACGAGACTAAACCTGCAATTTAAAGAGGAAATTAAAAAAACTGATATATATTTTTCAATATTTGGTCTATTAATATAATTTATACAATATCAATGAATAAATGATGATATAAAATTATACAAATATAAATTATTTTATTTTATATATCTTTTAAAATTAAAAAAATATAAATTATTTTATTTTTGTATGTCTTTTAAAATTAAAGGAAACAATCAATATAATCACAGTAAACTCACCCATTAATTAACACCATTTTTCTTATGATAAAAATAAAAATGCTTGAAAAAAAATGGTGAAGCAATTGGTAGATGAACGTGTTTTGGCATGGAGAAATGATTTCCTCGTTTCCAGAAACCAAGCATGGAAGCACCAAAAAAGGAAAAACAAACAAACAAACAAAGCTAGCTGGTGATAAACGAAGATTTTTCTCATCTAAGCACCAAAAAAAAGAAAGAAAGAAAAAAGCCCGTATGCAAAAATGTGAAGGGGAGGGTGAAAACAAGCGTGAATGAGTTCCACGTTGAACCAAGATTGTTTCCCATGTCGACACGTTTATCCACACAACAACATCAGCACCAGCTGGTGATACGCATGCATGACTCTTCAACCCCCCTTCAAGCTACCTTAGTCAAAGCTTGAATTGAATCCCACCCCCATTATTAGTTTTTTTAAAAAGCTCAGTGTAAATTGACACACAGTCCACCCATGTCATCCCCCTTATATCATTAGCCATCTGTGTTTTTTTACTGTCACTTTGAGTTTGTATTATACTATTATCATCTCTATTAGAAATGAAGAGTCCGGTCGGTGAACGGTTCTCGGAGTTTTTTGATAAGTGGATATGTCAACTTGATGGGTATTTACAGCAGTTAGTAAGGGTGTCTAGGGAAGGTTTAAGTGAAAATGAGCAGCAAACTTTGGTTTCGAAACTGACTGCTCATTATAAAGAATATTACACTGTTAAATGGGCAGCTGCACATGAAGATGTGCTTGTGTTTTATTGTCCGGTTTGGTTAAGTAAGTTAGAGAATGCTTATTCATGGTTAACCGGTTGGAAACCGTCTATGATATTCGGTGTAGTTGAGTCAATGAGGAGGAAGAGTGTGGCTGAGTTGACGGAGGAGCAAGTGAGAAAGATAGAACAGTTGAGGGTGAAGATAAAGTTGGAAGAAGAGAAAGTGGAAAGGGAAATGGAGAGGCAACAAGTGGCAATGGCTGATCGGAAAGTGGTTGAGTTGGTTCGTACGGCGAGCCGGATAAGGAATGAGGAGCTGGTGGTGGTGGTGGGGAATCATCAGGTGGAGGGTTTAGTTGAAGTGGCGCTGAAGGGTGTACTTGCAGGGCTAGAAAGGGTGATGAAGGCTGCCGATTGTGTGAGACTCAAGGCCTTGAAAGGTGTTTTGGATGTATTGAATCCAACACAGTCACTGGATTTCTTGGCTGGGACCTGCATGCTTCAGATTCAGATCAGGAAATGGGGCCAAAACAGGGATAACCAAAAGGGTACGAATCCGATAAAATTAGGAGAACTACACAACAATGTCATTTTTTAAGGCTCCAACAGCGAGCATGGCCGGCGGCAGACAAAGTAGGCAGAGCTAAATGCATGCGCCATACTAGCAATGTTAATATAGGTTCACATGTAACCAGATGTAGGTGATTTTACTCGTTACATCGAGGTTGAAATGTTGGTTTTTTTTTTTTCTTTAGAGTCTGTCTGGTTTGTCAGTCTCACAGCTTTAAATTTTGCTCCTCCTTTTTCGCAATTTTCAATTTGCATAAAACTTGAACAACAAATATACATATATATGTATGTGTTGCATCTATGGACACGTTGTTAGAGATTGAAGTGTTCCTTTTTAGGGCTGCATGTCAATTTGCCGACAAGCCTGAAACTGATATAACCTCAAAATTGGTTAAAGCAGAAAAAAAAGATATCTAGATTACATCGAATATAAGAACCGGTGAAGCAAAATTCATGGCATTTTAGGCTAAGACGACATGAAAACATCGGATAATCCAAAAAGCTATTCCAATACATGCAAAAAAACACAAGCTTCTGTACTATGGCTAAGCTAATTCAACCCACGCCCATTTAGCATATAGCTCACCTTAGCCAAATATAGGAATAGTATGAATGAGCATAGTAGATTCCTTTGTTAAAAGCTTTTCCAAATCAATCCCCTCCGGCGGTGTCAATGTTATTTTGATAGTAATATTTATAACTTGATGATGCAGTCGGTATACGATCTAATACAGAAGAGCATTGTTGGAAAGTGTTGTACAAAATATTTGCAATTGTTTTAAATCAAAATGAATTTAAAGAATTGAACTTAATTCTGATTTATATATAATATCAAGAGGTGTGTTACTTTAAGATTATTTTTTCTATTTTTTAAAAAGGTTTATGAATAATTATCTCAATTTAAATATAAATATGTTGAGTGTTTTTTTTATATCCTTTTAAATGGATTAATGTTGTATATTTATATGATATGGTCATTGTTTGTAGATGTGAAATACTAAGTACGTTTTCATGCATGATGATACGTACCATATTTTATAGTTAACATGCGTATACTTAAAATGGGTTCACATACACCAGATTTGTATCATATATAGATGAACCCATATTACATATATTACGCGTCTTCATATTGGGCTCGCCCATACTACAAATGTACAAACCTACACAGAATGTGAGTCAAGACCCGACAGACTAGCGAGTCACTAGGTTAATAATGATTAGTATCATAACAAAATATCTCTTCAATTTTATATTATAAAATTTCCCCTTTTCATTATATATATAATATGTACATCTATATATGTTATAGATAACACAAAACTTTAATGGTATATATCTTATTTCAAAGTACTTTATATAACAACAAAAAGATGCATATATCTATGGAGAAATTAAGCTTATCAAACCTATTGCATTATAGGACGAGTTCAAAAAGGAGAATGAAATTTTAACAATAAAAGGTGAGGGTTTTTTGGAAAAAAAAATCAAAGCTTGATAATCGATATTGGTATTAGTGTATATGGGTTGGTACATATTATTTCAGTTTTAAATCAGTATTAATAATTTAAGTTATCTTTTAATTAAAGTTTTGGTGTGTTTGTGCTTATACCAATATTGGTCTGGTCAAAACTGATTTGTACAAATTTTGATATTTTAAACAACTTTTAATTCTTTAAATCTTAATTATTTTAATAAAGTTAAAACTTATATTTGCATTTAAATATATTTATATGAATGTATGTATGTAAATTATTACTAAAATTACACTATAAGTGTATATAAAAAAATAAAAAACATCAAAAAATTCAAAATGATGCATCAAAACACACTGGTATCTATACATATTGGTACTAAGATAAAAATGATACATTCATCAATACGGTATTGACTACCTTGAAAGAGATAAACTTAACTTGATGACGAGTTGTTTTTTTATTAGAGGGGAAGAATTGATAAGGACGTAAAATTTTAGTGGGTTAAACTACACATAAGAATTGATAAGAACATTATCGTTTAAGTCACTAAATTATTCAAATGTAATCATTTTAAGTCATTGGCTTGTTAACTTGGTAACGAAAGTTTGATGTGGTCATTAAGTCACTATTTATCATAGGGTAAACTACATCCAAAGTCATTCAACTATTAGTAATTTTACAATTTGGTCACTCAATTTCAAAAGTTACAAGTTGGTCATTGATCTATCTGGAAGTTTAAAGGTTTTAAGGACTCATTCATAGTTGTATTCCAATGATATTGCCGCCATTCAACCTCCTCATTTAGCGAAGAAACAGACTGAACCAAAGTTTTTTCCCTCCTCTTTTAACTTTACGGTTTATTTTTTCTTGAAATGGCCTGAAACTCCATTGATATAGAAGCCCTAATAGAGAAGCTCACCAAATTCCATCCATTGTCGTTGGATGGTCACTTGACTCTAATATAATTCTCTTCTCAGCGAGACTTTCTTCTTGACCATTTGGATTAAGTCTGCGTCAGCTGAATCCTCCAGCTAACTTTTGACTAAATCTGGCATGTTTGAAAGTCACCTCATATATATTGATTATCTTATCTTTGATTTTGTTTTGTCCCTTTGCTTATATTAGAATTAAATGACTCAAATCCTTATTTAAATAAAATACAGTGGTAAAATAAAATAAAAGTAAAATCCATATAAAATTACACTTCTTTTATTTTATTTTAGAATAAGATTTTTTGAACCTTATTGAACTCCATCTATTTTATATTGATTAGAATAACGTGTTTCAGTCTTACTAGAATATGTCTTTACAAGCCTATAAATAGACATAGTCTATTCCTCTTATAAAAATTAGAATTCGACATAGTGAATTTTCTTCTCCTCTGTCCGTGGTTTTTTCCCGAAAGGGTTTCCACGTAAAAAATCTGTGTGTTCTTTATTTTATTTTATTTTTATTTTATTTTTCACAACTTGGTATCAGAGCTTCCGGGTAGTTCATCTCAATCACGGTAATGGTGTCTTTGAAGTATGAAATTTCGCTATTGGATCGTAACACCAGATTTGCGTTGTGACAGATTAAGATGCAAGCAGTTCTTACGCAAATAGATCTAGAGGATGCCCTGCTAGAGTAGATAAGATGCCTTCGACATTAAAGATGAAGAGAAGAAGCGTAAGGATCGAAAGGCGTTAACACAATTACATCTGCATTTGTCCAATGAAATTTTACAGGATGTGATGAAAGGGAAGACCGCCGCTGCATTATGGAAGAGGCTGGAACAAATATGTATGTCAAAAACTCTAATAAGCAAGTTGCATATGAAACAGCATCTTTATGCTCATCGTTCAGAGGAAGGTACGTCTATACACGAACACTTAACAGTGTTTAAAGAAATTCTCTCAAACTTAGAGGCAATGGAGGTTTAGTATGATAAGAAAGGTCTAGGGTTAATTCTACTTTGTTTGTTGCCCCTGTCTTATTCAACCTTTAGAGACACGATTTTATATAGCTGCGAGTCTCTCACAGTTGATAAAGTTTATGATTCTTTGACCTCGTATGATAAGATGGATCATCTTGTGGTTAAACTCGACTCTCAGGGAGAGGGTCTCATTGTTTTTAGGAGACAAGATCGGAATGCTGATGATGATTGTGGAAGCACACAGGAACGGAATCCTCGCGGTAAATCTAAGGGTAGATCAAAGTCTTCAAACAGAGGTAAAACTTGTAACTTCTGCAAGAAGAAAAGGCATATTAAATCTGAGTGTTATAAGCTACAGAACAAGATTAAAAGGAAGACTGTGAATCAAAAGTGAAAACAACCAGAAAATTCTGGTGAAGCTGATGTTGTAGAAGACTATAGCGATGATGAACTTTTAGTCGCTTCAGTCAACAATTCTAAAGTGAGCAAGGAGTGGATACTTGATTTAGGCTACACCTTCCACATGAGTCCCAATCGGGATTGGTTTACAGCTTACGAAACAGTGTCTGAAGGTGTTGTTTTGATGGGAAATAATGCTTCGTGTAAAATCGTAGGTGTTGAAACAATTAAAGTTAAGATGTTTGATTGAGTTGTCAGAACACTTAGTGACGTACGACATGTTCCAGAATTGAAAAGAAATTTAATTTCGTTGAGTACTCTTGATTCAAAAGGGCACAGATACACAGCTGAAAGTGGGGTTTTAAAGATTTCCAAATGTTCTCTTGTTGTGATGAAAGAACAGAGAAAGACTGCCAAGTTATATGTTTTGCAGGGTTCTACTGTTATTAGTGATGCAGCTGTCACTTCCTCTTCCTTGTCAGATGATGATATTACTAAACTTTAGCATATGCGCCTAGGGCATATGAGTGAGAATTGCATGGCAGAATTGAGCAAAAGAGGACTTCTTAATGGGTAAGGAATTTGTAAACTGAATTTCTGTGAGCACTGTGTTTTTGGAAAGCAAAAGAGAGTTCGATTCACCAAAGAAATCCATAACACGAAGGGAACATTGGAGTATATTCATTCTAATATGTAGGGGCCATCTAAAGTGCCATTGAGAGGTGGAGCTAATTATATGCTAACCTTTATTGATAATTTTTCTAGAAAAGTTTGGGCGTTCTTCTTGAAGCAGAAAAATGATCTGTTTTCTGCATTTAAATCTTAAAAAATTATAATTGAAAAACAGACGGGAAAATAAATAAAATACCTCCGCACAGGCAATTGCTTAGAGTTCTATTCTGATAAGTTTAATAGATTGTGCAAGTCAAAAGGGATCGTGAGACACTTGACAGTTCGCCATACTCCACAGCAAAATGATGTTGCAGAACGAATAAACATAACAATCATGGAGAATGTTTGATGTATGTTGTCAAATGGCAACTTACCAAAGTCGTTTTGTGCAGAAGCAACATTTACTGCATGTTTTTTGATCAACCGATCTCCATCCTTTGCCATTTAGAAAAAGACTCCACAAGAGGTATGGTCTGGTAATCCTGCTAATTATTCTGACTTAAAGATCTTTGGTTTTCCTGCGTATGGTCATGTTGATAATGGAAAATTGGAATCGAGATCCATTAAATGTGTTTTTCTTGGTTATAAAGCTTATGTAAAAAGGTATAAGTTATGGTGTCTTGAAAATAGAAAAGTTGTGATTAGTAGAGATGTCGTTTTTGATGAAACTGTTATACTACCTAACTTTTCTCTTAAAGACTCTTCCAATAAAGAAAATCAAAAGCAGGTGGAGTATCAGATTAATACAGAGTCAACTCCTCAAGCCAGTACAAAAATTGAGAATAGAGTTGCTTCTTCACCACAATACTCTATTGCCAAAAATAGAACTAGAATAGAAATTAAACTTCCAAAGAAGTATGTCGAGGTTGATCTAGTTGCTTATGCTTTAAATGTGGATGAAGATATAGATACAAATCGAGAGCCATCTAATTATTCTGAGGCAATTAACTGTGAAGACTCAGAAAAGTAGATGTTTGCTATGCAAGAGGAGGTGGAATCAGTTTACAAAAATAGAACATGGGATCTTATGAAACTTCTTAAAGGTAAAAAAGTTGTTCGTTGTAAATGGGTATTTAAAAAGAAATAAGGGACTCCAGGAGTTGAAGAACCCAAATATAAAGTAAGGCTTGTTGCAAAGGGTTACAGTCAAATTCCAGGAGTGGACTTCAAAGATGTGTTCTCCTTAGTTGTGAAGCATAGTTCGATTCGAGCTGTGCTTGGTATTGTAGCCATGCATGATTTGGAGCTTGAGCAGTTATATGTGAAAATTGTACTTTTGCATGGAGAACTTGAGGAGGACATTTACATGCAACAACCAAAGGGTTTTACAATCTTAGAAAATGAGGACTATGTTTGCTTGCTGAAAAGGTCCCTTTATGGTTTGAAACAGTCACCAAGACAGTGGTATAAGAGGTTTGATTCCTTTACGACTTCTCATAATTTCAAAAGAATTAGTTTTAACAGTTGTGTTTACTTTAAGAAAAATAGTACTGATGGTTCTTTCGTGTATCTACTTCTTTATGTTGATGACATAGTGATTGCAACAAAATATAAAGGAGAGATACGAAAGGTCAAAGCCAAACTAAGTGAAGAATTTGAGATGAAATATTTGGGACCAGCAAAGAAGGTACTTGGTATGGAGATTCTCAGATATAGAAAAGCAAGTAAATTGTACCTAAGTCAAAAGGGGTACATTGAGAAAGTTCTTTGTAGGTTCAATATGCAGAGTGCTAAGCCTGTTAGTACTTCTTTAGCAGCCCATTTCAGACTTTCATCGGTTTTGTCTCCACAATCAGATGATGAGATTGAGTACATGTCACATGTTCCATACTCTAGTGCAGTGGGATCTCTCATGTATGCTATGGTTTGTTCATGTCCAGATTTATCGTATGCAGTCAGTGCAGTTAGCAGATACATGGCGAATCCCGGTAAAAAACACTGGAAAGTAGTTCAGTAGATTTTAATATACTTACGAAGTACTACTGATGTTTGCTTATAGTTTGGAAGAACTAGAGATGGAGTCATTGGGTATGTTGATGCTGATTTTGCTAGAGACCTTGATAGAAGAAGATCTCTCACATGTTATGTCTTTACAATTAGAGGTTGTGCAATTAGTTGGAAAGTCACTTTGCAAACTACAGTCATTTTGTCTACCACTGAAGCTGAGTACATGGCAATTACTGCGTCTTGTAAAGAAGTTATCTGGTTGAAGGGACTCTTTTGTGAACTCAATGAAGACCTTCAATTCAGTACAGTATTTTGTGACAGTCAGAGTGCAATCTTCCTTACAAAAGATCAAATGTTTCATGAGAGAACAAAACACATTGATGTTCGGTATCATTTTGTTCGTGATATTATTGCTCGTGGTGATATTGTTGTAAGCAAAATTAGTACTCATGAAAATCCTGCAGATATGATGACTAAGTCACTTCCTATAACCAAGTTTGAGCATTGCTTAGACTTGGTTGGTGTCCATTGTTAAGGTTAAACCCTTAAGGGGTTTTATGGAAGAGGTGGAGAACTTGTTCGTTGAGAGTTCGCGATTAAGAACTGGTTCATTAAGAATTCGTGTGAAGGTGGAGAATGTTAGAATTAAATTACCCGAAACCTTATTTAAATAAAATGCAGTGGTAAAATAAAATAAAAGTAAAATCCATATAGAACTATACTTCTTTTATTTTATTTTAGAATAAGGTTTTTAAACCTTATTAAACTACATCTATTTTATATTGATTAGAATAAGGTGTTTTAGTCTTACTAGAATATGGCTTTACAAGCCTATAAATAGACATAGTCTATTCCTCTTGTAAAAATTGGAATTCGACATAGTGAATTTTCTTCTTCTTTGCCCGTGGTTTTTTTTCGAAAGAGTTTCTACGTAAAAATCTGTGTGTTTTTTATTTTATTTTATTTTATTTTTCACAGCTTATGTAGGTCATATTTGGGGCTCACTAAAACATGAGGTTTTCTTCCTTTTTTTTTGGTATTTTTGTTTGCTTTGATTGTGATTGTGATTGTGGTTGTGGTTGTTGATAAGTGTGTAAAATTTAAATTATTTGTGATATTTCTTATCTTGAATTATGCTATTTGTGTTCTTAGTTTTATTATTTATACTTATATTTTATTTATTATTGATTTACAGCATAATGGGAGAAAATGTGCTTAAATTTTGTTTTTGACAAGTTTTTGCAGTTTAGACTTTCAACACGTGCAATTTTAGTATTTTGCCTATAACTTGAGATACAAACCTCTGTTTCAGGCTCATAATATACCTATTCTAAGGAAATTGAAAGATCTAGCTAAAGTTATTTCAAGATACATGTCCAAAAATGTTAGGAAGGCACCCAAAAACGACTTGAAAGTTTGACGAGAATTTTTTCAAAAAACCTAGAAAAATTTTGTTTTATGTATTTAAGGACACTTTTATATTTTCTCCATTATATTATTTTTTCCCAATAAATAGACATTATTAGGTTCGATACGGAGATAGCTACTCTTAATTAGTTTTATTTTGATTTCATATATTATTTTCTTTATGAGTTTCTAAACTTCTTTTCTAGTCAAAGTAATACTCAAAATTTGATTTTATAAAGTTTGTGAGATCGAATTGTTCTTAATCTTTTCTTTGTTCTTTGGTATTTACATGTTTTTTGGTTTATTATTTAGGTTTGTTAAATATGTGGCTAGTATTTGATAGCTCAGAATGATTGTCTTGTCAATTAGGGATTTAGTTAATTGATGATTTCTAATATTTGTGACGACTTCATGATTATTTATGTAGTGTAGGCATGCAATTTAACTTAAATAAATCTTGATTGTGTATTTGTTGGTTAGAATTAGGTCTCTTTCATTCTTAATGTTATTGATAATTAAATTTTAAGCCATCATTATAGGGTTGTTTGCTAAGAAGAGAAGTAATTAATGGTGATTATATTGATTATCGAGACGATAATAAGAGATTAGGTTGTTAGGCGAATATAAAAAACTATAACCAATTTATTAAAGAGTATTGGAATCATCTTTGCATTAATGGTCAAACCCTTGAAACAAATGGAGATTTTGCTTGACTAGAGTTTTATCTTATTAATTTTCTTCAATTTTAATTATTGTTTTCTTGCTAGTTTTCAATTTAGTGCTCTTTAAAAACAACCCATTTTATTTGTTTTAGTTGAAGGAATATAATTACTACCGATTTGATCTGTAGATTCGACCCTACTCACCATTAACCTTAAAGTTTCATTTATTTAAGTATGTTTATTTTTGTAGGTCTCAACATCCTATCAATTGTTAGTTTGGGGTAAGGGCGTGTCGATAACTTGATTGTGGATTTTCTTAAGTTATCATTTTGGTCAGAGGGGAAATGGCGAATGTGTTAAGAATTAATGGTTGCTAAGTTGGTTAGGTCAAATGTAAGACATGGGGTTGAGAGTGACTTTGATAAGATTTGGGGCTTGAGTCATTGTTGATATTGATTGGATTATTAGTTAGAGAGTGATGTGCAAAGATTGTGCATCCAAAGTCTAAACTTGTAAACTTCCGAATAGTTCAATGACCAACTTGTAACTTTTTAAAATTGAGTGACTAATGTGCAAAGGTAATAATAGGTGAGTGACATTGGGTGCAATTTACACCATGAAGAATAGTGAGTTAACGACCACATTAAATGTTCATTACCAGGTTAACGAAACAGTGACTTAAACAAAAACATTCGAATAATTCAACTACCAACTCATAATTTTTTAAACTTGAACGACCAAAGTAGAAACTTATTAATAGGTAAGTGACATGGACATAGTTTACCCAATTTAGTGAGTGAAGAAAGTGTTCATCTTAAGATCATTACAACCACCTCAGCTGCCCCAAAATTCCAATTTTTCTTTTTCTTTTTCTTTTTTCTTTTTCTTTTTATTTTTTGCGGTGGCCATTGGCCATTTTGTTTCTCCCCCACGGTTATGGAAACACTTGATAGGTAGGAAATTGGCTATGTTTGTTGATTATGTTGGTTGGTTGATCGCATAATCGAGCATTCTTGTGGGTGCAAAAACCCTAGAAGCTTGTAAATCTTATTACACAGGGCTATATCTATATGAAATTTAGATGGTGCTGATGAAGTTTAAACCATGCTTGGAAATGATTGCTGGTTGGTTTTTCCTACAAAGGAGAATATCACAGACAAGCATGAACATGATTTGGAACACATGATATGCTTTTAAATTGTTGTTGCTATGTGGTGTGAACTCCAATTAAATGTTATTAACGTTCAATATGGGGATTTTACTCTCGGCAGTTGATTACTATCACTTTTGGATCACACATTTTTTTTTCCTGTATGTTTGGAATCTTAAAGAATATTCCTTTTACTAGAGCCATCATGCCATTCGGGGTTTTTTTTTTCACTATAATAAATTTATCTTATTTATGTTGATATTTGTTATAACAAACGTCGATAATGACGGTAAGATGATCGCAAAGCAATAAGAAAAAAATAAGAATATAAATTTTACGTGTATACCATTTTGAAAAAAAATCACGAGCGGACTCAACTTGTGCGGTATGGTCACAAAAACTCTATACTTGTATATGGCCCTTAGCCTCTTGCCTCCACAAATTCTCTTATTTTACCACTGTATTTATTTCTTTAATAAATGACGAGATTCGGGTCACACAAATTTTAATAATATTTATTTCATTATTCTCACATAATATTTTATTTCATACAAGTATTCTTGTGCACGAAGAACATTATTTTTTTGTTATTTATGTCTATGTTAGGAGAAACAAACAAGTAACACTTTTTCCTTGGGTACATTGACACTTTTTGTCTCTTTTCTTTACTTCTCTTGGAAGACTTGTAACCAAAGTCTTTAAATTGCCCAACCCTCTTTAAGACAAAATATAGCTATTAATTTACTTATTTAAAATCAAAATCAGGGTGTATGTATGTATGTATATATATATTCTTAATTACATTCCTATCTATATTAATCTCTCTTTAACTAGCCCCTCCATGTGCAAGCATTTGGTTGCATATAATGAATTTGGTCCTTGGAAAGCTTATTTTGCAATGGACCAACAAAGCAAAAGAATGAAATCACTAGAAAAATGCCCTATAAATAGTAGAAATGTAAGAGATGATGGTGAACCAGGAAAAGCAATGGAAAATTAAATGGATTGCTATTGGGAAAGGGGAGGTAGGTGAAACAAAGCATCTAGGGGAATAAGAGCTGTTGTTTTCATTGAGCAACTTTTTTTAACCAGGCATGTCTTTTTTCTATTGAGAAAAATGAATTAAAAAAAAAGTAAATCCCTAAGCCCTGGATTGCATTGATATTTGGTGAAAAATTAAAGTTCGATTTAGGTACAAGCATTTGAATTTCATGGAATATTGATGTAGACAAATATTTATGTCTACACTATAATTTTTATTTAATAATTAAAAAAAGGTTAAATTCATTCAATTAGCCTGTAAAAACAGAAGGAAAAAATGTACATATACTAATCAAATTATAATACAGGTCAGTCCACATGTACACTTATAACATTTTTATTGGTTGTTGCCAAGTCTGCAGGTAAAATTAACGATATTAAGGGTTTGGGTATCACATTTCACGTTTGAGATTTTATAAGAGAAAAAAAAAAGCATGTATCAACGGTAGGGTTCAAGAATGAGGGGGAAAAAGTATTTTTTTTCCAGCCGTCCTAGGTCATGAAGATGGGTTTCTTTTTAGTACTTGGATCATAGATATATTAGGTTGGATCCCAAATTAAATTTCAGGTCGGATTATTTTTATTATAATTATATATAATAATTATTCTCTCATTTTGTTAAAGGAGAATTATAAAGTGGTTATTCTAAAACAAGTTCACAAATATAATTTATTGTATAAGCTTTAACTTGATAAATTGTTATATATAATTATAATAAAAATAATTCCAACCAATATAACTATGATCTAAGTACTAAAAAGAGCTCATCTTCATGACCCGGAGAAGGCTGGATAAACCCTGCTATTGATACTGTGCATCAATAGTGGTAAATAATTATAACCAACTACTCATATGAATATGACTTCAATTAGCCATGGCATGGGCTAATGATTGTTTCCTAAAAGGATGCACTCTTTTATGGTTTTTTTTAATGAAATTTAATATTTCTTTTCAAAGCTTATATTTTGAATTGGTTATGTTTTATTCTTTTTCACGTCGATCAAATTCAGACCGTCGTGTCTATAGTGGGAAAAGCAGATGAGGCAATATGGTGAGCCGGCCGGTTCTTGCGTGATAAGGGACCAAACAGGAAGACTAAACAATCATAAAGAAACAAACAGAATAATAACAATAGATTACTGGTAATAAAAAGTTGATTTATGGATTTATCACCTTTTTTTTATTAAAATAATTCTTTGAAAGATTCTCAAAGTTTAATAATGTCAACTCCCCATGCAAAGGAGAAGACAACAAACAAGTGTTGTTCCAAGTTGTTTTGTCTCTGTTAATAAATAAAAAATTTCTTACTTTTAAATCCTTAAAAAATCGATCTATCATCTCTGTTCTTGGAACATAAATATTCATTTATATGTCACTCATAACGAGCTACTTTTGGATGTCATTTACCCCAACCTAATCCTTCAACTTATTCCTTTTCTATTTATTTATATAAATATATATATATATATATGAAAGATTAGGAGAAGACAAAACAGTCCAAATTTCTATTTTCTCAGCATGGGAAAGTAAACCCTTTTGATGTTAGCAAAAAATACTAAACTAATCTCATAACATGTTGGATTTTATTATTGGACCAAAAATCATACTGTATTAATTCTAGTTTTAATCTATGGTTTGATGTAAGGGTGACTTAAAAATTAAACAAAGTAAAATTTTCTCAAATTCTTCTACATATATATATGTATATCAATATTCTTCTTTGCTCATTTTTTCTGCTGTTTGAAAATTGAAAAAGAAAAAAAAATTTTAAGGAAAACGATTGAGGCAACTTGTTTGAAAAAAAAGAAAGTAGACCCACCAAAATTGACTAAAATGTTTCTTGACCCCATAAAATAATTCTAATTTTATTACAAGGACGACCCTTTTTTTTTGCCCAAAATCAACAAAGTCATAGCAACATATAAATTAAAGTGGTGGACTCTAAAGTAATAAGAACATGGGGACAAGACAAGAGTGCTGCTCTGATTTAACAGGAATCTATAAATTTGAGAAATAAAAAGTCTTTGTTTAGGTAGGAATAAATTGATGGGTTAATGAAGAAATGACCCATATAATTTTCTTACCAAAAAAATGGTAATTTTATTTATGTCCCATTTTGTTAAATAAAAAAAGAAACAAGGAGTGGTCAAACAATTAGTTTAATCCCCAAAGAAAGTGAAAACTTGGAGAAGACAAACTTTTAGTTTTGATCCTAAATTTTTATTTTAAATTTAAAAAAAAAACATAAACTGGAACAATATATCTAGTTTTTAATATGTATCGACTCATATCGATTGAAATGAAATTTTAATATTTTTTTATTTTTACAATTATATTTAAAATATAATATAATCATTTAATTGAAATATTAAACATAATTGATAATTTTTAAAATATAATTTTATTGATAATAAAATATAGAAAAATACACCAAAACACACACTAATAGTGACAAACTATAGGAGTAAGGAAAGGCATGAATATGCAACAGTGGCAATGTATATCTATAATTGGAAAGACTGATTATTTTACATTATAAAGAGAACAAGTGGATGGTGTCTAAACATGGTTAATTTTTATTTTGTTTTAAACCATAAATATAGATGAAGGTCTTACAATATATATATTGATGACTTAAAAGACCAGGGTTCAATGAAACCCAGACCAAGTTGAAAAACCTTACCCAGATTCCTTTTCCTTCTCTCTCTTCACCATTTGTTTGAAGCCAATCTCTCTCTCTCTCTCTATGTATATATGAAATATCATATGCTTAAACCAAGTCTCAAGTAGAAGAATAATCTGATGATCAACAAGTTGAGAGGAATATAGGCTTCAGGAATCTTCATCTTCTGTATGGTAAATATTTGTATCTTTGAGGGAAAAAGAGAAGACATGGTTTCTTTGTTGTGCCACTGATTCAACTTTTTTATAATTAAAATCTTTTTAGGGTAAGTTAATTGTGTTGTTCTTTGTCTGTGTCTGGGGATTGGATTTATTTATTTCCCTTTAAATTTTAAAACTAGGGTATGGATAAGTAATATGGAAGTGTGTTCTTGAATGAATGAATGAATGAAAGATGATGTTTACCAGGTGATGATGAGCTGCTTTCCACTTCTTCATTTCTGAAATAATTTCTTTTTATCATTTTCCACATAAATTTACATATTATTTTTCTTTTTTCTTTTTTTTAAGGGGGGGGTTCATAATATAATCATATCGTATAAATCAAAAGTTGAAAATATCTTCTAAAGTTTTTTCTTGCACAACATACCATTTGTGTTATCAGATTAACATAGATAGCTGTTTTTATTTTTGCAGAAACTGAGATATTACACAAATCTGTAAGGTTGGCTTCATAGTGTCACTCAAGCAAAGATTTAGGTCAATATGTAAGTGTGACTGTGACATCTGACCCTCATTTTCTTCTCTCCTGCATTAGTACCTTCAGCAATAATAATGAATTTACCTAATAAATCGTATATATGTATACTGAAATCTAAAATAAGATCTTCTCGAAATTTTTTTTTTTCATCAAGCTCTAGAAAGAGTTGTTTCTCATAGAGAAGGCATATATGTTCTACATTTTGATGTCCCATAAATGTTGTAATAATTAAAAACCCTTTGCACACTGCAATAAGTATGTGCAGGTAAACCTATCACTTAAAAAAATGTCATTACATCTATTTAGATCACCTATATGGGGTGCAGTTGAGAGGTTTTAAAACTCAGCAAATGTTGGAAATTGTTGCTAATTATTGCATATTACAACACCTTAACTATATCTTCATCTAAATCATTTAAAAGCTCTGATGGGTTTTGGTATTTAGGTTTATTGTCTTGATAACTGATTATCGATATGAACTCTAAATTGTGATTTATTAATCGAATTTCACGTTTTTTAAAAATAATTTATGTTCAAATCACAATTACATTAAAAAAAATTAACATTAAGTCTTGGATTCAAAACTCAAAACCTTTATCCCATAACTTTCAGATTTTATTTTATTGATTCATTGCATGTTTAATTCAAGGGTCCAAGTTTATTAAGTAATGTTGGAATTGGTAGGTTGCATACAAGTAATGTCTTTTATTATTCATAAAAGATGGTTTAAATGTAACAAAATAGTAGGAGTGGATTCAGCTGCAAATTTGAAGAAGTTTTTTATTAGACATTATGCAAATGAATGTTGCATTAAGTAAACAGATTTGACAGTTAAGGGTATAATTAATAAACACAAACCAAGACTGTTTCTTTTATTTTCTTGCATGATGATCATAGAGGAATTTGTGTGCCATTGCAATGGTATATGATGCTATTTGTTTCACTTGCCTTTTAATATCCTTTTCTCCATTTTTCCAGTTCTCATCAAGCAATGATAGAGATGCATGATGAAGAACAAGGTGAGGATGTGTGTGCAATGCCGTCCCGGTCCCGTAAGTGTTCGTTCTTCGACTTGAATGACGAAGCTGGTAGTGAAAGGGATTGTATCGGTGAAACCAGTGTCGAAGAGGAGATTGAGAACATAACTGAAGGGAGTTCAAGCAATAATAACAATGGCAATGGCAACGATAGAAGAAGAGTAAGGCAATACGTACGGTCGAAATTGCCTCGGCTTAGATGGACTCCTGATCTGCATCACTCATTCGTGCGTGCTGTTGAAAGGCTTGGTGGTCAAGAGAGTAAGTTCATCAAATATTAAGCATCATTTCTTTTCCTTCTGAAAACTTTTCTGAAATCATAAATTTTTGTAAATGATTTTAAATTGTTGCAGGAGCAACTCCAAAGTTAGTTCTGCAATTGATGAATGTGAGGGGACTCAGCATTGCCCATGTAAAAAGTCATTTACAGGTAAAAGAAAAAAAAAAAAGAACCATTTTGATTTGATATTTGCTTGCAATAGTTTCAAGTTTTCAATCCATTGATGATATTCTTGTTTTCAGATGTATAGAAGTAAGAAGCTTGATGAGGCTGGACAAGGTGAAGTTCTTTTTTCCTTCTTATTATTTACTACTTTCATTTCATGTCATCTTATAAAGTAAACGTGAAAGTATATGGCAGTGGTAAAATTAGGGATTACATTTTGTCTCTTCTATGAAATTGACAAATTAATTCTTGTAGTGAACTGGTATTTTTGTTAAAAAATTAATCCATTCCTGCGGTTTAAAATTGGTTCAAGTAGTTAGATGAGGTACACACCACATATCATTATCTGGTTTTTTTTGTTAGTTATGACCATTTTTAACAGTACAAATAGATACATTTTTTAACAGAATTAACCATTTTGCTCTTTTATTTAAAGTACAAAAACTAATTTACCATTTGTAATAAAAAAGGAAAAATACAATTTGACTCCTAATCTAGAGGCCTCAATGGTAAAAGTATGATAGTTGCAATTTTAGGGCTTCAAATTCTTTTTTTTTTCATTAAGGGCTTCAAATTCTATTCTAAAAAATGTGTGAATCCTCAAGAATCGATCATATATTAAAGGTTAAATTTTAAGGATAATCCGTGTACTTATTAATTTGTGTGGATTTAATTCCTCTACTTTTATTTGCTTAAAATTAACTTCTCTACTTTTGGATTTTCTCATTTTCAGTCCCTTCATTAACTTTTTCAATCAACTCTATTAAAAATTTTGTAATCACAAATTTAGTCCCTCAACCTTTATAACTTTTGTTAATTCGATCATACTTTTTTGATTTTTACTTAATTATTAAAATGTAAAAAATTATAAAAAAATTAAAAAATATATAAAGTTTCGCATATTGGCCAATAAATTAAAGATAGAGAAAAATACTTACTTAACCTCAACTTTTACATAGATCATAAGTTTTTGATATAATCAAATTCTATCATTTAACTTTAATTATTAACAACTTAAGTCACTTACAATAACCTTTTTGAATTATTTTAACGAAATATCTGAATCCACATTCCTGTTTATAACATGTAAAAAAAAAAAAAGACATGAAACTTTCTTTCCTTTCTACTTTTGAGGTTTCCATTTTTAGAAAAATGAATGTTTTGTTTTAGTTTTGGTTATTAGGGGAAGCCATGAAGGAATATTAAAGAAGCAAGTAGGAAGAGTTGTAAGATGGACTTTTTTTCAAAGTTTATTATTAAGAAAATTAAATTTTCAATTATGTAAGAATAAATTCATAATTAATTGAATAGTGATTTCTAATTAGAGGTGATTATATTAAGTTTTAGTTTTTTTAAATTTTCTATAATATTTTTAAAAAAATTAATAATTGAAGCAAAAATAAAAAAGAGTCTTTTAGAAAATCTACTCGTGTTTTGTGCACTGTTGAATCAAAACTTACTCGTATCTGCTTCTTGTAAGTGCAGTGCTCGCAAAAACCTAATTTTCAGATAGACTGAAAATGAGCAATCGAAAAGTAGAGAGACCAATTTTGAGCAAATAAAAGTAGAGAGATTAAATCTGCACAAATCGATAAGTATAAGGACTGTCCTTAGAATTTAACCTATATTAAAATCATATTTTCCTTTTTAAATAATAAATTATTATTTGGTAGACCTAAGCTGGAATTCTTTTAATTCCTTTATTTATATTTTATTTTAACTTAAAATAAATATCAATTAAAATTACACCAATTTTTATTCTAAAATACTGAATTGTAAAACAAAAGTAACTAGGTTATAAAGTGTAAGATAGGATCCAAATATGAAGTGTATGCCCGAAAGAAATAAAATTCATGAATAACAGTGAACCATATCATATATTATTATTACATGGAAGGAGTTAGATTAAAGCTTAATAGTATTGTACATTCAACTCATACAATATTTGCATTGTCATGCAGTTTTAAGCCAAAGTAAAACAGCAATTCAAGGAAAGGGTGAATTTGGGAGCTTGTTGTGTCAGGCCATTACTACCTTCAGTCCCCATCATTATCATCAACAACAACATTTCAGAATGGAAAATGGTGGAATTGTTTTAGCCAGTGAATCTCTTGATGGTAGCGACACTACTTTCAAAGCTAACTTCCCAAGGTGATGATGAAACCCAGAAACTAATTATTTCCCAAGTTTGATTTAATGCTACACCATTTTTGTATACTTAATGATCCCTCTCTTTGTATGCATAGGCACCACCAATTCCCAAATTCTTTCATAAGCAAAGCCTTTGGACAAGAAAACGGCTTCTACATTCAAAACCAAATTCATGGAACTGGACCCATTAGAGCAATGGCAAGCAGGTTTCTTGAAGAGAAGAGATGGCATCCTTTTGAAAGGATTAGTAACAGATGGAAGGTTAATGGAAATATGTACAAGGACATGCAGTCTCAATCACATTGTTTTTGGCAAAGATCAAGCTCAGATGAAGACAAGCATGAACCCTTGACCAAATTCAGTAGCTGTAGAACAGAGTTTGAGGTGATAGTTATGCTTGCTAAACTTGTTTACATATATAATGAGCATTGATTAATGTGTTCTTTATTTGAAATGCAGTGGAATCAAGATAAAGTGCTCAAGGACAGGGAACGGTTGCCTGATTTGCAGTTAAGACTAAGCCAAAGAAATGGAAATTTTGATGAAGAGAAGAATAACCATTGTAAAGGAACACATGAAATTAGCACTCAGCTTTCACTTTCTTAATCATGTTGCTAATGTTTGAGGTGCTTTTGGCCTATACTTGATGAATATGAAGGTTTGTGAGCTGTAATTGACAATTTGTTGTGTACTGTAGGGTGTATATTTTCATCAATAACATTCATGATTTTGGCTTTGAAGATTAGATGTCAAGTTCATGCATGCATGGTGAAACTAATAATGATGGAATGATGATCATCTAAACCTATGGGGTTAAGGCTTAACAAAGGGGAAAAAAAGCAAAAGAAATTATGGGGGGTGAAAGATCTTAAAAAGCCCAAAAGAACAAAGAATAGAAAAAATATACAATAGTTTGATTACTATTTTTGAACAATTTTCACTCCAAGTTTTGCTTGTAGTCCAATATATTTTTCGCAACAATCTGTTGAGACCCGAGTGCAAGAGAAGCACCACAACCAAGTACAAAAGGTAAAAAAGGAAAAAGAAAGATCTTTGTGGTCATTACAAGATTCGAATCGGACTTTGACATAACAGCAGCCTCAGCCGGCACTTATGGGTGATGTATAGGGAAAAAGAAATGAACAACTTACAAGCTTGTACAATAACAAGAGCTAACAAATCCAGTTGCCCATAGAAGGAGAGTGGAAGGAGAAGCTCTTGGAAGAAAGAAGAAAAATGGTAGGCTGCTGCAAAATCTTAACCAGCTCTGACCACGTTGGAACCGAAACTGCAAAACAAAGGCAGTGAGTGCAAGGAATGCAGTGATGCTCTCAGTGCTTTTTCAAGTTTTTGATTGCTGAGAAAAAGGGGTTACTAGTTCCTGCAATGGACACAAATGTTAGAATTTCATATAGATAAAAGATCTCATTAGAGAATAGGATATCGTTGTTAAAGAATGAAAAAGGTTACCTCAGAATAGCGGACATGATCATGATGCAAGTAGGAAGTTTTGACAATTGTTTCCCACTTGGTATCAGTAGAAGGTTCCTTAGGTTCTTGTTTCTTAGGTTTAAAACGAGTACCGGTGTAAGGCTGCAAAGATGATTTTCTAGATGCCGTTGAAGGCAGAGCACGCCAAAGCCAAGACTCGGATGGTGTTTTTGGCAAAGGAGGTGCAAGAGGAGAGTGATCGGAACCAGCCTTAGTTTCATCAGCAGCTTTCGAATCATCAATAACGGTAGGGGTCAGATTTCCATCAGCTCTGACTTTTATACGTTGCAAGGACTTAAATTCTTGATCAAGTCCTCCATTCTGTTTGAAGTAATCTATCATTTCTGCTTGACCTCTGAGATCAGGTTTGTCGGAGAAAGAAGATCGACTGGATTTGACTGACCCTGCGGTTTCGTATTCCAATATGCCTTTTCCATCCAAGAGACTAAGGCCTTTTGTATCTTGATTGGGAGATTCCATGGTAGCAGGTTCTTCCAACACTTTGTTCACTTCTAAGGTATTTGAATGTTTTCCAATGGAATCCATTTGGACTTTCGTATCCGAGGAATTGGAATTTGAACTTGCCATTTCATTCACAGTATCTACATACAAAGTTTTCTCAACTGCAGGGCTTAGAGGACCTGAGCCTTGTCTGCTGCACTGATACGGTACTAATTCCTGCGAGTTGTTATTGCTTCTGGTATACTTAACCATCATATTAGCTTTGTATTTCTCAGCTTCTTTAGGCATGCCAAGAAAGCCCCCTCCACGGAACGGTGATTGAGGTCTCTCCCTACGATACGGAGAAATGCGAGCACTACCTGGAAGCTTTTTGGGAGGTGACTTATACACTATCTGCTGGTCATTTGAGCTGCTAAACTGATTTGATACGCATATCAGCTCTTTCCCTATCTCAGGGAGCCTAGGGGATTGAACGTCAGAATTCGGTTTGTCCCTTGAGAGCCTGGGTGATTGAAATGCAGTATCTGGTTTGTCCTTGGAGAGCCTGGGCGATTGAAATGCAGTATCGGATTTGTCCTTGGAGAGCCTAGGTGGTTCAAATGCACCATCAGATTTGTTCATGGGGAGCTGAGGGGATCGAACTCCCCTAGCTGATTTGTCCTTATGAACAACATCCCGAGCATTCTGCAAAGATTCTAAATACTTTCAACACACAAGCAGTGTGTACCCGAATATCGAAAATACAGAAAAGAATCATACTAACCTTCTCAGCAATTTGGCTGTGAGACTTCAAGTAGGTAGCTTTGCACGGTTTTGCGACATCGCGAGTAGAAGACATTGAAGAGTGGGTCCTAACTTTTAATCCAGGAACAGGATTTAAGAGGCACAGAGAGTTCTTGAAGCATAACCGAGGCAACAAGCCACAAGCTTTTCTCGATAAGTTGCCAGAATCCTGATAGTCAATGGATTCATCATCTGTTTCTTCTTCATCTACATCCTGGTTATGATACGGAACGATAGCTGTCTCATATTGATTAACAAGAGGTTTCCTATCCGCAACAACCAATTTCTTAACCTCTCTAGGTTGTTCGGGTGCCGTAGATTGTTTCCTTAAAGAATACTGAGGTGTCTCCAGGGCCATTGCCTTGGCAGCAGGCAAAAACCGACGCAGCATGAAATCCTGAGTTTGTGGATCGGTAGAGAATGTTCCTGATGGTTTTGCAACCAGGCCATCTAGTCCACTTAAACCACTTATACTACAATTCATGGAGAATGAATCTGTCGGGGACAAAGTATCAAGTGCATCAGAATAAACATCATCATCATCATCATCGTTTTCAGATTCCAAGACACATTTCTCATTTGTTCCGTCATTCAAGCAGTCTAATTTAGTCGCATTATCATTCACGGAATATGTTTCAGCTTGGGACCTAGCCATATTCTGCTTCACACAGTCATTCTCCACAGGAGGCTTCACGACTTGCAAAACCCGTCCTGGCGGAAGCCTCGGAGTACCAGAAGCTTCCTTATCCATCTCGAACACATGCTCAACGCCACCTTTTGCTTTCCCAGGGATCTGTTCCCATACAAAAGGAACCGCAACAGGTTCGGTTACTTGATCCAAACTCGCATCCGAGCTATACCAGGGGAGAGCATCTCGTATAGCAGGGGCAGGATTCTCAATGATTTTCTGCTTATTTCTATCTTGAAATGAAGATGTCCCCGAAAATCGCCTCACCGATAAAAGTGGAGCATTAAAATTCAATTTCCTTTCCTCCATTTCAAGAAATTCAACAGTTTTCCTTCCAAATATAGCTCAAAAACTCAAAACATGGCATAGCAGATGATACATGTTGGATCATAAGTATAACACCATGGCAAAATACCTGTAAATATGCTAAAACTAATTATTTTAAGAACCTAGACTAATTGCAATGAACACCCAGTATACTTTATATCTCCATAATCTACCACCCTATATTGAATCAAAAGTAGAATTAATTACAGAATTCAATGTATTACATCCCCAACAACCAGACAAAGATTTGACTTGAAGTCCATTTTAGGAAAAAAAAAAGATTGTAAATTTATAAGATATCGGTAGACACCGACATTAAATTTCAGGCGACGAAAAAAAATCAAATGAAAACGCATTGATTACATGATCTGAATTTCATCTACTCTGCCATACCCATTATTGGAATCACCAAGGAAATTCAATCCCAGTAAAAGAAACCTTAAAAGACTGTCATAAATATTTCAACCTTTTCCAACAAGAAAAAATAAAACTTCATGTATAACAACATCGCTAGATTAACAAAAGAAACAAGAATCTTTATCTTTAACAAAAAAAAAAACTAGTGTTGGTTTCAAGTTTCAAACTTCGAACAACATAAACATATGTTGAACGTAAAAAAAAAAAAAAAACATACATACCTGTGACAGTAAGGGAGAGATGAATGAGCTGATTGATGCTTTGAGGTTTTTTGAGCTTTGGGGATTGTCCTAAGATGGTGGCAAGAGTTAAGGGAATGAGTGAGGATAAAGAAAAGTGAAGAAAATTAAGAGAGAGAGAGAGAAAGGGAGAAATTGGACAGTACTGAGCTTTCTTTTCTATGTATATGCATTTTGCATTTGAGAATTCTAAGAGACTGTAGATTCTATTTCTACTTTAACAGACTTTTCATTTCCTTTCTTAAATTTATTTTTATTTTTTATTTTTATATTATATTCGTTCTGTGGTTTATATATAGGTTCTTCTATTTTTACTATTTTTATATTAAAAATATAATCCGTAGCCCATTGATGAAATTTCATGGCTTGAAAATAGTATCTCTCTCTTTTCTTTTCTTTTTTCTTTTTTGCAGTATTAAGAACAAGTCAAAGCTAAAAACTTTCGAAAAATGCATGAAAAATTACATTAAACAACAGAAACAAAAATGGAGTTAAAGCCATGATATTGTTAGAAATGGCTGTTTCTTAGATTTTAGGGCAAAGATGAAAACATGTTGGTTGGATTTTAGTCATTATTGAAGAGTTAAAGATGGTAAGGTGTGGTCACGAGCATACAGTTGAGGAGGGTATCAATTGTGATGGTTGATAAGCCAACGGTCCTTTTTAATAATCAAAAATGGTTAAAATTTATGAGGATAAAAATATAAATTTCACGTTTAATTAAAAAATTAGTCGATTGAATTTTAATTTGATTAGTATAAATATTATTATTAGTATAAAAAGATATAAATTTTAGTATATTAAAACATATTATCTTCTTATTTACGAGTTAATGAGAAATTATATATAATTATAAATATTATATAAAAAATAAATATAATAAACACTTATAATAAAATTGTTATAAGAATAATTTAAAAACTTAAATGGACAGTTTAGCTAGGAGCCAAGATCCCACATTTTCCTGTAGCTGCGTCCTTATATTTCCTATGCATGTACTAGACTAATAATTCAATTTGAGTTATTTAATATGGCATAAAAAGAATATTTTTTTAATTTAAATATTATTAATATTAAACCGGCAATGTATCTGAAATTGAGTAGTGTGTCGACGTAGCTATAATCAATCATTGTACATAATTAAATTTGTAAGAAAATAAGTAGTGTTTAAAATTAAACACAGTCAGATTTTTTATTGTAAATAAAAAAATAATGCATATTTAAATTCACTTTTTCTGGTATTAATAAATAAATTTTATTTTAATTATTTATATTTTATGTCTTTTTCCTATCATAATCACTTTACTTTTCTTTTCTTCTTTTTCCTTTCAAACGTGACTGCTTACTCCACTATCAATTTTTTTTTTCTTTATTATGGTTGGTTGATAAATTGATACGACGACATTGACTATAACACAAAATAAGAACCTTTTAAATCTAATTTTATGTGATACAATTTAATATTTTGATTTTAATTTAAGTTGGTTTCATGATATAATCAACTTTTTTTTTTATTATATTGATTGATAAAAAATAGATGAGTAAATTATACTTAAAGTAAATAAATTATTAATAAATTTATATTTGAGAAATTTGAATAGAATAATATATATACTAGTCATTCTAATGATCAGTGTTGAAAATTTAAAAGGAAAATTGTTTGACTTTCGACTGATGCAAATGGTGTGAATAGAAAAAATCATAAATTAATTATTTTAATAGTTTAATTGTATTTTTTTAATGTGATTGAATTTAATATTTGGTTTAAATTAATTTAGTTGCATGATATAATGACCTTTTTATTATATATTGATTGATAAAAAAAAAAGTAGATTAGATATCAAATAAAGTAGGCAGACCAGAATCCCTGGTTTAATTAAACACGCAATACCCCCAAAGCTCTTTTTGTCTTCAAATTAAACAGAGATGATTAAGTAATAAGAAAATTAGGGTAAAGTGGCTTTATAATTTGCCTAAATAAGCGGATCAAATACACATGTGTTAGCCATTTATCTTGCCTATGACCAAAATCCATATTCCATGGCCGGCATCAGGTGCTGAGAGAAGCAGAGTGGAAATGTTTGCTTCTTACACATGGGACGGGCCATTTTTTTTCAAGTTTCTTTGTTTGTTTGCTTCCATGGCCCTCAAAAGAATTTGTGAGTTTCATGTCCCATTTTCATCAACAATATAAACTAAAGTGGCTAATGGTTTTAAGAGGGTTTTTAACTTTTAACAATTTTATTTAATTTACTGTTATTTTTGCCCAAATAAGTATAGAAAATAGATTGTAACATGTACAAAAAAGAACGAGTGTAATCAATTCCAATTTTGAATGTGAATATAGGATGGGCCATGGGGGAGTGAGTGCTTTTACCTAAAGCAAAAGGAATTTGGTGTGGGTAAAAAGCTGAGAAATTGTACGTAACCAGAGGTCATTCCAATGCCCCAAGTGACACGCCGAGGAATGTAGAGCCCATCTCATCCATTACCGCCGACTGCACATGGTGGGGACTGGGGATGTTTTTTGGACTGCTCATCCCCACTTTCCCTTGTCTCCCCCCATCTATATTATTTATCATTGCCTTCTAGCGAACCCCATCAAGGGAAGAGTAAGGTAAAGCCCAAAACTAAAAAGAAACCCTCAAGCTCAAGGGCCTAGATTGAGACAAGCCCAAACACCAAGTTGTGTTTGTCTATAAACTCCGGGCAACAATTAACAAGTCAATGATGTTTGAAGTTTCAATTGGACTGGACCGGCTAGTGACACTAGAAATCGGTTAACATATCGATTTAGAGAATGGTATTGAATCAATTGAAGTGAAAATTAGTACGGATTAATTGATTCGGTTGAAAATTTAATTGAACCGGTTTTTAATTTTTTTGAATTTGTCATTTTTTAATCGAATTGATCAGATCAACAAATGGATAGTCTCCTAAAAAATTGATGTTAGATACAGTGATAAGATATATTGTAATTTCAGAGAGTTCAAGTTCACACTTTAGAGGCGATATTGTTGAAAAAAACAATAATAAACTTTGAAAAATATAATTTTTTATGGACAGTAAAATAAATATGAAAAATGCTTTCAATCATAAAAAAAAAAGCAACGAAGTAGAAGGGGGAAATAAATCAATTTAACCTACTAAAATTTATTAGCTTAGATTTGTGGATTTAGTCCATGTAGTTTAATTTTTTTATTTTCAATCCCTGTACTTTTAGAATTTTAAAATTTTAGTCTTTACCAAATGTTAGCTATTAAATTCATTAGTTAAATTATGCTATTTTTAAAAATTGATGTAGCAAATATATTATCAAATGTGTAATATCATGTTAACTTGTTATTTTCACATTTTATTCACAAAAAAAATCAGTTAATAGATTCAACAATTATTGTTTCAATCAAGATTAAAATTTCGAAAAATATAACTATTAAAAATGATCTAGATGGAGAACATGGACTAAATCTAAAACTTTATTCATAATACGTGAATAATAATAGCACTTAACTAAACAAATTTATCTATTACCGTTTGATCAAGACTAAATTTTTTAAAATTTTAAAAAAAATACAAAAATTAAAAATAAATAATTCAAAAAGTGCATAAATTAAAATGGATCAAATTAAACTACAACTACTAAATCCACCCCTTATAAAAAAATAAAAATAAAAAAAAGCAGCACAATTTGACCAATTTATTATAGCATAAATATCAAATTATAGCACCTCCATACATACTATCGCCCTCCCCCAAAAAAAACCCATGAAAGGGTTTCAAGAATTGGGAAGAAAATTATTATTTTGATCTCCTATAAATAAGGGAGAAAAAAAGTGACACGAAAAGCTTTATTCAAGAAAAAAGTAAAGGTCATAAATTGTTTGAATTCGCCAATCCTTCTGTTACCCTAGCTAAAGACCTAAGATTACAACCAATTATCATATCAGCAAACGAACATGTATCTTCTTTACTATTCCCCGCTGGGACATCCACCACGTACGACTCTACCACCACCGTTCTCCCGCCATTCCCTTCTTCTTCACTTCCAATTTCATGCAAACTAGTAGTGGAACGGTAATTCACAAGCTTATGGTCACCACCAATAATGCTAACCATCATAACATGCAAGTCATCATCTAATCGATCCAACCTCTCCATGCTCGTGGCTGCCGGCATCCCCGACACGACCATCACTTCACGTACACTCCCTATTCCACCGTTACCGACACTCAACGTACAGCTCTTGACGAACTGTTTGTAAGCTTGTGGGTTGTCGAAGCGGCGGAGTATGGACCATACTAGAGGAAGCGGTGCATCTATGGATTGAACCAAGCTTGAACCGCATTGGTTCGGTGATAAACCAAGAGTGTGATATTGGGTTTTTTTCATTATTGTATCTGCCATTGACTAAACTATACCCTAACCCCAAGTCCTGTATGTATGTTACCATTAATATATAGATATATTAGGCGGTGGTTTAAACGAAAGCATGCAACTGGCAGATCAGATCATGAGATGATGTAAAAGATAAGAACATTGAAAACTTCGAAAACTGGGAAATAGATATGCTTTTTTCTTTATGTAAATAAAGAGTAGAAAATGTAATAAAAAAACACACATGCAGGCAATGGGATTGATTGATTGATTGATTGTATCTGAGTTTGGATCTATCAGCTTTTTAAAGGTGTTTGGTTGCAAGTTGAAGGCGGTTACTTAATATACGTAACGTTGGTTGCACTGCAAACTGCAAAACAATGAGCCATGTGAATGCGCAATTTGCATTTCTGCCAATTGCGTATAATCAGAGTGGGCTTTAGCGGTCGTTACCCATGTGCTCTTCTACCCCTTTTAAAAGAATTGAGCTTTCCCACCAATCAAGTCTTTTAGTTTTGTCAAAAAATTTATCAAAAATTTTCTTTATATTTTTCAGGTCCAAAACAATAAATATTATATATTAAAAGATTTATCGAGTTGCATGGAGGAAGTCAAAAAATCGAGTCGAAATTAAATTAAATTAATATTTTTATAATTTTTAAAAAATTAAATTAAATTTTTATTATTTTTAAGAGGTAAAATATAATTCTATCTTTATAAATTTAAAATTTTAAATAGTTTAAATGAAAAAAGTTTCATTTTAGGGCCAGCCCTCCTAACTACACCTCTATCGAGTTGATATATATTTATAATTTTTTAAAAGACAAAACTTCAATTTAACCCTTACTAACTTATAATATATTTTTTAAATATATTTTACCCTTTCATTTTTATTTTTCTATAGCTGTTTTATCTTCTGATTTTCATAACGGTTGTGGTCGGTGCGAAATTACCATGAAAAAATAGAGATGCGTGATGCTCGTGATCATTTATCCACAACAAATTCAAAAATTTCAGTACTCTCGTGATGTAGTACTATATTTTGCTTTTCAAAAAAAAAAAACTTTATCTTTATTTTAAATAAAATTTTTTATTTCTATTAGATCCGAATAAACTTTTAATTTTTTTTAATTTGCATTTTTTTTACATAACAATCTAAATAAAATTAAATTATGTTTGGCTATCAATATAATAATATGAGCAATATATTATGCTTATTTAATATATATGCATTAAAATAATTAGACATAAAAAATAATTAATATAAATTTAAACTTGAAATTAGAAAAATAAATAAATATTTTATAAAAATTAAAATATTTTTTATTTTACTTAAAATTCATTTAATAAATAAAGTTTTCAAAGAATAAAATCTAGTAAGAATATTTCTTTTAATTTTTCCCTTTTTAAAAGAAGTTAAATTAAATAAATAAATATCTTAGAGTATCAACCCAAAAAGAAACAAAGTATAAACAAAAGTTTCTTTCTTTTCATGGTTTAGTAATATCAACAAAGGTTTGATTTTTAAAAGGGCATAATGATAAATTTAATCTTTAATGTTTATATTATTTGTTAATTTAATTTTTTTAATTTTTTAGTTAAGTTCGACCTTAATTTTTTTAAAAAAATGTCAAATTTGACCACCAACCTTACAAAAAGAGTAGATTTGTTATTTTTTAATAAAAATAGTAACTAAAACATTAAATTTTAAACATGACAGCTCGTATGACAATTCACGTGCACTTTATGTTATTTTTTATAAACTTTATATATAGATTTTTTAAAATATATTTATAATTTTTTAATTATTTGTTGATATAATAAATAAGATAAATAGTGTCATATAAATATAAAACATACGTAAACTATCACGTGGGTTGCCACACTAATATTATTAAAAAATTAAAATTTTAGTAAGTATTACTATTAAAAAACAAGTTAATTTTTGTTTTTAAATTAACAGCCAAAATTTAACTAAAAATATATATCAATTTAACAAAAAAAATGTAATTATCTCTTTTAAAGAAAGTGGTTCCTGGAGTTTTTGTTTTTTCTCATATTTCCTCCTTATTCTTTTTGTAGAACAATGCTCCTATATTCAAGTTTCTTTAATTTCTTGGGTTCGTTTTGTTCTATATACTTGTTGCCTTGGAATGGCCAAGAACCACTAGAAATGGTCCGTTGTTGGAATAAAAGAGAGAAAAAGATTTAACAATGACAACATGGTTTGGGTTTTTGTCCTACACATCGTAATTTTAAGGCCAGAAATTAAGGTTGAATCTGTTAGGTTATTTATATAAGAGTCAAAATTTTTAAAATGTTTATATAGGTACTTAATTTTTATAAAAATAAAAATTGACATAAGGACTTTTCACGCACTTCAGCTCAATGTATTTAGAACAAAATACATGACACTTGAATCAAATATTGCTTGAAAATAAAATAAAATAATAGAAAAATAATTTAAGACCTAATATACGACATTTGAGAAGCTCTTATTTGAGCACTTTCAAAAAGTTTTGGCCTTTATTTGAGTACTTTGAAAGGTTTGACTTTCATTTAAGTACTTTTGTAAAAAGTTACGACCTTAAATGAGCATTTTGAAAGGTTTAACTTTTATGTGAGCAACCCTTAAAATGTTAGGTCTTAATTTAAGAATTTAGTCTAATTTAAGAATAAATTACACTAGTAGTCATCCATCTATTAGGTTTATTTTTTGGTAATAAAACTATGACATGTCTCAAAAAGGTCACCTAACTATTTACAAATTTCTTTTTTAGCCACTCAATTATGAAAATTTATAAAATAGTCACTCAACTATTCAATTTTGTCTTTTTTGGTTACTAATTGGCTAATGTTGGTAGCTTTTAAAATTGGCATAATAGCAACCTTAACACTCAATATTTGCGTATTGTGTAATTTAGTCTTTAGTCTTTTTTTGTAATTTTGCCATTCTTTTTTACCCTTTCACCTAAAAAGTTAAAATAAATAAATTTATCAACTAAATTTGATTGAAAAAAATACAAAAAAAAAATAGAAACAAAAAAAATCCAAAGCAATAAATTTCACTTTTGTCATTATTTTAAAATTAACTCTTAATGTCATAAAGAAAATAAAACTGAAAAAAAAAATACCAAACCAATGTGTAAACGTTGAAGGTTAAATTTTTTTTTTAAATGAAGACTAAATTGACATAATTTATAAATGTTAATGGATAAATTTGTTATTATATTAATTATAAAAGCTGATACTGTTAGCCTGTTGGTGACAAAAAAGATAAAACTGAATAGTTGGATGACTATTTTGTAACTATTCATAATTGGAAGACCAAAAGAGAAATTTATTACTAGTTGGGTAGCTACAATTGTAGTTTAACCTAATCTTAAAAATGTTGTGAATCTGCCTTTGATAAAAATTCCAACAAATTCTTAATCAGGAACATGGCGGCTACTACTATTAAGAGCATCCTCAAATCGACAACAAGATCCTACCCTCATCTCTGTGATTGTATCATTGTCTGGTGCAGGGCAATAATCTTCTCTAAGTTGAACATCCCTCAGTGTCGGATTTCCCAACAGGAACATCATCAAGTGTTCATTGGCTGTTCCATGTATGAAAAGTTTCCTTAAACGCCCACACTGTGCCAACAATCCCGCTGCCGGGAGAAAAAGGCACCGTTGATTCACGTCCACGTCTTGTGCAGTCCAATAGTTGAGTTCATTGAGTGTCGAATTTTGTATTCCACTGAGGAAAAATCTCTCCCACAAGCTTAAATCTGTGTGTCCTACAGGTGCTGTAAGAGCATAACCTGTTACCCCACTGCAGTCTAAGATCATCCTTGTAAGATTTGGATAACAGGTTAAGCAACTTAACCCAAATGCATCCATGAATGGCTTTGGTTGATCCCTGCAATCGCCTTGGACTTTGATTTGTATCTCTTCTAGTGATGGGCAATCGTTTAGACCTGATAATGATAGTGGATTCAAAGACTCACCTACAGCAATCCATAGGGAAAGATATTGTAGCTTACTCCAATTTTTCAAGCTTTTTTCTTCTCCGATGATGCTTGCCCACACGCAATCTATATGGAGTTTTTCTATGCGGTCTCGGATTGGTTCCAATGCTTGCAATGATGAAACTGCGTTGAGGTTTTTACAGTAAGAGATTTTCACATCAACCAACGTTTTACGAAGATTATGAGTGAATTCCCACATCCCTTTTCTGGTGAGTTGCTTGCATCCTAGAACCTCGAACTTAGAAAGTCTATGGCAGCCATGAGAGATGGCTATCAGAGCTTTATCAGTTAAGTCAGTACAGTTCTTGATGGACAAAGATTCCAAGCCTTGGCATAAAGCGACCCCATCTGGTGGAGAGGCAATACCTCTACAGATTCCTTGGAACTGTCCCAGCTTTAAAGATTTAAGCATGGGGCATTTGGTATTAAGCAACTCCAATGCTGGCCATGTGTGTTTAACGTTGTGACAAACATCGAGAACCAGCTCTTCAAGTTGAGGCAATTTAGAAAATACGTCCCCAAGTGTAGCGAAGCTGATACTTGCATCTTCAATAAGGTTGGGTCTAACGTTGGACATTGAAGTTGAATCAGCAAGGTGAAGAAGAGAAAGGAGAGGACAATTTATAGCAAGAGTCAGCAAGGTTTGGTCGCTTATGAAACCAATGAATCGAGGGTTAAATATACATGTTGCCAACAATTTACGTAGGTTAGGACAACTAGCAGTAATAGACAAAAGCTCATGGGACTTGAATCCATCAGTACTTGAATCATGTTTTAAGATATTGAGATGGGAAAGCGAAGTTGCAATAGAAGGGTATGCTTGGATTACCGGTGGAAGATCTTCAGTCCAACAATAAAAATGTGAAACATCAAGTGATGAAAGCATCGGGCAATGGTCGAAAAGTGGAACTAAATCAGAACCAATAGGTGCAGCAGGCCAACGTTGATGCCAACGTACAAGCTTAACATGTTGCAAGTTAGGCCATTGGGAAGCTAAAAGATGGAGAGTTAGAGGGTTTCGGACATAAACGATGAGAGAAACAACTGAAGGAAATGCATGTCGAAGGAACTGAGCAAGTACAAGTGGGTTTGAAAACGAATCGAGAAGAGGGTATCCCCATGGGGAGAGGAAAGAAAGGTCAAGATGGGTAACAGCACGAAAGCAAGTAGGAAGGAGGAAGAGATTGCGGATATTACCGCGAAGGGTGAGGGATTTGCGAGTGGAGCGCTCGAGCAAGAGCCATTTGAGACACACGAGAGACATGGCGTTGCGTGTGCGAGTTTCAGTCTCTAAAGAGAATATGTTGGAGAGTATCCCATCAGGTATATCATGGAGATGAACGTTGCTTGAAGTTCCAGCTGCCATTTATTCTTTTTTCGCTTTTTGGAATATAACTTGAATTATTTTGCGTATGCGAACAATGGGCCTTCAAAGACAAGTGCCATAAGCTAAGATAAACGAAGATTCAAAGGAGGTCAGCTTGTTGAGGAAGATCAGTGTTGTGTGATCTGGACGAAGCTAAATATCTATCTATATATAGAGAGAGAACTTGACAAGTACAGCAACTCAGTTAATACATTTCCTGGTGAAATTTTAATATTGTATAGATAATTAAATTCGAATTTAAATTTTTAAAAATCATACATCTTTTAACTTTAAAATTAAGTTGTAGATTTGGCAAGAATGTTAGACCATAAAGAATGTATCATATCCCATTCAAGTTTGGCCAGTCTCTTTCTGAGATTCTATACGACTTTATATCTATAATGATGTGATGCTTACTTTTAGGACTCCAGAGAAACAAATTTTGATTGAACCTATATTTGCCCAATGGATCCAATCTGCTCATGGTAAAACTTCAACTTTATAATTAAGTTGTAGATTGAGTATTAGTTCGGTTAGTATCAATATTGTTGTCAGTGCAGGAAAACGTAGGTTCAAGTGTGTTGAACCACATTATACTCCTAATTACCGACTGAGAGGAACTATGGGTAATTTTAGGCTTTGTATCAAAAATAGCAGATATGATAGGAACCTATAATGAAATTATTGTAAAGAGATGAAAAATTAAATGATAAAAAACCAAATAAAAAATGACTGTTAAAAACATTACACATAAAATTGCACATATAAAAGTTCTAAATTATTTTATTTTTATGAAATTAGAAAAATCATGTGAAATTATAGTTTTATTAATAAAATAATAATATGTATCATACTAATTTTTTATTATTGATGTAATTATTTATATGAATTTTTTAGATTTATATAAATATTTTTTAATTAATTTTTTATATAAATATATAATATTTCTAAGTCTATAAATTCGTGAAAATATTGATAAAAAGATTTTTCTAGTCCCTCTCAATATAGATATTAAGCAAATTGGTCTCTTTACAAAAAAAAAAAACCAAAGCAATTAATTCCTGTCAATTTCGAAAATGAGCAAATAAGACCAATTAATCACAACGTTAATGTTTTTTTGGTCAAATGTACATATTTTTTTGGTATAATATCAAATTTAGTCCTTAAAATTTATATATCTTATTAATTTTAACAAATTTAACCCACAACCTTTACACATTCTGTCAACGTTTACACAAAAGATATAAACATTGAGGGTTAAATTTGATATTATATCAATCAAAATCATGTACACTTGATAGAAAATATTAACGTCGTAATTAATTGTTCTTAGTTGCTCACTTTTAAAATTGATAAAAATTAAATCACCTTAATTTTATTGAGATAGGTCAATTTACTTAATATTGAAATTAAAAAATACTAAAAAAGTTTTTTACCTAAAATTATTTTAAGTAGGGAAACTTTTGCCTGTAGATAAAAGGAATATATTTATAGTAGTAGTACAAGCATCATGTCATTTTATGTACAACAACTAGGGGAGAAAAGATAAGGCAAATTTTGTCCCAATAAATCCCATTCAACCCTAATTTTTCACTAAGCATGAAAGCTCCACTGGCCGCTGAGTTAAATGGAATTTGTTGGAAAAAATTTATTAAAAAATTGTGAAACGTATATAAATTTCGAGTCTTAAAATTGAGATAAAGAAATAGAATGGAATATAAAGTGGTTAAATTGGTATTGGATTAAGACGTAAGTGGAATGTATTATTGTTATATTTTGTATCGCGAACTTTATAATATAACCTATGAATTTTATAGACTCTTTATACAGAATTTGACACATGTCTTTCAATGGATCAATGATACTACGAATCCATGGTTAGTTCACATGCACCTTTGCTAACACTAAGGCTATATGAGGATTATGGGAAAACTCAAAGTAATTAATTGGTAGTCATGCGAATATGTCTCATCTTGGGACATCACATCACCATTACTGTCATTGATATCAAATTAGACTTTCACATTAAAATTCTTAATACGTGTAATTAAGTTTATCCCTCACTATTAAAGAATCATGAAAACAGTTTATAGACTCACGTAGAACCTCTTGTTTTTCACAAAAATTGAAGTTTTTTTTCCCAATCCTCATTCCCTTTCTCTTTCATTGAAGCACTATCTTTTTTTCCCTTATTCGCCTCATAAGTTAACAATTATCATTTTTTTAAAAGTTTTTCAGTAAAATATCTTTGATTCTGTATGTAAGTGATTCCCTTATTTACCTCACAGGTTAACAAATATCATTTTTCTAAAAGATTTTCAGTAAAATATCTTTGATTCTATATGTAAGTGATGGTTAGAATTAAGATAAGAACTTGTAAACCAATAAATTTGTAAAAGGGAAAAAAATAGAATTGGAATAAAATAATTGATAGGAAATGGGAATAAAGATGTGAAAATATTTCCACCCATACATCCCTTTTTCTTTGCAAATTGGCGTTGACATTACATTGGAGAATATTATTTAATACACAAAATAAAAACATGTGAAAATATTTTAATATTATTAATAAAAAAATTATTTAATACACAATCAGTCAATTTTTTATAAAAGTTGGTCATATATTTCATTTATATAATTTTTTTTAATTTTTAAAATTAATTAAGTACACATGTCCATTTTTTTTTTGCCATGGAATATTATGTTTCTTTTCTCAAAAAAAAAAATGCAAAACACAGAGAAAAATGTATGTTGCCTTTCATATCTACTAAACCTGTTATAGCTACACTAGGAAAGAATGAATCAACTAAAAAGTAAAAACAAAGAAATCCTTCCAAAAGTGAAAGTGAGAATCATTCAGTGAAATATTAACAAAATCCAACAATGTGAGGATAAATTCCCTAAAACCTACGACTTTGATTGATAGACCTACGTAACACATTTCACTACACGTGTTGATGGTCAATAGGGGTGAAATTAAAAAAAATTAGGCTGTCACAATTGTTGTAAATGAAATGGATGTCTATAACCCCTTTAAGCATATTAAAGTAACGAGATAAAACTCTTTACTTCATTTATGATTAGGAGATCATTAAATGGAGTAATTAAGAAAACTTAGTTTATTAAATGTAATACATTTATTAATTGACTGTAAAGGAGCTTATAAATAGCACATTGTAAGTGAAAATAAGACAATAAAAAATTCTCCCGTATTTTCATCCACTTTTATTTATTGTTTTATTAATTTTCTATAACACATTATTAGCACAAGCTTTTACGAATTCATAATGAAGTTCACGTCATTTCGACTTTATATAATTTGCCCGTATAACTCCCGTTAAACTATATATAGTATACATATTTCCATAATTCTTTTATTTTATTTCCTAGATGAAATATTTGCTTTGAGTAACATTTGCACATTTATTTTTTTAACTAAAATCTAATAATAATTATTATATATACATGTTTTTTTTATTAAAAGAAATTTCAATTAATGTAATTTGTGTTAAGTTATTATTATGACTATTCCTCTCTATGCCAATATTTGACATATATATTATTATTTAACAAATTTGGTATATATAATTGAATTATTTTACAATTGAGAATACTTATTATTTTACTAATACTTTTCTATTTTGATTCAAGTGATTGTAATGTCAAATCTTGCCAAATTTGAATTTGCGGCCTTAGACTTATCAGGCAAGAATTATTTTTCATGGGTGTTAGATGTTGAAATTCACCTAGATGCTAAAGGTCTAGGAAATACTATATTAGCAAATAAAGAAGCATCTAATCAAGACAGGGCAAAAGTAATGATTTTCATCTGTCATCATCTACATGAAGGATTAAAAATGGAATATCTCACTGTGAAAGACCCTCTTGAGTTGTGGAAAAATTTGAAAGAACGCTTTGACCATCAGAAAACTATGATACTCCCTAAAGCTCGTTATGATTGGATGCACTTACGGTTGTAATATTTTAAGACTGTAAGTGAATACAATTCAGAACTTTTCAAAATTAGTTCTCAACTAAAATTATGTGGAGAAAACATAACTGACGAGGACTTGTTAGAGAAAACATTTTTAACCTTTCATGCTACTAATGTGCTTCTGCAGCAGCAATACCGTGAAAAAGGTTTTAAAAGGTATTCTGAATTGATTTCATGCCTTTTGGTGGCTAAGCAAAATAATGAGCTGTTGATAAAAAATCATGGAATTCGTCCCACTGGTTCTGCACCATTCCCTGAAGTGAATGTAGTTGTAACACCCCTTACCCGTATTCGATGCCAGAACAAGGTTTGAGGCATTACCAGACATAAACTCACACAATCATACAAAATCGGGCCATAAAATTTCGCCCAAATTTAAAAATTTTCATTCACATGCATATCGTTCCTTGTATGGGCCTTCGAGGCCCAAAACATACATTAGGTGTGGTTCAGGACTAAATCAAAAACTCTCGAAACTTATACAATACTTAGAAAATTTTCCTATTTTGGACGGTCACACGCCCGTGTGGGTAGGCTGTGTGGTCTCACATGCCCGTGTGGCTTGGGACACGCTTGTGTCCTCAACTCGTGTAACTCTCTGTTTATGATGTCATCAGCTAAATTGAGGTCACACAGCCAAGTCACACGCCCATGTGCTTAGGCCGTGGCCTTCCCACGGTTGAGACACACCGCCGTGTCTCTGCCCGTGCGTTATTACTGAGCATTCTGTTTTACCAAATTAGGGTATAGGGGACACACGGCATGATCACACGCCCATGGGGGCAGACCGTGTGTCACACGGTCTAGATACATGCCCATGTGCCTACCTGTGTGGACAACTTTGAGGCTATTTCCAAGCTAGTTGCCACCCTTATTTGCACATACACATACATGACTTCAAAGGCATTTAACATGTCATAAGTGAGCACTTAAACATACACAAACAAGACATAACCGTGATCATTCCATCTTTACTTATACATGCATAAGACTTCATACTTTGTCAAGCCCAACTTACCAATTCTCATTTAAGCCATGTTTATCATCATACTAAACAAACCCAAATTAAATTATCAAGCACTCATAACCACAACATATCACCATTGCATGGGCACATTTATACTTAAATAAATAGGCTTACAACCAATAATCAATATGAGCCACATCTCATGGCCTTATACCAAATAAATCAAATATCAATATAAGCCAATTTACATGGCTTCACATTACATCAAACCCTCAACCATTACAAGCCAATACCTTTCGCTAAATCGTAATGACACATCCATAATTGACTAAGTCTATATACATGCTATAAACTTAAGAGGTTTGTATTTATTTTTACCCACGATGATTGTAACATCTCGAAATAGGGCCTAAATGGAATAGTGGTTGCGAAACCATAAATCTGAGATAGAAAAGTTTATTTCGATTAATTTTTATGATTTACCAAGTGATTAGAAGCATGTGTTAGAGTATTGATAAGAAATTTTATAGATTGCATGTTTAATTTGCCTATTAGGGCTTATTTGCAGAAGTTGCTATAACAGCCCAATTTAGGGCCTAATCAGAATGATGGTTTTAGAACCACGAATTCAAAGTTAAAAAATTTATTTCAATTAAGTTTTAAGGTTTATTTATTGACTAAAATATGTGTGTTTGTAATGGTAATATTCCGGGAACATATTGTGACTTTGTTTAAAGTATGATAATGTATTGTTTATTAATATTTGCATACTTACTTACTAAGCTATAATGCTTACTCCCTTCCTTTCCTTTTTCCTATAGTGTCGTAGATGTTAGCTCGAGTTGGAGGTCGCCGGAGGTTAAATCACACTATCAAACTATTGATCGATATATAAAGGTTTTAAAGTATTTTAAGTCTTTGGCATGTATGGAGACTCGTTTAATTGTTATTAAGTTGCTAGGAAATGGCTTAAAATACTAACCTATGTTATCTGAAGGTCTTTATTGTATAAAGTCATTTAATGTAGATAGTCTTGATTATGTTATTAATTATGAATCAGTTTTTATACGATGATTAGTGATTAAGTTCGGTAATGCCTCGTACCCTGTTCTGGCGTCAAACACGGGTAAGGGGTGTTACAATGATAGCTTGATAGTGCGATGACACCTCCGACAGTCTCAAGATAGCTAATTTAACCTATAAGACATGGAAAATGAGGGGGTAAGCTATATAATATAACTTAGTAAGTTCATATGCAAATAACAACAACTAGTAACACTCATTTACTTTATCCATCCATAAGAGTACTATAACTTCAATTAACGTTAGATTTTGAGATTTCTACTTATTCATTCATAGTGATTACTCCTTTAATTTATAAATACCATTTACATGCCTTGGCATTAGCCTAGCCACTATAGTTTTCCTATTATAACATATCACATTAACTAACAAGTTATTTCCATCATCTTAATCACATGCACATTATTTGTGAGTAATCATAATTTCAACATATGGTTCAATCACCTTTCACTTGTCTAATCTCGTATCTTACTATATTCTCATAATGTCTTTATTCGGCAATTATGCTTGTCTTTCTTTTCCTTATATCCAATGAAACACAATTTTAATAAATGAACCGTAATATATCACAATCAATTACGCTCCTAAGCCTATCACATGATCATTATCAAATCTTATCTCGCATCCATTTATCATAAATGTAGACCATTTGTCGCAAGGTTATCAATGTTTCACAAGCATAAGTTGTTCATGTACATTCTCACCAAGAATTCATCATATATCAAATTCACTTCACATGAGTTTTGTGTACATACCTGTACCACTCGTAATATAGTCACATATTTTCTCGTTCTTAGCATACCCGTTAAAATACAATTCAAGTATATAAACATATTAGGTCACATCTCAATTCGGCCAATCAGCCTAACACATAATCATCATTCATATTCATCATATATCCAACATCACGAGTATGTGCACTAGCAATCACTATAGGTAATAAACAATTATTTCTATAATAATCATGAATTTACAATTATAAGCTTACGTACATGCCTATTTACTCGTAGTAATTTCATTCTTATATTAATCTTTAATTTACCCATTGAACACATCGGAATACTAAGTATGCTCAGGATCTCATACTCTTAGTACCGCATCAATATCATATCCCGGATATGGTTTTACATGAAATATCATATCAACGCCATGTCCCTGACATGGTCTTATACGAAATAACACACTGATGCCATATCCCCGATATGGTCTTATACGGAATCTCAGTAGCTCTAATATCATGACATTTGTATTCTATCCTTGAGGTTAAATCGAGATTTCTCATTTTTGAAAACCTCGTCAAAATCGTCATTAATCCATTTCATAAAAACAAATGTATACAATTCATGCAATATCGAAATATTAAATATATAACATAAGGTTGTATTATTTACGCATGAACTTACCTCGACACCAAAATGGCAAAAAGGAACTTAACGGTCAATTTCTCGTTTTTCTCTCATTCTAGGTCCAAACATCATTTTATTTTATCTATAATATCACATTTAGTCTAGTTATTTGTCACATTAGTCAGTGTGATCCAAAACTCATACTATGGTAAAATTATGTTTTTGCCCCTAAATTTTATCATATTTACACTTTTGTCCCTAGGCTCATAAAATGATTTTTATTCAATTTTTTGTACTTTAACCTAGCCGAATCATTTTCATAACTATAGCAGCCCAAAATTTTTACTAAATCACACTTTTATGACAAATTTTATAACTTTTACAAATGAGTCATTTTTAGCGTTTTCACCGAAAACTACTTAGTAAAATTTGTTTAACACGCAACAAACATTCATATTCCTCCCTTAAACATTAAAATACACACATGTAGCACATGGGTAAATTTTTAAACATCAATCCTAGCTCAAATAAATGGTAAAAATAGATAGATCTTGTTACGGAGATTGCAAAAACGTAAAAATCATTAAAAACAGGGCCAGAACGGACTTACAATCGAGCTTGAAAGCTTGAAAAACTCTAGCCATGGTTTCTCCATGCAAGTGTCGGCCAAGGGGTTGAAGATGGAAAAAAATTGGCTTTTAATTTTGTTTTTAATTCATTTTAATAACTAAATGACCAAAATGCCCTTAATGAAAAACTTTGGAAACATGCCTAACCATGTCCATTTTTGTCCACCAACTTAACCAATGGTCTAATTACCATATAAGGACCTCCAATTTAAATTTTCATAACAATTGAACACCTCTAGCATATAGAACTCAACATTTTCACTTTTTACGACTTAGTCCTTTTGACTAAATTGAGTGTCTAAATGTCAAAATTTTCAAACGAAATTTTCACAAAATCATTTCGTGAAATCGTAGGCCATAAAAATATAATAAAAATAAATTTTCTTACGTTATATTTGTGGTCTCAAAACTACTGTTCTTTCTAGACCCTAAATTAGGATGTTACAACTCTCCCCTATTTAGGGATTTTCATCCCCAAAAATCTTGCCAGAAGAAGTTGCTTTCAACTCTCATGAAACACTTTCACAAAACTTCTCAAAATCACAAACCGAATTCACCTTGTATATCTCTTTCCAATAACCTTTGGACTTTAGCACACAGTCCGGAGCATATCGTCAAGATCTCGGTTACCCTATCAGGAATTCATATACTCAGTTGCTCTGTCAAATAGGAACTCTTTACGTACTGAAATGATCATACGGATCTTTGCCAAACAATCAACCATAACCCAAATAACATCTTCCTTTTCGGAAAAAATGACAATCCTGATACAAAATTTATAGTAACTCTATTTCATTATTACTCTCTCACAATTCACTGACTATATTAGTCCTGAATACACTCGATGTTTGGCTTACTTGCTAACAAATAGATATTTGATCATGATTTCAAAATATCATGGTACATACTTATTCACTATCACATTTCTAAGCTTCTCGGTTTCACAAGGAAAACCCCGTTTTAGCATTTAATATAGCTAAAATTAGACCGTCATCAAATAAAGTCAATCAAGTAACCAGTACTTACAAAATAAATAAAAATTTTTCATCCAGGCATCTGTAACTATAATTGCTTTCTTAGAGATTAAATCAATAATTTACTCGAAATATTTCATCATTACAAACCATTAACACTGTTTTAAATTTTCGATCTTTCTAGGACATTCAATACTTTAACTTTTTGGACCACGAAGCACGTGACATTTCTCATCGAACGCACGAAGTCATCCAGTTCTCAACACAGACATAATAGTGGTCGTTTCTAAATCACCAGTCTAACAGTTCTTTTTAATGTGACATTAATCGTCTGAAAATACAAACTATCTCTTTATATTCTTGTATTAAAACACATTCCAATACGTTCAATAGTACATCACAAAAATCACAAATTCTTTACTCAATTCAACCAATTCCAGAATCATTGGTTCGGTTAACAATACCTTTAATTGTTTGGAACTTTACTAACATGAATCTGACTACTTAAACTTTCATAAATGCGTTAACCTTTCAAATCTAAACAACTTTAGCTCGTAATAACATCATTTGGTTAGAGCAATCCAATAAGTATATCTTTATATCATACTTTCTAGAATATAATTTCTTCATTCAGACTATCTGTCTATATATATACTCATGAATTCAAATAATTTATTCCTTTAGCTGAGGACATGCTTAAATACATATAATTCAAACTACATCTCAGCAAATCAACTTATTTTGATAAAAACAGCTGGGTTGATTTCAATTATCGAATAATAACATATCACTATACTCTTTTCAACCATATTAGCTCTAGAGAACAAATATCCTGTTTGAACTCATCGACTTAATCAAACTAACCAGCTTTGGAATTTCCATCGTAGCAAAGATAATAAATTTTCTAAATATGCATATATACAACAAAACAACATTCAGTAGATACAGAAAAATAATCTCACATAAGTTTTCACCATCAACTTTTATTCCGAACATACTAGAATAGAGTCCCGAAGAGAGAGATAAAATAATACTGATGCTAAACCAACCAAGATATTAGTGTTTTCGACTAACATTAAAGTTAGCTAACATTCTCGCAACATAAGAACTTTATCAGAAAATGAACAATCACACACATGTATCTGAGAATAATGAATATATAGAATATCCAAAAAAGGTCATCATAATTTATTCAATCATAATTGTTACACATAGACACTTTTACAACTCAATTATCATTTTTCTGACTAATTTTGTCATCGTGAACCCCATATTATTCTATTCACTAATGAAAATTAATTTGGGATTTATGGTCGGATTTGTGGTTTTGAAACCATTATTTTGACTAGACCTTAAATCGGAATGTTACAGTAGTAGTACACAATAATTATGAAAATAGAAAATATAGAGGTCGCAGCTGTGGTCGTGGTCGTGGACGTAGTGGGGGACGAGGTCGATGACGTATTAGTAATCGTTATCATAGTGGTCATAACACTGATACTTCTAACCACCAGAAAAAGAATAACAATGAAAGACAAGAAAGAAGTGGTCAAAATAATCCTTCAAAGATTGTTGAGAATATATGCTACCGATGTGGTATAAAGGGACATTGGTCATGTATCTGTCGTACGTCTGAGCATTTAGTGAAACTTTATTAAGCATCCATTAGAAAGAAGCAAAAGCATATGGAGACAAATTTTATTTCCCAAAATGATAAAATGGAGGCAAAAGATGAAGATATTAACTATAATACTAAAACCAACTATGCCTACAAGGGTGATAAATTTAATGACCTTAATAATATAACTCACCTAGATGTGGCAGATTTCTTTGAGAATTATTTAAAAAAATGATGTTATTTTGACATTTTTATGTTGTTTTAAGTATGTTTTATTTTCTTACATAAAGAATAATTTATATATTTAATAAATATTTGCAATGTTTCTCATATTATATTTTGTTTGTTTTTATGAAGAATATGAATATTCATCATAATGGAGACATGTTTCTTGCAGATAGTGTTACAACACATACGATACTCAAAGATAAAAAATATTTCTCATTTGACAATGAGTAATGCCCATGTTAATACAATATCGGGTAGTTCAAGACTTATTAAAGGCTTTGGAAGAGCTATTATATTATTACCTAAAAGTACAAAATTTGTCATTGATGATGTTTTATATTCCACTAAGTCTTAAAGAAATTTATTGAGTTTTAAAGATATTCGTCTTAATGGATATCATATTGAGACTATGAATGAGAAAAATATTGAATATCTATATATTACAAATGTTGAACGTGGAAAGAAATATATTTTGGAAAGGCTACCTGCTTTTTCATCAGGTTTATATTATACACATATCAATACAATTGAGTCACATATTACTACAAACTAGAAGTTAGTAGAAACACATACTTTTACTATTTGGCATGACCGATTAGGCCATCCCAGATCTATTATGATGCGAAAAATTATCGAGAATTTAATTGGACACTCATTAAAGAACCAAAAGATTCTTGAATTCAAGGATTTATCTTGAGTTGCTTGTTCTCAAGGAAAATTGATTATTAGACTGTCACCAGCTAAAGTTGGGATTGAATCTCTCGTATTTCTGGAACATATTCAAGGTGATATACGTGAGCCCATTCATCTACCTTGTGAACCATTCAGATATTTTATGGTATTAATAGATGCATCTAGTAGGTGGTCACATGTGTCTTTATTATCGACTCGTAACCTGGCATTTGCGAGACTAGTCGCTCAAATAATTCGATTCAGAGCACAATTTCTAGATTATGCAATCAAAACTATTTGTCTTGATAATACTATTGAGTTTACATCCCAAGCTTTTAATGATTATTGTATGTCACTTTGGATAAAAGTTGAACATCCTGTAGCTCATGTTCACACACAAAATGGTTTAGCTGAATCGTTGATCAAACGCCTCCAACTAATAGCTCAATCATCGCTTATGAGAACAAAACTCCCTGTTACATCTTGGGGATATGCTATTTTGCATGTAGCAGTACTTGTACGCTTAAGGCAACAAGTTATAATAAATATTCCCTATTACAATTGGCTCGTAGTCAAGAGCCAAATATTTCCCATATTAGAATTTTTAGATGTGCATTATATGTTCCAATTGCTCCACTACAACGCATAAAAATGGGTCCGCAAAGGAGGTTGGGAATATATATTGGTTATAAATCTTCTTGTATAATTAAATATATTGAACCATTAACTGAAGATTTATTTACTGCACGATTTATTGATGTCATTTTGATGAATCAACATTCCCAACATTAGACGGAGAGAAAATACAACTAGAAAAAGAAATTATATAGAATGGATCATCATTATCTCAATTAGATCCTCGCACAAGTCAATGCGAATAAGAAGTTCAAAAGATCATACATTTGCAAAACATCGCCAATCAACCGCCATATTCATTTACTGACTTAAAAAGAATTATAAAATCTCACATACCAGCTGAAAATGCTCCAATACAAATTGATATCCCAATAGGGCAAATTGTTAGTGCAAAAGAAAGTAATCCACGCCTGAAGCGTGGAAGGCCAATCGGTTCCAAAGATAAAAATACTCGTAAAAGGAAAAGAGAAATTATTGAAGATGATAATATTTTGGAGGCAAGTGCCCAATAAAAGGCCAAAGATATAACTAATCAAAAAACCTCAGAAGAGGTTTAGGTGCCTGAAAATGGTGATAACGAAGAAATCTCAATAAGTTATGTTACTTTAGGAAAAAGATGGAACCAAAAAAATATAGTTGTTGACAACAATTTTGCTTATAATGTTGCTATTGAAATAAGAAAATAAAATTAGGATCATGAGCCTAAATCTATTAAGGAATGTAGAAATAGAAAAGATTAGCCAAAATGGAAAGACGCAATTCAAGCAGAATTAAATTCACTTTCTAAACGTGGGGTTTTTGGACCTATAGTCCAAACATCTACATATGTAAAGCCGATAGGATATAAATGGATATTTGTGCGAAAACGAAATGAGAAAAATAAAGTCATAACATATAAAGCACGACTTGTAGCACAAGGATTTTCACAAAGGCCCGGCATTGATTATGAAGAGACATATTCTCCTGTGGTGGATGCAATCACATTTAAATACCTTATTAGTCTAGCAGTACGTGAAAAACTTGACATGCGTCTAATGGATGTTGTTATAGCTTATTTGTATGGTACACTTGATAATGAAATTTATATGAAAATCCCAAAAGGATTTAAAATCCTTGAAATATATAGAGTTTCTTGGGAAAATTACTCAATCAGATTAAAGAAAAGTTTATATAGATTAAAACAATCTGGACGTATGTGGCACAATCATCTTAGTGAATATTTGTTAAAAGAAGGTTATAAAACTGATCCAATCTACCCATGTGTTTTTATAAAAAGGTCTGAATCAAATTTTGTGATAATTGCTATTTATGTTGATGATCTAAATATTATTGGAACTCCTGAAGAACTTCAAAATACAATAAATTATTTAAAGAAAGAATTTGAGATGAAAGATCTTGGAAAAATAAAGTTTTATCTTGGCCTGCAGATTGAGCATTTAAAAGGTGGAATTCATGTCCATCAGTCAACTTATACGAAAAAGATCTTAAAGAAATTTTATATGGATAAAGCACATCCATTGAGTACCCCGATGGTTTTACGATCGTTAGATGTGAATAAAAATCAATTTCGTTCTTACGAGAATGATGAAGAGATTATTGGTCCTGGAGTACCATATCTAAGTGTTATAGGAGCATTGATGTATCTTACAAACAATACAAAACTTGATATAGCTTTTATTGTAAACTTGTTAGCAAGATTTAGTTCTTCTCCAACACGTAGACATTAGAATGAAATTAAACATGTATTTAGATATCTTAAAGAGACCATTGATATGGGGTTATTTTATTCAAATGATTCAAAATCCCTATTAGTTGGTTATGCTGATACTGGATATTTGTCGGATCCACATAAAGGTCGATCTCGAACTGGATATTTATTTACATGTGGAGGTATGACCATATCATGGCATTCGACAAAGCGAACATTAGCTGCTGCCTCTTCAAATCATGCTGAAATAATTGCAATGCATGAGGTAAGCCGAGAGTGTGTTTGGCTAAGGTTATTAACCCAACATATCCAAAAGATATGTAATTTTCCTTTACAGGAAAATATGCCAACTATCTTGTATGAAGATAATGCAGCATGTATAGCTCAATTAAAGGGTGGTTATATCAAAGGTGACAGAACCAACCATATTTCACCAAAATTATTCTTCACTCATGATCTTGAAAAGAAATGTGACACAGAAGTTCAACAAATTCGTTCTATTGATAACTTAGTAGATCTTTTTACCAAGGCATTTCCAACTTCAACATTTGAAAACTACGAAACAAGATTGGAATGCATCGACTCAAAGATATAATGTGATGTTGCCATTAGGGGGAGTCTAAAACACGTTGTACTATTTTCTTTTAACTAATGTTTTGTCCCACTAGGTTTTCTTGATAAAGGTTTTTAACGAGGTAACTTGTAATAGGAGATTATGAACTCTTTTCCTTCATTAGATTTTTATCTCACTGGGTTTTTCCTAATAAAGGTTTTAATGAGACACATTCGTATTTAAAAGATATCCAAGGGGAAGTGTTGTAAATTAAATGGATGTCTATAACCCCTTTAAGCATATTAAAGTAATGAGATAAAATTCTTTACTTCATTTATAATTAGGAGATCATTAAATGGAGTAATTAAGAAAACTTAGTTCATTAAAACTTAGTTCATTAAATGTAATACATTTATTAATTGAATGTAAAGAAGCTTATAAATAGCACTTTGCAAGTGAAAACAAGACAACAAAAAATTCTCTCGTATTTTCATCCACTTTTATTTATTGTTTTATTAATTTTCTATAACAGAAATTATATTATAATTTTTAATAGTCTAAATCTTTATAATTTTTAAAAGATTAAATTAAAATTATCATTTTTATGGAGGGTAAAGTCCAATTTTATTTTTACTAATTTAAAATTTTAAAATTTCTAAAGAAAATAAATGAACAATTTTTACTTGTCCATTTTTTTGCCATGGAATATTATGTTTCTTTTCTCAAAAAAAAAATGCAAAACATAGAGAAAAAGGGATGTTGCTTTCATATCTACTAAACCTGTTATAGCTACAGTAGGAAAGAATGAACCAACTAAAAAGTAAAACCAAAGAAATTCTTCCAAAAGAGAAGGTGAGAATCATTCAATAAAATATTAACAAAATCCAACAATATAAGAATAAAGTCCCTAAAACCTATGACTTTGATTGATGGACCTATGCAACACATTCCACTACACGTGTTGATGGTCAATAGGGGCAAAATTGAAAAAAAAGTTTAGCGAGTCGGAATTATATTATAATTTTTAATAGTCTAAATCTTTATAACTTTTAAGAGATTAAATTAAAAATTTATCATTTTTAAAGGGGATAAACTACAATTTTACCTTTACTAATTTAAAATTTTAAAATTTCTAAAGAAACTAAATGAACAATTTTTACTTGTCCATTTTTTTTTGCCATAGAATATTATGTTTCTTTTCTCAAAAAAATGCAAAACACAGAGAAAATTGTATGTTGCTTCATATCAACTAAACCTGCTATAACTATAGTAGGAGAGAATGAACCAACTAAAAACAAAGAAATCCCTCCAAAAGAGAAGGTGAGAATCATATAGTGAAATATCAACAAAACCTAATAATGTAAGAATAAAGTCCCTAAAACCTACGACTTTGATTGATGGACCTATGCGACACATTCCACTACATGTGTTGATGGTCAATAGGGGCTATAATGACCCAATTTTGCCTGGCCCAAACCAAACTAGAAACAAAAAAACAAGTAAATCAGAAAAATTAATAAAAGTCTACTTACAAAATACAAGCCCAAATACAAAAAAAAAACCTAAAGCCCAATGGCCCACTATCTTAACCTAAACAGAAACCCTAGCTTCCTCCCTGAACCACTAGCCGCTGCTCCCTTTGCTACGTCAGCAAGCACGCGTCGCCCAAGGTCTGACACCTTGTTTACCCCCTTTCATCGAAATGGCAAAGGCGTGGCTCCCTAACACGTTGATTGCCCCGAACACCTGCAAAAAAGAAAAAAAACAAAAGCAAAAACATAAAGTAGAACAAAGGACAAAACAGAAGTAGAAAATAGAACATAATCAAAAAAGAAAAAAGAAATATTGTAATTAAAATAGCTATAAAAGCAAAACTTTTGTAATTTTCAGAAGGGTGAGAAATCAAATACAAAAAAGAAAATAATGAAATTTCTAAAAACAAAGGTAGTGTATTTATTTTGGTTTTTATTTATTTTCAAAAAAAAGGAAAAAATAGAAAATAAAAAAAGACTCGATTTTTACCTGCGACGCTTTGTCCCCTGTGTAATGGCGTAAATTCAATGTTATCGGAACAGTGGTTTCGTGACCACAAATCCGATTTAAAGAGAAATTTATTTCAATATTTTTGCTTGAAAATTTATATGATAGGAAAATCGTGTGAAAATATTGATAGAAAAATTTTATCAATTTAGTGATTAGTTAGAAAAAGAAATTATTGAAGAAATTGGGTAAAATAAGGTATCGGGACCTCTATCTCGTAAAACCGAGTCAAAAATAATTTTATAAATATTTATAAAATGTTATTAATGTGGTATTAAAATTTCGTTAGGAAATTTTAATGTTTGGGTAGTCAATTAAATGAAAAGGACTGAATTGTAATAGGTGTAAAAGTTGCTGAGTGATTAAATAGCTTATTAGTCTAATGAGAAAGGATATAAAAGGAAATTAGACCCAAAAGTTATTTGGGCTGGACAGCAAGGGTATGAAATCAGCAGAAAATTTGATAAATTAAGGGTAAAATTGGAATATTGCAAAATTAACTAAATAAAACTAGGACTAAATAGGAAATATCTAGATTTCTCTTCATTTCTCTTCAATTCCAGCAGCTAAAAACGCCATAGGAGGGTTCTCTAAGCTGGTATTTCATAATTTTTGCACCAAGTGAGTTAATCCTTGCCTTTTTCTTGTAATTTTTGTGTTTCTAAGACTTTTACAACTAGATCCTACTATTAAATTCATTAGTTTTTGATTTCATGGATGAAATTTAAAGTCACCATGGTTGAGTGCTGTAAGTTTATGATGAAATAGAATGAAATTAAAGCTTTAATTTGTTTATGAGATGATTTTATTAGGCAATTTCAATGGAAATTGATTTTTGGGACCTAATTATGAAAATGTTTGGAATTAAAGTCTATTGCTGAAATTCTGATTCCTAAAGGTTGTAAACTAGTTTAAGGTGATAGAATAAAATGTTAATTGAGAAAAATCAGCTCAATTGAGAGGCTAATTGAGTAGGGACGAAATTATCATTTATTAAAAGCTTAGGGGAAAATGGTAATAAACAGCTTGCACTAAAACAGTTTGGACAGCAGCAGTAGACTAACTTTGAAAAATCACCAAAAATTGTAGGAATCGAATTAGAAGATGAACAAAATATGGAATTAAAGCTTATTGAGTCTAGTTTCTCATAGAAGAAATATTGTAAGTAATGGATTTGTAAATTTTGAGATATAATGAATTTTGTGAGACAAGGTCAGAATGAATTCGGGTTCCCCTGTTCTGACTTTGAAAAATTATAAAAAATTGAATAAAAATAATTAGGGACTTAAATTTATATGTCTAGAATTCTGAATGAGTCTATTTTTAATAGAAACAAACAAGAACATCATTTGAATTCTGTATAAAGAGATAATTTATTTTTAGTGAAGAAGGGTCAGAACTGTTAGACAACATAACAGAGGTGACTTTGAAGAATAAACTGTACTGATTGGCTGAACCAAAAATTCTGAAAATTTTATGGTAAAAATATATATGAGTCTAGTTTCAGGGAAAATTAACGGATCTTAATTTGGAGTTCCGTAGCTCAAGTTATAAATAATTTAGTGACTATGACTCAAGTAGATAGCCTTGAATGAACTATAAATAATAGTTGAATTATAGAGAATGTTGCATATGAACATGAAATGTATTAAATTGATAATTAAATTTATTTATTTAGATCCAGAAGATTCAAATACGAAGCTAGATCGAGGAAAGGAAAAAGTTCGGGATTAATAGATTTTTACTGTTTACAAACAAGTATCAAGGTAAGTTCGTGTAACTTGAATTATATTCTTAAATGCTTGAAATGCATGTTTTTGATATGAATATGATTTGAATGTTCATTGTATGAAAATTTATGAAACATTGATATATTTGATAAAATGGAAAGAAATCCCGTTTGAATGAAAGGAAAATCGATGGATCTCTGAAAAGGAATTGACGGTAAAAAGGATCTAGCCCGGACGGGTGATCCTATCCTGATATAGCCCTCCCAAAGAATATGTGTAAAATGGATTTAGCCCGGACGGGTAATCCGAATTAGGGTCTGAATTTAGCCTGGACTGGTAATTCAGATCCAAGCTCATTAGAGTAATTGTCGTTGCAAGGGATTTAGCCTGGACTGGTAATCCCGATAATACTCTATGAGTTTATATTGCAGGGGATTTAGCCTGGACTGGTAATCCCGCTGCAAGGTTGAGGTTCGCGGGAGTGTGCTCTCTGAAATGGAAATGTGCGCACATGAATATGAATTGACGGACCCGGAATTGTACACTAAAAGTGTACCTCTGAAAATCCATCGAAATTCTGATAAATTCAACGGGATAAATATGAAAAATAATAAGGGAATGAAAATCATGGTATTGATGAGTACATCAATCATGGTATATATATTATTGATACATGGAAATTATTGTACTAACTTGAATGTTGAGTTTGTGCATGTTAGGGTAATAATGCATTGAATGGATATATGAATGTTTATTATATTGTATTGAAAATATTAGGTAAGTATAATTCTTGTTAGATGAGCTTACTAAGCACAAAGTGCTTACCCCGTTTCCTTTTTCCCTGTTTTGTAGTGTTAAGAGCTCGGAGGTCGGATTTGGTCGGAGACACATCACACTGTCAACCTCAGGATTTCGGTATATAAAGAAACTTTATTTTGGAAATCAATGGCATGTATAAGCTAACAAAGTAAATGTTAACGTGAAATGAATGTAAAGTTAGCCATTAGTATGGTTAACAAACCTGGTTATAGATATGTGATGACGTTATCTTATATAAATGCATGAATCTATCATGAAAATATGTTGAATTGATTTGGTTGATGTGGACTGGTCTCGATTTAATATTACAGGGAAGGTTAGATATTTATAAAAGGGCTATATTGAATATAAAAAAAAATTAATTCGTAAACTCCGGTAATGCCTCGTACCCTATTCCGGCAATAAATACGGGTAGGGGTATTACACCCTGTCGTCGTGAAGGCCCTTCGTCGGACGAATATGTGCAGGGGCCTTCTCTTTTTCTTTTTTTTTTTAATTTTTTTTAATAAAAACACCAAGAAATCGAAAGGTTTCATCATTTTTTTTTGAATTTTGGGTTGTTTTTCGGGGATTTTGACCCCAGATCCTTGTTCTACGCGAAAAAAGGGACTTGAAAGGGTAGTTTTGGAGATTTTTCGATTAAATTTCTAAAGAAACTAAATGAACAATTTTTCATTTTAAGGGGGCCAGGCCCTGCCAACCCTCTAGATACGCCACTGATGGTCAAGTTGCGTAGGCTCAAGCATGGTATTAACAATATGTTAGTTTAATATATATTCAAGTACTTAAATTTGATAATTGTATCTATTTGATACTTCATATTTTTATAGATTTAATTAGTACTTAAATTTGAAAATTTTAAGTTAATCTGATACTTTTTAGATATTTGATTAACACCATTAAAATATGCTAACGTAGCCTTGATGACCAATAACATAGTGACATGTGGTAGCATTACATTTTGACACATGACAAAAATAAAAAAGAACATTTAAAAATAGAAATTATAAAAATATATATATGGTTTTTTACACATAGGGAATGAACCTAGACAAATGTTCCAAGTTCATCGAATTTGAATAACCATTTGCTAGGTTCTTTCTAAATTTACTTCTTTTTATTAGTATTTTTATATATTTTTAATTTTTTTTATGAGTGGTGCGGTCCTTATGTGAATTTAAATCCAGACGTTGAATCTTAAAAGTAAAGTAGTATTTGAAAAGTCACCTAATAATTAGATTTGGATGTAATTGCTTATAATTAAAAAAAGGTGACATATTTGGGTAACCATTGTAATTTGTGGGTCACACTGAATTGGGTGTGATAAGTGCTAAAAGTAACATGTTTTAATCCCGTTCTTAATGCATTTTTGGATGATTATTCGAGTTAAAATATTGAATTTTATGCTCCTAATATTTGAAATTCATGTTTCTATACTTATGATAGCATTTGGAAACAAAAGAAGCAAAAAACAAGCGAAAATAAAAAAATCGGAGCAAGTTTAGGAGCCACACGGGCTGGGCACACGACCGTGTGAGCCATAGGGCCATGTGCTAGACCATGTGGATTTCACGAATCGCATTCCAAACACACAGAAAAACACAATTTTTAGGTCTTTCAGGCATTCTAAGACCTATACATACCAAATATAAGAAAATGAGAGAAAGTTGTTACAGAATATTGAAGAAAACAACTTGGAAAACACCATTGAAGCCAAACCTGAAGCAAATTTCCACCAAGATTGAATATCTCCTTTTGATTTCTTTGAAGTTTATTATGGGTTTCTTGTTTCTTGTGGTTATACTGTCGTTGAGATGTTTTTATTTGTGTTTATGAACTAATTTTCTAAATACCTAAGGGAGATAAACCCTATAATGAATTATGTATTTTGATTTCTGTTTTACGCAATAAATACTTAGATCTTGTTCTCAATTTTGTATGCTTAATTCTTGGTTTAATATTTCTAGATTATTAATCCATGTTTGATGTACTTGAATAGAGGAGGAAAAGTTTCTATTTAAGAGTAGATCTAGTATAATTGAGTGGAGTTGCATGCAATCCTAAAAATAAGACGACATAAATCTACCGGATTAGAGTCAAATCTAATAGGGAGATCTATAGATCGAGTTAATGCGACAATAGGGGTTTTAATTAGAAAGAAATTCAAATTGATCAACCTAGAGTCAGTTAATTTTAATCTTGAAAGAGATATTAACATAATATAGAGATCTTTACAATTCAAGATACTAAGTGAAGAGATTGTTTAATTTAGATTGATAATGACAGATGAAATCTAGGCGGATTCTTTTATGGGTATTGTTTCACTTATTGGTTGTTAATCGTTTGTTTTCCCGATTCGTTCTTTGTCGTGTTCTTTAGTTAAATAATTTAGTTAATTTTAGTTTTAATCAATTACTCAAATTTGTTAGTTAAATAATAGAAAGACGATAATTACTAGTATTTTTAGTCTTCGTGGGAACGATATCTTTGCTCACCGTAGGCGATACTATTAATTGATAAGTGCACTTGCCTTTCTCGAATTTTTAGTTGGTTTTATGGACATCATACTTTCTAATTCTTAAGGAGAGGGTGAGAATTGGAGTAATTACGCAAGTAATTGCACTCAAATCTAATTTTAAAATATCATTTTTACACAACTTATAAAATTTATATTATAAGCATGAACACGTATAAGTGTTTGGGATGACTATGACAAAAAATTTCTTATATTGTAAATCCTACAAAACTATATTATAAAAATAATGTGTATTTTATAAAGGTATTACAAAAATTATATTATTTAAATCCTAAAAAATTCTAAATTTATGACCAAATTATGTTATGGTTAATTTAATTATGTGTCCATGTTATATATTATAAAAATAATATACTTATTCATAAAAAATTTTAAAATTTTTTTATCATAACTTATTAAAGTTACGAAAAAAATTATATTATTTATAAGAAGTGTTTTGAAAGTTTTGGACAATTTATAATTTTTTTATAAAGGTTATATATTATCAATTTTATATTATTTTTATTTAATTTACGTATTATAAAAATGATATAACCTAAGATAAATCTTTGTCCAAATTAAGTTTATATAATTTTTTATAATTAAAGCTACAAACTATTTAGACTATGAGCCCAAGTATTATAAGGTCGATGTTAATTATGCAAATAGAAAAAATTTTCCCAAGTATTATAAGGTCGATGTTAATTATGCAAATAGAAAAAATTTTCTTACACATATCATGAGATATTATACCATTTGAGACAATGATACCAAATACAAGCACCATAAACAACTTGCGAGTTTTTTTTAATTTGAGACATTCAAGGGTTTGAAATTTGGTTGAGAAGACATTTATTATTCTAATAAAATATTTCCCATATTAACATCATCTTAGTATAGCATAAAAAAAGTTGGACCGTACTAGCATGTTGTATATTTCATAACTTCAATCATAGGTGGAATTGAGATAATCCATACTTTGTAGTGTACATGGAAGAATGAGATCTTGATAATCTTAATGATATAGATTCAAATTCAGATGATGATGAACTCTTTCAAAGACCAATAGATGATGAGAAGGAATATATATGTTAAATATTAAAGAGGGGATAAAATAACAAATATGCACTAGAACAATTAGATAAAATTGCATATGATGTTTACTTTTCTTGTTATTTTTATTAGTAATCGTATTATCAACTTCTTTTTTAAACTAATATAATATATATAATTATTTGATTTTAATTTTTGTTACTTACTTAGAAATTACTTTTATTATGCTAATATCTTTTTATTGTAATTAATATTTTTTAAGAATATAAATTATGTAACTATGTAATTACAATTTGTAGTATCAAATATGAAATAAAAAATTACGATGTAATTAAACTTTGTTAGCTAAACATGTCTAGAGAAATACAATTCTTTATAATTGTAATTACAATAGAATGTAATTACTATTCTAATAATTATATTTTCATTTAATTATTTTATGATGTCCAAACAAACCAAAGCATACATTTTTAAACCTGACAATTGAAATAACCTATCACATGTTAGTGGTCTTTTAAGGAGATGATCCCCTTAGCAGCCAATAAAGTTAGTTTTTTAAGGTTGTATTTTTATTATAGGTTTAAACCACAAATTGGTGATTAAATTATATTATTTTTTGCATCTTGATATTTAAAACTTTTTTTATCATAATTGGTACTTAAAGTATATTTTTTTTCAAGTTTATACCTTTGTTAGTCATATTGTTAAGCATGTTTTAAAAGAGGATTAACCTACAAATTGATACTTAAATTATGCCCCTTTTTTTCCCTATTTTGGTACTTAAACAATTTTTTGTCACAAGTGATTCCGAAACTTTTTTTTTTTTAAGTTAGTACCTCTATTAGTTCAGTTGTATGTTAACTGGTTAAGTCTGTTTAAAAAAAAAAATTATAAATTGACATGTGACAAAAAAGACAAACTATTTTTTTCTTTTTATTTTTTTTATTCTTTAGAACTAGACTAATGGTTGAATCAATCAAGTCACCAATCAGCAAATTGATCAGTTTGCATTCATAAAAATAAAATATTTAAAAATAGAGAAAAATTAGTTCAATTATTTTTTTAGCTTAGTTCAATTCATCTGTATCGGTTTAAGGGCTAATCAATTTCAACCCCTATCTTTGAACCAGTACCCTAACTAATTCCTGATCTCATTCTAAACCAATGAAATAATATTTATGGTCCCGTCTGGTAGAGCAAACAAATGGTGATTTTCGAAAATAAAATTAACCGTCAGCCTCTCAACTTTTAGAGAGCAGATTTCAAGTATTACTAATATTTCCAATTTGACCATTGGTTCAATTTCTAAAAACATTGACGTCAATATAAATTATTAGCTTATTATATATTAAGTAATTTTTTATTGTAATGAAATATTTTAATTATATTTTCATTAAAATTAATATTAGTTATCGTTACTTGTTAACATAAGAAATTATAAAAAAATAATTTATTATATAAAATCAAGTGTGTTAAATACTTTTAATATAAAAATATGAAGTTAATTATGTTGACTTCTAAAATAATTGAATAGACAATGGCCTCACCACCACATGCCTACGATGTCTATTTGCTATCAAATCCACTATTAAAACTCAAAGAAGGTGTGGGTAATATTTATAAATAGTAAACCAAAAGGATGAGATCAAACTTCCCACAAATTCAACATCATCTATAAACATGTGTAATTATATAAAATTAGTCATTTTTATAATATAAAAAAAATTAAAAAATTTAATTAATTACTAACATATCATAATATGATAATTCACGTGTATATCACGTTAACACGTCAACAAAATTAACAAATGAAATTTCACAAGAAGTCCATCAAGAATGTGAATGTTCCAAGTTTAATGATTTTACCCATCTTGCAGTTGAGTAGAAGAATGTTCCATGTTCCGTTACTTGATTTCATTTCACCAAAATAACAACAGCATTTAGGAGGAAACCATGCAATATCAATAAGAATCATGATCTTTTTAACACTTGGGAAATTGGGGTCATGCTTGCCACTATTTGTCATATTAACCTCCCAGATTTTCAACCTGCTATGCAACTCATTAACAGTAAATAAAAACAGATTTCATGCATCTTCTACCGTTGAAGCAACAAAGGAAATAGCCTTTTGGGGGTTATAAACCATGTCAAATGTTAAATTTCATTACAATAAACAAAATTAAGATTCAACATAATGGCCTGTAATGCCTTGACTAATATCTACAAGAACAATGAACAAAAGGAAAATGATATCTACAAGAATATATCCTAAAACTTAAAACTTCTAACTGTTATCTGAGGCTCTTCTTGAAGCCCTTCAAAGTACAATCAAGTCATTGATCAGCAATAGCTTTCCTTGAATGATCTAAGGGTGCTACGATTTGATTTCAGTGTACAATAGCTAACTGTATAATGCGTCCTATACTGATACTACCAAGAGCAACAAATAAGGGCGGAAGGCTTCTTAAAAACCTTATTCAACCAAAGTAAGAAACGGTCTCGCACAGCTCTGCCACTACCTCTAGAAGAGGGTGCCGGGATTGAGCAGCAACCAGTTTAACGTAGGGAACAAACAGTCTCCAGGCTTCACACCTCCTTTCTATACATTTAATAAAGCTTAAATGCAGACATTCAATGTCTACTTTCGATTATTGTGTATATAATTTACTTAAAGTGTAAGAGAAAAAGTTATGAATTGCTTCAAGAATATAGAGGCATTAGACGTTACTATCAGCACTCTGTAAGCCTCATACAGTCTGCTACCTAGCTTATAAAAGACTCGTATGCAAGAGTTAAGTCAAGGTTGTAGAGTTTGTACAAAGGAGACTCTATCTGCAGCCATGACATGAAGCACTTGCTTTCTATCACCATAAGCGAAAATATTCACAACCAGACAGAAGCTAGAAATGATAACAACTTGCAAGCCCTTAAAATGCATGGATTACATGTCAAGCATAGAGTTTTGAAGCTGGAAAAAGAATAAAAATGAAAAGCAAAATCGAAACTCCTTCACTTTTATTAGAATTGATATATGGTGGACTGATATCTGATATAATTAGGGTTATTTATTCATCAAGAACACAATGCAATTGAGCAAAGTCAGGTCATGGCCAAACCAAATTACAATTAACTACAACAACAGCATCATGTCCCCCATTACCAATCCCCTTCCAAGTATATCATTCACCTATTGGAAAGCCAAAACCATTCCAGTACTCATCTGAAATATGACAATGAAATACACAAAGGGCAAAGAGAAACAATAGAAAGAAGGTATAAAAACTTCCCTTTTAAGCTGCTCTGGGGTCCATCCCCTGCTGCCAAACGTAAACAAGCTCATCCCATCCAGTACTGGCCATAAGCCCATCAACAAGAACACTGAGATCGACCCCAACAGCAAACTCGGTATGATGATCATACCTTCCAACAAGTGCATCTTCTATCATAAAATCCCACAAACAAACGGTCATATCATACGAACAAGACACAATCAAATTCCTCCTATGCGGTGAAAACTTAATTTTCCTGACAGCATAGCCATGGCCATTAAGGACCGAAACCGGGACCCTATAGTTTCTTACATCCCAAATTTTAATACTCTTATCTACACTTGCACTAGCAATCAGGCATTCATCATATTTATTCCAATCACACGACAATATTTCGTGTTCGTGACCCGGGATTATCATCGTTGAACCGGGTTCCCTAACGTCCCAGATTCTTACCGTACAGTCACCGGACGCCGAGGCGAAAACGTCGGCATGTTTAGGGTTCCACGCGACGGAATACACGCAATACGCGTGTTCACGGAAAGTGCGAAGGGAAGCAGGGCGGTCAAGGGTCCAGAGCTTGACGGAATCGTCCCAGGAAGCGGAGAGGAACGAGTCGCGCCGCGTTGGGTTGTAATCGAGACCGTGGACTTCACGGGCGTGTTCTTTGAGGGAGCGGAGAGGGTTGGAGTGAGGAGGGAGGGCAGTGTCGTAGACTTTGATAGATCCGTCGGCGACGGCAGCGACGAGGACGGAATCATGCGATTCGGACCAGGCTACATCGTAGACACCATCGGCGGTGTCGTAGGCGATGAGTTCGTTGATGACAGGGGCGTTCGGAGAGAGGTCGATGACGTGGACACGGCCGTTCCCTAATATGCCGAAATTCTGGGCGGTGGCTACGGCTAAACGGGATTCGTAAAAGGGTGAGAACCTAACGGAGTAGCCGTTGAACGGAGTTTTGAAAACGGGCATCGTTGATCGACGATCAAATGAAAGGAATTGGGGTTTTCAAGGATTTGGATGAGGTGAGTGACGTTGCAGAATTGCAGCTCCAATTTTCGATTCCCACAGTGCTCCATGAAGATTCGGTTTTAGCAGAGATTAAATTTTGTACGGGCCCAAGTAGAGGTGATTCAGAAAATGGGCCGGATCCACTGGGGCAAAAGTTCGGATATCTAGGTATCAATTTGGTTGGTCGGGTTAGGCTTAGTTTGGGCCAAAACTTTCGGCCATTTGGCTTTTACTCATTTGTGTTTAGGGATAAATAACATAACTATACATGAACGTTAATCTAATGTGCAGTTTGGTACATAAAGTTTGATTTTGGTTCATTACATAAAACTTTGATTTTGGTTCAATTTTATACATTTTAATAAAAATATATATATCAATTTATTTTTATATTAGATAGATATAAGTATTTGTGTATATAATATGTAAACGTAAAATGATGTCGTATTGATCATGATGTTGGTTGTTTATGAAAATTGAATAAATTTAAAATGTCATTGTTACGTATAAAACTATATAAAATCAAAATTCAAGTATAACATTGCACACTAAACCAAAGTTCATATGCAGTTTTGAGATTCATCTTTTTATGTTTATTATTCATGTTAGGTCTAATTCTGCTTTCAATTTGTACTCTTTGCATATTGAAATTTTAATTCAAGAATTTAGTCTCTCCACTTGATTTAATTTGTAATTGAAATTCAATTGATCACTTGTCAAAAGTGTGGTGGAGCGGGATGAATATTTATTTTTTTAATTACATGGTCATTCCATGCAAAATTTTAAACTGGCCACATGATGAACACTTTTTATTTCAAAAACATCTCTAGTTAGTATGAAGGTTTTGCCTTGAATTTTCTAGTGCACTTGCATTCCATTGGCTTTGCTTTAGTAGAAAAAATTCTTCCGGCATGAAATAATAAAACTTATCGTGCATTGTTTATAGTAAACGTGTTATAGTGTGAAGGAATTAATGGATTTTTAGGTATATGAATTTAATGTTAGTAGGGGCAGTTCTATATAAAGAATTTGTATAGGTAGCTGTCTTAGGAGTTAGGGCCCCTTCCCCTTTGCTTTAAAATTTGTGGGGGAACAATGGAGATGGACAACAAATGGGATCGGAGAATGACTGAATGAACCATTTGCTCCTTCTAGTTTGAAATCCACCAGACATATATAAACACACCCTGGACCAGTCCAGCTGCTGGTGCCTGCTCTCCCCCCATCCCTCTCAGCTGCTATACCCCCATATTAAAGGTGGTGGTGATGGCCTCACTCAAGCTAAGCTATATGCTGCTACAAGCATCCCTATTGATTAGTTTACATTAATAAAAGGGTTTTGCCAAGACTCTTAGATATATATCAAATGATACATAAGCCATTAACCTTGTATATATAGATATATATATATCATCGTTGTTAACCTTGTTTTCTTATGCCAAATTCTCAATGTATCTATCTCTTTCTATATATTTCAAACCTTAAAAGAAAGAAACAATGAATATATCATCATTGTTGACCTTGTTTTGTTATGCTAAATTCTCAATGTGGTCACACACTCATTTATCATCATTTGATTATTATGGCCCCACCAAAATGAAAGTGAAATTATTCACATCAAATCAAACCATTTAATATCCTCCTTTAAGGGATTTGTTGGATGTTATTTTTTTTAAAATTATTTTCTTGGTATGTCATGATGTAGCTTTAGAAAATTCATGGTTGCCCTGTACAAAGACACTATTGTTTTTAACTTTCCACTATGATCTTACTTGGGATATTGAAAAATGATGTCTCTATATAGATACCATAAGATTCCTCCCTTTACACAATTGGGCATGGAGCCAGTTAGGCTTAGCCTCCTCATATGACAGATGAGATAAGTGGAAAATTTTTGGGCTTGAAAACTACACGTGTCATAAATTGATTGAACCATGCCTATAGACAATGTCTTGACATGAAGGTCTTGTTCAATTGTTGTGGCTTAATTGGAAGTTCCCAATAATGCATTAACATCTGTCACCCATAAGCAACCCTTACCAAAAACCCCAAAAATATTTCTGTTCTTTAAGTGAAGTGAATGAAGATGGGGACCCTAAATCATGGGATCTAAAAGGCAAAAAAGTACAGAGTCAGTTGCTATTATTCATATGCCATAGATTTCATCCCAAGCAATTTACCAAAAAAAAAAACCCATAAAAATGAAAAAGCTATGACTATATAATAAACCCATCATTAAATTTTTTTCAAGTTTTTTTTTCTTAATCTCTCTATGAGAGAGAGTTTAGAGAAGAGGGCATGAAGAACACCATTAGGTGCTGCATCTCTTGTATTCTTCCATGCGGAGCACTCGATGTGATTCGCATAGTACACACCAATGGCCGTGTTGAAGAAATCAGTGGCTCTAATATCAAAGCCGGTGACATCATGAAGGCTTACCCTAAACATGTCCTCAAGAAACCTTCCTCTCCTTCCCATGATGGGATGGCTCCGAAAATCGTCATCGTCCCACCTGAAGCCGAGCTCCGACGTGGGAAGATTTATTTCCTCATGCCGGTCCCTTCGACACCGGTGAAAACCCGGACGACGACCAAGAAGAAAAGAAGGGGTCATCGTACTAGTGACAGCAGCATCGGCAATAGCAGCCAAAGCATGAGCAACACCAACGCGATTTCAATGGCGAATCTTTTGGAATCGGATCAGTATTTAAGTGAGATACTTTCGGAGAAAGTGTCGACACAAAGGGATCGAAGAAGAGGACGAGTTGGGGTGTGGAGGCCACACTTAGAGAGTATCTCCGAGACACCAATTTGATGGTTGTTTGCTGTTTATCATCGTCGTCGTCAAGTAAGCTGTGATATATTATTGCTAGTAGCATAAATAAGGAAAATGGGACTTACAATTTTCTTCATATTTTGATATGATTCATGGAAAAAAAATCGTTAAGTACATCCATCCATTAGGGTTCCAGGAAAAGTTCCTGTTTGGTTTTTTTTTTTGGTCCTTTTATTAGTTTTGTGTATAGCTATGCAATTTGTAAGAACTAAACTATTTGAGCTCTAAATCCACGATGATTCTTTCAAATACAATGTAAGAATATCAAAGCTTAACTATTGCTTTCTTATACTAATCGCATAATTTTCGAATTCAAGTGTAATTTTAAAATGCTAAATGTCTTGAAAGTTGTAAATTTTCTATTTTAGAGGATCGAACTTACCAACTTCCTTAATTTCGCCTCTGAATGTGTGTATCAATTCAATTCTTTTGAAGTTTAAAGCTTTAAAATAATAAATAAAATTTTGATTTTAATGAGATTGGTAAATAATGGTAGCTTTGGAATATTTGATAGTTTGGACCAGTCGTGTTATAACATTTTGCACATAATTTGATTTGGTATGAAGATAGGGTAATTCTTAGTGTCTTTTCATCTTTTCGGAAAGGAGATAATGATTAAGGCCATGTTCTTTCAATGATTAATAAATTAACTTTTTAACATGCCCATTTCTATCAAGGGAAAAGTATGTGGGGTTTTAAATTTTATATAATATATAAAATTCGTTCAAAATTAATTATGATATTATTGATTTAGTGTATAGATATTATTGTCAGTGTAGGAGATCGTAGGTTTGAGTGCATTGAAGTACATTATTCTCCTATTTAAGGGTCCAAAGAGACTATAAACAATTTTAGGTATTGTATAGACAATCTCATCTCCCCAAATAATATCAATTTCTTGCATCTATTGTTTTTTTTTAAACATCACAAGTGTATTTTTATTAATTTTTAAAATTAAAGAAATTTAAATATTTGATGATTTTTGTAAAAACAAATTAAATTTTATGTCAATTTTTTATATACAAAAAATATTTTTTATTTAGTTATTTCAAATAAAATAAACCATTCCAACAAAATTCAATAAATTTCATTATATACTTTTTCATATTTGTGTTCTTTTCAGGGGCGAAGCCAGGAGGGCTGGCATGGGCCCCGGTCCCCCTAAAATATAAAATTGCATTTTAGGCTTTTGAAAATTTTTAAAAATTTTAAATTAGTAAAGGTAAAATTACACTTTGGCCTCTCTAAAATTATAAAAATTTGATTTAATCTTTTACAAATTATAAAGATATAAACTATAAAAAATTAAAATTTCATCTGCCCCTCCTAAAATATTTTTCTAGCTTCGCCTCTGATTCTTTTATAATATGATATTGATTTTTTATTACATATGATATTGTTTTTATGAGAGTTTTATTTATATTTATATATAATATTAAAATTTTTAATTTTAGTTTCAACTTTTCTTATATAAATAACAGTTAATATTAATATTTAATATTCTGTAAATTAATTATTTTTAAATTAAATATAACTTAATTTTAAATACTAAAATTTAATAAAAAATCAAACTTTAGTTTCATACTTTAATTATACAAAAAGCAAAGCGGCAAAATTCAATTTAAAATTGAACTGAGTGAAAATTTTATCTTTTGTTTAAAGGTGCAATGAAAAGTCTTAATAAACTTAAAATATATTTTTTATTTTGTTTATATACATTTTAAAGTAAAGAAGACATAAAATAAAATGGAAATAAATTATATCAGAATAATCTTAAAATATATAATTTTAGGCACCAATAATAAAATGTCACATTATCAACTTTTAAAAATGTAGAAATTTTATTATACATTTATTCATATTTAATATTTTCTCTAACTTAATTTAACTTTAATTAAATTGTTTAATATTTTTATTATTTTTTTAATTATTGATTTAAACATTTTAAAAATGGTTATGCTTTTTTTTTCTGGCATATAGTTTTAACATTTTCTCTCAAAATTTATTTTTTTAATTAAAGTTAAATTATAATAGAGATGATATTGTATGTGATTGAGTGTAGAATAATATTTGTATGTCTTTAAAAATTGATGATGGGACATTATTTTATTGGTACCTAAAAACTATATTTTTTAGGATCATACTAATATAAGTTATTTCCAACTAAAATTACCTAAATCTATTGTTAAAGTACCACTATCTATTGTTAAAGTCCAAGCATAAAACACATGTTTGAATTTTAATAAACACATTTGTTATAAAGGTTTTATCTCAATTATGAGATATTGTGTGATAATTGTTCACCTCATCCCTTAACTATGTGGTCGAGGGTTTAATCCTCGCTCATAAAAATGGAGCACATTTCATAGCTAGTCATTTACGTTTTTAGAGAACACTTACGATAAGAGAATTAATTACTGTTACTGACGATTGATACCTTAGTTATGACAATAATTAATGTGACTTTGAAAATACCCTAAATTAAAAAAACGAAAGAAAATTATTCACTTTTCTAGAATTTGAAATTGAAGGAAAATATATTAAAAAAAGATGATAATTAATTTACCTGACCAGGAATATCAAGGTATGCAACTTTCCAGGGAAGCAGTTGGGAAATGAGAAGCAAAGAGATTGGGCAGAGTTTGACGAACCCACCTTTGACATTTTTAATATATATATTGTTAGTCCTTGTATTGATATTTAGTTCATGTACTTGAAACGTTAAAATTAAGCACTTTAATTGTTTTGATTTAAAATTTTTAATTTAATCATTATAAGTATTTTTTTGGTCAAATTTTGTCAATTTAACATCTTGGTTAAGTTGTATCCATGTGACGTGTCATTCGTAGCGGCGAAATCAGGGGGTTGACAGGGGCCCTGGCTCCCCTTAAAATAGAATTTTTTTTAATTAGGCCTTTTAAAATTTTTAAAATTTTAAATTAATAGAGGTAAAATTACTCTTTAGCCCCTTAAAATTATAAAATTTTGATTTAATCATTCAAAAATTATAAAGATAAAGGCTATTGAAATGGTGAAATTGCACTTTTACTATCATAATAATTACAATTTAATTTCAACCCCCTAAAAAAAATTTCTAGCTTCGTCCTTGGTCATATGATTGATGAAAAATAAACATATTAAGTTGACGAATTCTAATAGAAACTACTAATGATGATAATAATTGAACTAGGATTTTTCAAGTAAAAAAAATAAGAGGATTCAAAATTTTTGTAACTTTAAATGTAAATAGACTAAAGATCAAATTTTGTAAAAGTAGAGGGACTAATAGCGTATTTTAGTTTTGTTCCTAAACCAACTCAATTTCTTTGGAAATATCTTCCCCTTTCTCCCATATTTTTGACAAACACAGCCAACTTTCATAGAGATTAGATTCTTATGCTTGACTTTTAATCCATGTTTATTGATGTTTTTAATAAGAAAAATGGGTATACATAGGAGAGTTGATTTATTGCTTTAATAATATGCATGACTTCAGGGCATCTAGGGTTGATAGGACCTTGAACTCTTAAAATTGAATTTTTTTTATTCAAGTTTTTTTTTATAATTTATAAGATTTTAAATTAATAATAAAATTACATTTTAATTTTCAAAAGATAAAAATTTTATCTAATTATTTAAAAATTATAAAAATATAAACTAATAAAATGATTAAATTATATTTTTACTATCATAAAAATTTATAATTTAATTTAGATAAAAAAATTAACTTTGCTTTTACCCTCTTTAAATCGTTTTTTAAAATCTGCCACGGAAGACTTGCTGTTTCTAAGAGTCAACATAATTGTTTGCTGAATTTGACACAATTATTGTAGGTTTTGTGTGTACGGCTTCTTGGATCAATGTCACACAAATGATGCATGCAATGCAACCTTTTTTTTCACGTTGAATATTCTTTTAAAGACAACATTATATATTGATGATTATCACAAGCAGGTGGCCGATATATGTAACGCCCCCTAACCCTATACCGTCATCGGAACAGGGTTACGAGACATTACCAGTCAGTACAGTCCAATTTCGGTCATTAATTAAAATAAATATTTACACACATCCTAATTTTAAGATGTCGTCCCTTTAATGGGCCCTCGCGGTCCAATATGAACAGTAAATTCAATTCGGGACTAATTTAGAATCACTACGAATTTTTAGTAAATTTCAAAATTCATACTACATACCGTTGCCAACCATAATTTACTCATTTCATGAGTACATCTACAACCTAAATGACTCTCATAAAACATCCTAGGTACATGCCATTACCAATAATTAACACACTTTACCTTAATGAATTCGAGATCGAACTGGGATGCTGATTCAACGTTCTATCTTTACTAAACCATATAAATTCTATACAAGTCATATAACAAACACAATAACATATTTGTTCAATTCTTTTCATTTACTCACCGTATAAATTCTATACAATATATTCACAATTCACTTGTTTTCACACTTTATTTCTTAACAATATACCATTTTAATTCATTCTAACATCAATCATCATCTATTTGAACTTCACTCATTTCATGAACCTTTTGGTTCATGTTTTCAATCTCATATCTCAATTTCAATTCTCAATTCAATTTCTCATTTCATTCCAATAGCTCAATCAATCAAATTCACTCGACTTATCTTTTCACTTATTTACCCCTATTAACAAGACTCGGACCTTGGCGGATACACGGATCCAACCAAACACACCAATATGGCACCCAGTGCCTCATCGGATAGTTCGAAGCAATATTTGACACCCAGTGTCTCATCGGCCTAGCCGAAGTAAAGTTGGTACCCAGTACCTCATCGAATCTATCCGAAGAAATATAGTGACACCCAGTGTCTCATCGACTCGAGGTCGAAGAATCCCTGAACACTTCCAATCCTATGGCATGCCAACTATATCCGACTCAGCCCGATACTGTTAATAGGGTATTCAATTCACTTTCAATTTTTTTCAATCAATACACATTTTAATTAATCACATAAATTCATAATTCAATACAATTCAATTCACTTTTCAATAACAAATATCCAAATATCACAAATCTCATATTTAAAATTTTCAAACAATTTATATTTCAATTCAATTCAAATAATCAATATATATATCTATATATATACGCCAATTCAATCAATATAAATTCAATAATTTCATCACATACTATATCAATCCATTTCATTTGCAAAACACACTAATTCTTACTTCAAAACACATAATAAACATATTAAGAAATAAATTCAACAATTAAGTATTAGGTTCGGATTATAGAAATACAAACCGTAATTTTCGAGCTAACTCCCGTTGACTTTGTCTTGTCCTTTCTTAGCCGAGATTTCTGGTACCACATTGACTACGAAATTAATACAATTCATAATCATTAATACATTACTAATTCATATCTTGAGTTATAGAATTCTAAATTAAGATCCGCTAATTTTTCCTGAAACTAGACTCACAAATCTTCTTACAATAAAATTTTCAGAATTTTTGGTTTAGCCATTAAGTACAGTTTATTCTTTAAATTCACCCCTATTCTGCTGTCTGACAGTTTCGTCCCTTCTTCACTAAAAATTAATTATCTCACAGTACAGAACTCGGATAACATTCTCGTTGATTTCTAATGAAAATAGACTCATTAGGGATTCTAAACATATAAATTTAAGCCTCTAATTATTTTTATTCAATTTTTGGTGATTTTCCAAAGTCAAAACAGGGGAACCCGAATTCATTCTGACCTTGTCTCACAAAATTCATTATATCTCATAATTTACAATCAATTGCTTATATCGTTTCTTCTATAAGAAACTAGACTCAATAATATTTAATTTCATATTTTATTCATCCTCTAATTCAATTTCTACAATTTTTGGTGATTTTTCAAACTTAGACTACTGCTGCTGTCTAAAATAGTCTTAGTACAAAATGTTGATTTACTTTAATTTCAATTTAATTCTAACTAAATTCACTTACTTTTCTATCTTAATTCATACTTTATTTCTATTCAAATTTCATCCATACTCTCATTTAAATATTAAATTTCCAGCATACTTTCCTAATTTCAAAATTTCATCAATTTAGTCCCTACAGCATAAAACTTATAACTTACTTTACAATTTGATCCTATTATCAATTCTAGTTTGAAATTTACTCAATTAAACCCTTAATTCACTATTTTATTCAACATGAACTATACTTGAAAATCTATAAACTCTCAAAATATCAACTTAATTTCATCAAAGTCTTGTTCCAAAGCTTCTAAAACATCAAAATTTAAGAAGAAATGACTTAATTGACTTACCAAATTAAACTTTGAGCCTTGAAACCCAAATTTTCCTTTTTCTTTTTCTTTCTTTCTTTCTCCCATGTTTCTTCTCTGTTTCGTTTGCTTTCATTCTGTTTCTTATGTTTCTTTACTTATTTATATAATATAATATAATATAATATACTATAATATAATAATAATTTAATATATATTTTTTAACACATAAAAAATCTCAGATTTTTATGTTTATGCCGCCTCACTTAGGACAAATAGCATAATTGCCATTTTGGTCCTCTTCATTTTCTTTTATTCTACAATTCAACTTTCATCCTTTATTCAATTTAGTCATTTTTCCTAATTACTCTTAATTAAACTAAATTTACTTAATTAAACTCTAATTAACCACTCAATTGACTTTGTAAATATTTATTAAAAATATTTACGAATCCATTTTTCAGAAACGGAGACCCGAAAATACACTTTTTCGGTAACGGTAAAATTCGGGTCGTTACAATTCTCCCCTCCTTTTATAATTTCGTCCTCGAAATTTACCTGAGAGAGGTGGGGGTATAAGTACAAAGATCTCGCTGTTCCTCTCGGTTCCCATATTGCTTCTTCAATATTATGACATTACCGCTCGGGCTAGTATCTCAACCGGCTCTTTTTCATACTATAGATTACATCAAATCTCAATATCCTTTGTCGGTATAACATGCAAGAGATTTGATCTCTATAATCTTCTGAGCTTCAAATCATGAAAAATTATCATAAACTTTCTGTAACTTTAGAAGCAAAACCAAGCAATATTTTACCAATTTGACTTTTCTACAACTTCACATAGCCCAACAGAACAAGAACTCAATTTCTTTTTCAACCTGATCTTTAAAATTTTCTTCCAAGGTGGATCTTTAAGAAATATCATATCACTAATTAAATACTCAATATCCCAACGTTTCAAGTCCACATATGATTCTTATCTATCAAAATTACTTTCAATCTATCTCGAATCACTTCCACTTTTCTTCAATTTCATGAATTAAACAACTCTGCATATTCTTTTTCTCACTGTATTTAATCAAATCCCATGCAGTTTTACATCAATCATTATTCAGAACTTCATACAGTGTTGAAAACTATTATTACGCACCCAAAACTTCTTGTAATTGTTCTATAATCAGAGTATAAACCACGTATCTCAATCAGAAATAATAGAAACCACCATACCATGTAATTTGATAATCTCAGAAACCTAGATTTCAAACAATTATTGAGTAAGAAACTTATTCATACTAGAATAGAATATACAAGCTTTACCATACCTTTGATGATTACTCAAATACCGTCTTTCTTTTTCAAAGATCGAGATAATTCCAATTCAAACCCATAGAAATTATATCCCACTTCCATTCTGATATCCTTTCTAGCTGTAACAGTTTTGAAGATATCTGTATCTGATATAAAAATTTATATACAATTTCAAAGTACTACTTTTCTTTCCCAGTCTTCAACACATCTTCCTCAAATCACTGTACATCTTATTCTTCCAAAATGCATAGACATAGTACTACTATAATTTCATGCAAATTCTCCTGTATAAGTTCTGAATCTCTCTGTTCAGCTTTTATTTCTAAATAGCAAACAACCATCATATCCAATCTGAAATGTTTAATCAGAAATCTGTATACTATATCCATTTAATCGATAACTCATTACCACATTTCTGAGCTTCGCAGATCTGCTGTAAAGAAGTCGGTTTAATTTTTTTATCTCTACCAAAATTGAACCATCTTCAAATGATAACAGTCAGATGTTCATAGCTCATAACACAAAACAAAGCTTTCAACTTGAATATACATACATTCATTGTCTTTTCGGATGATAATTAATTATCATATATTGATCTTTTAATGCAAGAACAATAACTACCACTTCCGAATCAGGTATCAAATAATTCTTCCCATGTGATTCTAACATTTCGTAACATAAACCATTACTTCATTTTTTTATTTTTTATTTATTTTTTTTTTTGCATCAAAACACTGCTATCCCTGTAAACCACAAGTTTCTTTATCGGATTTCAGACTGAACCAGAACTAGTGCTTCAGTTAACAGAGCTTTCAACTAATCAGAACCTTGCTAACGTCTATCAGATCATTCCAATTCCACATCTTTCTATAATAACCGACTAGTTTTAGAAAACCTCTGATTTCAAATATATTTTTCACTATCATTTCAGTTACAAAATCTATAGCACATTCAACTTCTTCAATCAACAGTAGTTCGGGTAACTCTTCTGGAAACACATTAGAATTCTCTTGCACTATTGCCGCTGATTTAAACCTTAACTTAAATATTTTAATATTCAATACATAAACAAGGTAAATACCATGACCCCTTTCCGGCATATATCTATGTTGGCATGTTCAATATCACAATAGACAATTAGCTCAATCTTCTCTGATTCAACAAAACATTTCATCATCTTGATCTTGCAACATATTATACTTCTGCTTATAATTTACCACCATATCATGCAGAATTAACCATTCCATTATTGAGATTATATCAAACAGTAAGAACATCAAATCATTCAGAAAACAGTAGTATCATTATCAAACAGTTCCTGCAGATCTTATCAGCCCATAAATACTAATCTGAAAAATTTAATGCTTCAACCCAAAAATTTCAGCAAACCCAACAGGCAAATCTTTAATAGATACTGAACTTATGTAATCATAGGAATAGTCAAACCAGGATCAATTTAAAATAATCATATTAGTGTCGATAAAGAAGAAAGTTCCTGTAATGACATCCGGTAGAGATAAATCTTCTCATATATAATTAACATATACCCTGTCTGATGTTCATTCTCCAGATTTTACAGTGAAGTCATTTGTAACACTTCGGCTTTCACTCGTATTTTTGAGATTACAGGGTAACCTACCTCTGTTAACTACATTACTCGGTCTTGAACTCTGAATAATGTTTTTTTTTCAAGCAATCACTAAGATAATAATCAGGAGAATCATGTCTAACAAATATTCCATTCCTTATTCTATATTCTTCAGCTTCTGTCTTCATTTAAACCATCTTCAAACCATTTGTATCATACAGTTTCTATCGGAATATACCCTCTGATATATTTATTTAATCAAACAAATTCCCTTCATACACAGTTGCAGTTATATGATCCTGTTTAAGCTTCAAGAATTCTGTACGTTTCTGATCAAGAAATCTCTGACTGATATATATATTTCTTTCAGAACTCATCTCAGAAAACTTTCAAATAACCCTTTCTTAATCACAACATAATCAATGTTTTCTACCACTGGTAAGCTGAATCTTTTAACAGAAATATCATACCCTTCTAACATTTAATCGGTGATCAGAACAATTCATTTACAATCCCGATAATATTCTCTAACCAAGTTTCAGTTTCTTTCAAGATCATTCTCAACTGTAATTCTCAATTCATCCACACCATATATATACATGTCCAGATCATTAACAGCAGATAACTTACCCGTTCAGACAAGCTCTATACCTTGAAGCACTTCAGGAACCGATTGAGAAACAGGAGGGGTAGATATCATAACAAATACAATTTCTTCTATTCACTGAAAAACATCAGTTATAATTCTAAATAATTATGTATCATTTTTTTATTATTTCATCAGTCATCATTCAGTAATTAATTACCCATTGAGTTTATACCCAGTGTTGTTGATTCAGTTTTCATCTAATTCACGAGACTATTCGTCTCCAGTACACATTTCATAATCAATACCATCGATATTTTTGTCTAACATTTTCACTATAAAACAGTACCAAACAAATATATCAGCATCCGATCCCGACTCAATTTCGACTCAATTATGGCATGTACCCCTAGACTCAATTCCGAGTTCGATTTAGTCCGAGAATCGGCTAAACCTGAATAGCTCTGATACCACTAAATGTAATGCCCTCTAACCCTATACCGTCATCGGAACAGGGTTACGAGACATTACCAGTCAGTACAGTCCAATTTCGGTCATTAATTAAAATAAATATTTACACACATCCTAATTTTAAGATGTCGTCCCTTTAATGGGCCCTCGCGGTCCAATATGAACAGTAAATTCAATTCGGGACTAATTTAGAATCACTACGAATTTTTAGTAAATTTCAAAATTCATACTACATACCGTTGCCAACCATAATTTACTCATTTCATGAGTACATCTACAACCTAAATGACTCTCATAAAACATCCTAGGTACATGCCATTACCAATAATTAACACACTTTACCTTAATGAATTCGGGATCGAACTGGGATGCTGATTCAACGTTCTATCTTTACTAAACCATATAAATTCTATACAAGTCATATAACAAACACAATAACATATTTGTTCAATTCTTTTCATTTACTTACCGTATAAATTCTATACAATATATTCACAATTCACTTGTTTTCACACTTTATTTCTTAACAATATACCATTTTAATTAATTCTAACATCAATCATCATCTATTTGAACTTCACTCATTTCATGAACCTTTTGGTTCATGTTTTCAATCTCATATCTCAATTTCAATTCTCAATTCAATTTCTCATTTCATTCCAATAGCTCAATCAATCAAATTCACTCGACTTATCTTTTCACTTATTTACCCCTATTAACAAGACTCGGACCTTGGCGGATACACGGATCCAACCAAACACACCAATATGGCACCCAGTGCCTCATCGGATAGTTCGAAGCAATATTTGACACCCAGTGTCTCATCGGCCTAGCCAAAGTAAAGTTGGTACCCAGTACCTCATCGAATCTATCCGAAGAAATATAATGACACCCAGTGTCTCATCGATTCGAGGTCGAAGAATCCCTGAACACTTCCAATCCTATGGCATGCCAACTATATCCGACTCAGCCCGATACTGTTAATAGGGTATTCAATTCACTTTCAATTTTTTTCAATCAATACACATTTTAATTAATCACATAAATTCATAATTCAATACAATTCAATTCACTTTTCAATAACAAATATCCAAATATCACAAATCTCATATTTAAAATTTTCAAAAAATTTATATTTCAATTCAATTCAAATAATCAATATATATATCTATATATATACGCCAATTCAATCAATATAAATTCAATAATTTCATCACATACTATATCAATCCATTTCATTTGCAAAACACAATAATTCTTACTTCAAAACACTTAATATACATATTAAGAAATAAATTCAACAATTAAGTATTAGGTTCGGATTATAGAAATACAAACCGTAATTTTCGAGCTAACTCCCGTTGACTTTATCTTGTCCTTTCTTAGCCGAGATTTCTGGTACCACATTGACTACGAAATTAATACAATTCATAATCATTAATACATTACTAATTCATATCTTGAGTTATAGAATTCTAAATTAAGATCCGCTAATTTTTCCTGAAACTAGACTCACAAATCTTCTTACAATAAAATTTTCAGAATTTTTGGTTTAGCCATTAAGTACAGTTTATTCTTTAAATTCACCCCTATTCTGCTGTCTGACAGTTTCGTCCCTTCTTCACTAAAAATTAATTATCTCACAGTACAGAACTCGGATAACATTCTCGTTGATTTCTAATGAAAATAGACTCATTAGGGATTCTAAACATATAAATTTAAGCCTCTAATTATTTTTATTCAATTTTTGGTGATTTTCCAAAGTCAAAACAGGGGAACCCGAATTCATTCTGACCTTGTCTCACAAAATTCATTATATCTCATAATTTACAATTCAATTGCTTATATCGTTTCTTCTATAAGAAACTAGACTCAATAATATTTAATTTCATATTTTATTCATTTTCTAATTCAATTTCTACAATTTTTGGTGATTTTTCAAACTTAGACTACTGCTGCTGTCCAAAATAGTCTTAGTACAAAATGTTGATTTACTTTAATTTCAATTTAATTCTAACTAAATTCACTTAATTTTCTATCTTAATTCATACTTTATTTCTATTCAAATTTCATCCATACTCTCATTTAAATATTAAATTTTCAGCATACTTTCCTAATTTCAAAATTTCATCAATTTAGTCCCTACAACATAAAACTTATAACTTACTTTACAATTTGATCCTATTATCAATTCTAGCTTGAAATTTACTCAATTAAACCCTTAATTCACTATTTTATTCAACATGAACTATACTTGAAAATCTATAAACTCTCAAAATATCAACTTAATTTCATCAAAGTCTTGTTCCAAAGCTTCTAAAACATCAAAATTTAAGAAGAAATGACTTAATTGACTTACCAAATTAAACTTTGAGCCTTGAAACCCAAATTTTCCTTTTTCTTTTTCTTTCTTTCTTTCTCCCCTGTTTCTTCTCTGTTTCGTTTGCTTTCATTCTGTTTCTTATGTTTCTTTACTTATTTATATAATATAATATAATATATAATATAATATACTATAATATAATAATTTAATATATATATTTTAACACGTAAAAAATCTCAGTTTTTTATGTTTATGCTGCCTCACTTAGGACAAATGGCATAATTGCCATTTTGGTCCTCTTCATTTTCTTTTATTCTACAATTCAACTTTCATCCTTTATTCAATTTAGTCATTTTTCCTAATTACTCTTAATTAAACTAAATTTACTTAATTAAACTCTAATTAACCACTCAATTGACTTCGTAAATATTTTTAATAAATATTTACGAATCTATTTTTCAGAAACGGAGACCCGAAAATACACTTTTTCGGTAACGGTAAAATTCGGGTTGTTACAATATATATCTCTATATCTATTATTTATAGATAATTGTGCTGACGCCATTTCAGGTGAATTAAATTTTAGTAGGGACTCAAATTTATCTCAATGAGAAGGCAGTTTTTATCTCAATTTTATAAACAATTATACAACGGTGACAATATCTTCTTCTAATCGGTCACTTTTATCAGCTGCAGTTTTGCATCACATAACTTGCAATTCCCCATGTGACGGTGCAATGCCGACGGCAACACAGTGACGGTAGGAGTTTGGATATTTAGGGGCACGGGTTAAGAACTACACGCTTAATATATCATTTAGTATTCTCAAATCAAAGGATATTATATGATTAAAGAGTGTTTGACATGTATATCTAGGTAAAAGAAAATGTAAGTGTATAATTGGAATTAAAAGGTTTAAGTGTGAAATTAATTATGGAAAATGTAGTGAGATAAAATTGTGTAAAATATCTTACGGATATTTCTTTTTTTTTTCTCATTCTTACCTTTGAGAGAAGAGATGAGTGTCACATTAACTAGTGTAGTGCAAATTTCGAGGTAATAAGGAAGGGAGAAGGGAGAAGTTTGTTGGAATGTGAAGAGAAGGGTAAGATATTTTCCCAAAAAACTTCTAATTTTTTCACATTTTAGAGAATAGTTTACTGTGAGAATTCATTTTCCATTAAATAAACATGAGAAAACAATGAAAATGTTTTTTGTAAAAATTTTTATAGATAAACAAACAAACCCTAAGTATCAAATTGAAAAAATTAAATGCCAAAAATTTAGATACCAAATTAAATATTAAAATGAAACTCATATATCAAATAATATATTAACTCGAAATTTAGAAAAAAAATTACTAGATATAAAAAAAAAGGAGCTTAAAGGCTTTGTCAAAGAGGCCCAACAGGGGTCTGAACCGGTTTTTTCCAGCGATATCGGGCAAAGGCAAAAACCCAAAACGTGGATTCGTGAAGTTGAACGTTTTTTTTTTTTTGAAGTTTTTAATAAATAATGGCGTCATACTACTCCCCCGTTCCGTTTCCGGTCATATTAAATAAAGTGGAAAAAGAAAATAAAACATTTTAAAGGTGAAATAAAAATAGAAAAACAGTAATTAGAAACAAGGAGGGGGCGTAAGAAAGGATGCAAGCTAACGGCGCCGATAGAGCGAAGCCAAGCCAAGACCAAAGTTAAGAAGAGTCCGTACGGCTCACGTAACGCATCAGTCGGCAGCCGGCGCATCACTGCCGTTCATCAAGAATTCATTCCCAAACATCGACGCAAACCCACTTCCGTAGACTCACTACCCTTTCTCTTTTTTGCCCTTTCTTGCCTATTCAATGCGATTTGGACAACCAACAAACCTAGTTCCTTTTATTTGAATTTTGTTTTTTTTACCCTCCATACTAATAAAAAAAACTAATATACCAACACTTGTAAATTCATAAATTACAAGTAATTTTGTAATAAATTTTACAATTATATATTATTTTTAATATTTAGCTAAGAAAATTTAACCTACTAAAGAGTCAATGTTTGTTAAGAAAATTATTAATTTCTACTATTAAAAAATTATTTCTATTGTACATATGATATGTCACATGTTATTATCTAATTATTTTATCAGTTATGTCATATTTTATCCGTACAAATAAATAAAATTTTTAACCAAAAAAATTAATATATTTTTTGAACTAACGTACTCATTTTTAAGTAGAAAAGATAAGATAAAATTTAACTCTTATTATAAAAATTTTCATATACTTTTAACACTTAACAAGTAATTACAGCTTACTTTATTAGTCTCCTTTAACCTAATGCCAAATATGTTAATCTCCCTTTAACCCCACCAATAAACGACACCGTACACCTAAATGCCCTTACAAAATTTTTTCAATAGAAAAAATAGAAAAAAGAAAGTTAACGGGGGCGATAAGTAAAAGCTGGTAGAAGAAGGGTATTTAGAAAATTAATGAAATTAAAAAAAGAAAAGGGAAAATGAAATCCGGGAAAGGATCAAAGTCAGTCAGGCAGTTTTTCGGTACGTTAGCAGGCCAGGGAAGCATCGAAAAAGGGGAAACGTCAAAAAATTGCCAACTGGACTAGTAGCCGAGCCTAAACCGATGATGACCCAAGCCACCAGCCAGCCCACCTCACGCGCTCTCTCTCTCACATATCCCCGGCGACCCTATTATTCCCTTTCCCTACTCTCACGCTCCTCTCATGTGTCGGCCGAGTCATCGCCGAACCCACCCAACCCTTACCTCTTTTTTTCTATAACCCCCCAACCCACCTTTTTCTTTTTTGTCTTTCTCCCTATCATTTAACCTAAATCAAACGCCACTCCTACCTTTGTTTTTTCAATCTCCCTTTTCCAATGGCCGATCTTACCGATTCCGTTATGCCGTCAGCTGTAATCACCCCTCCTTCAACCACACCTAACACCCGTACGTTACCTGTACGTGAGGATTGTTGGTCTGAGGAAGCTACGTCTACCCTTGTTGATGCTTGGGGTCGTCGTTATGTTGAGCTTAATCGTGGGAATCTCCGTCAGAAGGATTGGCAAGATGTGGCTGATGCTGTTAATGCTCTTCATGGTCATACTAAGAAAACCCATCGTACCGATGTGCAGTGTAAGAACCGGATTGATACCATTAAGAAAAAGTATAAGATCGAGAAAACTAGGGTGAGTTCTTCTAATGGAACCCTAACATCGTCTTGGCCTTTCTTTGAACGGTTGGATGCTCTTATTGGATCTAATTTTGCTGCTAAGAAGCTTTCGACGTCGCCTAAGATATCACCGAAGCCGTCGCCGAGGTTGTCACCCAGGATCCCGGGATCTCCTCCTGTGGCTCTTCCGCTTTTGCTTCCGTACAGGAGGACTCCTCCGGCGCCCACTGCTATTGTTGCTCTTCCCCAGAAGAGGCCAGCTGTGGACGATGGGTATTTCAAGAGGAACTATTCTGCTGTTGCTGCTGCTGCGGCTGCTGCTGCTGCGGAAAGTGATGAGGAGGAGGGTGAGGAAAGCGAGGGAGAGGAAAGTGAAGGAGAGGGAGAGGAGAGGGAAGGGATGAAGAGATTGGCAAGAGCTCTAGAAAGGTTTGGTCAAGTGTATGAAAGAGTGGAAGGGGAGAAGCTGAGGCAGATGGTTGAATTGGAGAAACAAAGAATGCAATTTGCTAAAGATTTGGAAGTGCAGAGGATGAGGATGTTTATGGATACACAGGTGCAGCTCGAAAAGATCAAGCGTGGCAAACGATCCTCGGGTTCCAGTGGTGAGGCCTCTTCTTCCTCATAAAAAAACAGAACCATCTTTAGCTTTAAATATAGTCGCATTTGTGTTTTGATTGATGATTAGAATGTACATATTTTCATGTAATGGCTTCATTTATGCCATGCCTTATAGCTGTTCACGGCTTTTGAAAGCATCCTTTTTCTTGATTAGTTGGTTTATTGTGTTTTTGGCCACTAGATGGAATGCAATTGTAAAGGTTTTAATTTGTTGAGTTTTGTTAATGTTGATTCTTATGGGATTTACCCACATTATGTTTGGAGAGTTTATACTCTAGCATGAGAACTTAAAGATGTTCAAAGCTGTAGTGTTTAATATCGGTAATGAATCATTTTCTCAGTGTGTTGTGTGTTATGTGTGCTTTGTTTGATACATGAACTTAAAGGGAGCTGGTCAGTGGGTGTCAAAATCAGTATTGGAATTGGTAATAGAAAGGGGTAATGTTTATTCATGGAGTGTTATGCATTGGTTTGTGGTATAATTTTGGAATAAACAATGACAGTTGATTCCTCAATGATCCTGTTCTTCTCCAAATGGTGTGACCTTGATGTCCTTTTTTTTTATGCTTATTATGGAAGTGCTGCATTGGAATCTCTTGCACGCTTTCTTTTGAGCATAAATGGCTGTATATTTTGGCTGATTCATAGTTATACTACTGTTTTGTGTGTGTTATGTAGAACCTTGCATGAATACCTGGTCTCCCTTCATATATTCTACACAAAGTGCATTACTTGAAAGTTGCATACTTGCAATGGTTGGTATTTGATTTCAGCTTGAGGATAATGTACCAGGGCATTAAGGTTTGGGTGTTCCTTTTGATGCGAGAAATGACTTACTTGACATAAGTGACAAAATTTGCTTATCTTGTCATTGATTGGGAAAAAGGATGCAAGGAAACTTGCCTCTTATTTCTGCCTATCTTTTCTATCCTAGACTGGTTAGATAGGAGGTTGGCTCTGTTTGATAATTTGCCACTCCATGCCCCTCTAAGCCACCTGTAGTCAATTCGGAATGTTGCTTGTTCTGTTGGTTTATTGGGTTTTCCATTGTGTTAAATGTGTGCTTATAATGGCTTTAGTATCTGAAGGTATGTGTATTCGAATGTCCTGGAGTGTGCAGGTTATCTTTTAGTTGGGAGGTATGTGGAACTCTTTCACATTAAACTTATATATAGATGTATAAAGTAAGGTTGTGGTGTGGCTTAAGGTGGGTAACTTTTTCTTTCAGGCTGGTCAGGTTCAGGCTTTGTGTACTGCTAAAACTTTTTATCTGTCTAATTTATTTTCTTGGCCTGTTAGCAGAAAATGGATGTTTCTCCATTGCTGGTTTAGCTAACAGGGGTTGGCTGTCTTTACCAACAATACCATGTGTCTAGAATCATATTGATGCCCATCTAAGATTGAAGAGCTAAATATGCTTTTTAGCATTTAAAATGCTCACATATCTGTGGTGCACATAGCGCAACCTAAATGATTTGTCTATCATTTTTCCTTATAGTTAAAAATGTTAGCACTTCCTCAATCAGAAGAAGGATCCTTTTAAGCTTGCCTTATAATTATGGTCTGTGTGGTGGAGTCCTTGAGTCATTGAACAAAATGATCTGTGTGTGAGTCCTCTCTGGTACATACTTATCTATGAAAAATCTTCCCAAGTCACGTTCAAGCCTCTGTTTTTAGCATAATGGTTGTTCTATGCATCTTGCTAAGGTTTTGTTGTGTGATATTTCTGTGACAAAAATACTCAGAATGTTGTATTTTTGTTTGATGTACCCATCCCTAGATTTTGTGTACAAGGAAATGAGGGGCATTTGTGTATGTGAACTACTTTTGATTTATATATTGTATGCATCATCCTTCTGACAGTTTGTGCATTACTAAACATGAAATTTGATGTAGAGTGGATAACTAAAAGGCCCCATTTTCTATTGTTGCAGATATTTATAGCTAGCCGAGTTGGGAAGAGTTTTGACAGTGGGAAAAAGCATGAAGAACATAAATATTTGACTTTTAATACTCATCCCTTGAAAGTATATAGATATACTTATTGTAGCAGATACTGGACTCAGAACTCACAAGATAACCGGCAGTTGGCAGATAAATATTGCCTGAGGTTTTTGAAGTTCCTTTATTTTGCCTTTCGCCCTTCATTTGGGGACCACAAAAAAAAAAAAAAAAAAACCTGAAAGTTGTAATTTAATTTGGTCCAATGTCCTTTGTTTTAGTTGTTGAGTCACCCTTAAACTAATTAGCTTTTTCTTTTTTTTGTAAGTTGTGTTTGTTGGTTGCAATGTAAAAGATTAGGTTGTATTCAGAAACTCTTTTGTGTTCAATATTGCTCTCTTTTGAACTCGGCTAAAATCCCCAACGTTATTCCATAGCTATATTCATGTGTCAATGTATATATACACATAATATATATATGCTTAGTCAAGAGTTAACGGGATCATACACATTTATGGGGTTAGAGTCTAAGCTTTCTTTGGCCCTAGAGTCCAAGCTTTATTTCCCCCTGTGGAGACGGCCAACCACTAGCAGCCGGTGGTTGGTCATCTCCTTTCCTTCTCCCTCTCTTGCTTCATTTGATTCCCTCTTCTATGGTTTAATAAATCCTCACGATGTTTTGATGGTCTTGGTGACTCTGTAGAATAGATCTGATGGTAGCAGTAGTAGATCTTCCGGTGTGGGTAATCTTGAGTGATTTTGTGCCGCGGGGCCTTGCCGAGTTGTTTTGGCTTGTTCTTTTTCTCTTCAGGTGTGGGATTCTGCTGAGGAGGGTTTGCTTCTGTTCTGTGCCGCTGAGAATATCTCCTGCTACAAGAAGAGAATGGGTTTTGCGGCTATGGTTGGTGGATGGAGGGGGTGGTGCCATTGCCTCCCAAAGCTGCTTTTTGTTCGGCCTCCTTGTTAGTGTTCAGGGATGGCAGTTCGATTGTTGATGCGAGCATTTGTTGTTTCTTGTCCAGTTTTATCTTCCAATCCCTTGTTTCTGCTTTCAAGCCTCATTAACCAATTGAAATGGTGAACCTGAGGGTAAAAGGGGTGATGCACATTTACTCAACTCGTCTGCTTAAATGGCTAAAACATTGTTGCATGGTGACCATACCTCCACCATTTTTGTTGTTTAGAAGGGTTAATGAACTTGGTTCGAGGGTGTTCTTTTTTCTGTTTCTTTTTGTTCACTGCCCAAATTGGGCGTTCATATGTCCATGCTTGGTTCTTTTTTCTGTTTCTTTTTGTTCACTGCCCAATTGGGCGTTCATATGTCCATGCTTGGACCTTTGTTTATCTTTAATGATATGAAATCAACTTGTAATTCGTTCAAAAAGATAAATCAAAGAATTAACATTAGTGCCCTTTCAATAAAGGCACATTCAGTATAAATAGCTCACTGTAAATGATATTATTTTGTTGGAAGAGAAAGAGAAGACATGTAAAGAACTAAGACAAAAGTAAACGTTATTAATGTTGATATATCCTTATTTTATACGTCTAAGGTCTAATTTAATATACATTATGCTGCTAAGTATAAAACTTACATTACAAGGTGATGATATATGTAAAATAGATTTATAGCATGACGAACTACCAAGGTTTGCTAATGACAACCAACATTAAATAGGTAAAATAACCTTGTTAAGTGCCATGCCTCAATGCAACCCTTGCTTTAAACTTTCAACCTTTTTTGCCTTTTTCTGTACCTTTCCTCTCTCCCCTCTCTGCTTTTGCCTTGTCATCCTGCATCAATAATACGTATATATATAATCTTCACATTAAATTACATTTGCCTAACGTTAATTCTTGTCATACAGACACATAGCATGAAGCCAGCATAACGATCCAGTTGATAAACTTAGAAAAACATAATCAGAGGAAGGGAAAAAAAAAGAAAAAGAAATACAATATTCACATGCATTATTTAGCATTCTTATTATACCAGCTATTATTAACTGCTAACTAAAAATATAATCCAATAAAGGGTAAAAGGAAATTATACTCTGATTTTGCAAAAAAAGGAAATACATATAGGAAGCATAAAGAAAACTGGTGGATTTTTGTATTCATAAAATCCAGTATTTTCATCTAGAGTAAAAAATGAAAGGGACGATAAATAGTAGTAACTTTGTTGTGTGTTTATCTTTGATGTATTTTCGGTCAGCAAATTAGATAATAACACATCATTCAAAATTTTAAAAATAAGGCATAATAACAAATTAAGCTCTTAACGTTTACATCTTTTGTTAATTTGGTTCTTTCTCTTTAGAACTAAATTTGACCTTCAGCATTATTAAAAAATTAATGTTTTAGTTAATATTTCTATTAAAAGAAGTAATTAAACTTTTTAAAAAAGGTTAATGGTTAAAATTAGTTAAAAAAATAATCAAATTGATAAAAGATGTAAATACTAAAAACTAAATTTATCATTATACCTAAAAATTTATTCACTTACACATACGGAATACATTTAAGAAATTGAAAAAACTTAACAAAGAAAGAATTGAGACATGGCATAGTTTCTCTTGAGTCTATTTGTGAAATTAACCTTGACAATATGATTATGAATGGATGATATCTCCCACTAGATAGCTATGAAAAATGTAGTTTATAAATAAATTTTTCGATAGAATAATAATTTTGGACACGGCTAAATTTATATTAAATATATTTAATTGGACACAAAATTACGCCGACTGCTCTAAAATTATGACTCTCGTATTAATTGGTTTCTAAACTTTAAACAGACTAATTATATTTTTAAAATTTTTGAGGTTATATCAATCGAGTTCATTTATTATTAATTTTTTTTTGTTAAATAACACATCAAGTCTTTTGTGGCATAGTTTAAAATGAAAAATTCAAAGAAAAATAAAACATTAAAAATGAAAAATTAAAAGAAAAGTAAAATGTTTTAGTAACCGAAAGACTTAATTAGTATAACCTTAATAGTTTGGGGATGTAATTAGAATATTCTGAAATTTGAGAACCAATTTAAAATGTGGAGCATGGTTTATGGATGTTTGCTTAAATTAACTCTAATATGAAATAGAGTTTAAACATAACATAAATATGTGTATCAAAATTTGTTGATGTTAACTGAATGGGAGAGATTCAGCCTAGTAGAGAAGGGAAAGTTCGCACTAGAAAGTGCAGAGAGCCTAATGGTATATTCATGAGTCCTTTCTCTCTTGGTGAGTTGGAGCCTATATCTACATATTATCAAATAGGTGTATCCTAATTGAAAGTTATTAAGATAAGTCATAGGGTCTTTCTGACACATGTAATGTGTACCCCTTAAGTTACACGTCGCCTCACTGAATCTTTATAATCTGCATAGTAACAAGTCAATGAGCCTTACAAGTAAAGAATGAGGCATGGCGGGGTCTTTGTCATTGGTAAGACAATGGACCTGGGTAGGATGGAAAATCGTTATATGTCTCACCTTGCTTCATTTTGCTCTACTAAGGATCTCGTCAAGTGTCTATTTCAATGATAAAGAACCCAGATGCCTTGTTTACCACTTATAAGACTCACCAACTTGACATCATGCAAACTATAAAAGCTTGATCAAGTGATTCACATGTAAGTAAAATCACATAACTCATCTCAATAATTATAAAATACAACACTTATCTAAGAATTTGTATCTATAAAAACACCTCCTTGTATGAACCTTTCATTCTCTACCAAATTCCATCTCTCCTCTTATTGGTGTCTCTCCCACTCACTTAACACCAACAAAATGTATATAACATTAATTAGTTTAATAGAAACTTATATCATACTTTAAACCTGATAACATAAATTTTAGGTAGACAAAATCATTTGACTTAATGAAAATGAAATTTCACCTATCAAACACAATCTCACTACTACCTTGTCAAAGTATAAGCCAGATTCATCCATCATTGAATTAAAAATTTATACGTAATGCATTGCTTGCTACCCCAATATATCCTTCCATGTGCCTTTCATTAATTAATTTATAAATAAGCAATCAAAGAACAAATTATTTTTAATTTCTAACCTACAATTAGAGAGGAAAAAAAATAGTGTATAAATTGGTGTAATATGTTTCTATAATCAAATTTTAGTGAGAGGTATGATCATTATAATATGAACATGGGCATTCATGGGGAGCATAAAATCAAACAGAATCAGAAAGGAGCCAAAAGAAAAGAAAGGGGGGAAAAGTAAAGAAGAGAGAAATATTTAATTAGAAAACCACAAAAAAACAAAATATTATTAATATTATTATTATTATTATTATTATTATTTTGCATGATATGAAGAGAGAGAAAGAAAGAAAAACAAAGAGAAGGTGTGATCTTTCTCCTTTCAATTATGGCATGTAATAGTAAGAGTATGGCTGAAAAGTTTACAAGTAAAATTATAATAGTTTATAATGATTTATTTTCTGAATTTGTATAATTTCATCAAATGTATTAAGTGATTGTAATTTTTGATGAAAAATACTAAAAGGGTTAACGATGAAATTATTAAATAAATAAATTTAATTTTTATGATTAAATCTTAAATTTTATTGGAATTAAAGAATAAGCTTATTGTAAAAATTTCTATGTATAAACTCGTGAGTTTGGAACTAGGGTTTTGCACTCTGCTGTAAAGAGTACTTTAGGGTTTTTATCTTATGTTCTTTTGGTTCTAAGATACAATATTTAATGTTGTTAATTTCCAACTACATATTTTTCATATAATCATTCAATCAATCTAAATTTTCTCTTTAATTTATATTTTAATGAAATTAACTTAGATTTGCAGACAAAAATAAGAAAAAAAAATTACCATAATTTGTTTTGAAGATGGGCAAAGCTATGGAGCTAAGAAGGCAATTGCTTGGATGATGATTTAGCCTCTTCATCGACGTTATTGGGTTTAATTTGATGCTTCCTTTTCTTCTTTTTCGTATATGGGATCCCTCTAGCTTTAGCTTGACACTCCCTTACTTCACGCAAATAAACCCGAATTGCTCCATTTCCAAAAGGGTTAGTCTCCGGTGATCCACCGTGCTCTTCATAAGCAGCTCTTAACCGTCCGATCAGTGCATCGAGGCTTCCCCAAGCTTGTCTTAAAGGACAAGTACAAGGAGCAGGCGGGTCAGGTTGTCCAAAGAAGACACAACCATGTAGGTGAACTTTAGTTTTCCCGAACTGATCAAGATACCTTAAGAAATCAAGCACATGGTTACAGTTACATTGTGATAGTGGAACCGGTGGTCTCTGGTTCTTTAAATATTGACCGAAAGTGTTCCAGTCTCGCCGTTTCTGCGACTCATATCGACTCAAAGGTGCCGGCTGTGGCTGCTGCTGGTGGTTACCGGAGGATCGTGAAGACCCTTCAGCAGAATCTTTTGCTACACCATCTGACATGATTTTTTGGTTCTTTGTCTGAACACTTGGGGTATTTTAATTTTAAAAAACAAAAAACAAAAAAAGAAAGTGAAAAAAATGGGATAGTGCAGTGGAGAGAAAGATGAAAATCACATCTTTGGGGGGTCTAAATGAGGGGACATATTATGGGCCATCTATGAAGGTGCTTTTGTTATCTTTTTCTTTTTCTGAATCACCCTATTTGCACTAATAAATAGTTTTTTAATGCAATGCATAATTACAATTATTGTATGCCAATGCCAATGCCAATGCCAATGCCACTGCCATTGCCATCATCTCTACAATCATTATCATCATCATCATCATCATCACACGTTTTCATTACGGCTTTTTGATGACTTGTTGCTTGGTTCAAAGTAAGAAAATCGAAAGTAAAACTACGGTTAACCACCGTAACTAAACCCTTTTTTAGTGGGTTAACATTTTTTTTCAAAGAAAGAAAAAGTGGGTGGCGTTTGACTCAGTAAGAAAAGAAATTGGATCAAATTGGAGAGTCTAGAAGAAACTAAACATTGTTTTCCACAAGAAAATTATTACAACTATGATATATATACCCATCTGGACTATAACCACTATATAAATGAAGTAATAATGACTGATATATAATACTGGATTTGTATATTTTAGTGCTATTTACTTATATAATTTAGTTTATCAAAAGAATAAAAGTTTAAGTGTGTATTATTTTTCGATTTAAGGATTTGAAGATATGAATAAAGACAATACGACTATAAGCGTAAGACAAGTAAAAATATATATTCGATCAATTATAATGTAGAATCCGTCTAATATAATGCACAATGTATGAAGAATCAAGCAAAAGTCAAACTAATTTAGAAATAACCTGATAAAACTTATACAAAACATACGCACAGGATAAAAAAGACCTATACATTACAATTACAAATGATAAAACCCGAATTTAAACCTTGAAATTTTAACTTTTTGCTAATAGTACTAAAAATTTATTGACTTTTAGGTCAATTTTTTTTATATATAGAATAAACATGCATGGAATTAATGATTTATATTTAATTATGATGCATATGAAGGAGTTGCGGGTCCATTTTTTTGATTGACTAAAAGAGCTAAGGAATTAAACATCTGCAATTGGGAGTTGAAATTGGAGGCCAAGTTTGGTTTCTGATTTGAATTAAAAGGGTGTTTATGGTCTTCCAATTTTCTTTTTTCCAAGCAGATGGGATCCAAAGGCTTCCATTTTTCTTTTATAGACAATACTGTGGTTACTATAATCTTGTGACAATATTGGTTTTCTAGGCCTACGACCTATCACCATTTAATGGTTTTAACTTAGTTGATTTGAGTTGTTGACACTTGTCATATACAAAGTATATGTCCAATTTTAGGGGGCAGGTCATTTAGATTTGTATAACTCTACTTAATACCTATCCTATCATTAGGATCCCCTTAGGGGAAGAAATACCATATTATGGAATTTGAAAGCGATTAGATGGGAGGGGCTAGTTTTAGGTAGAATTAATTTGGATGATTCCAATCATTTTAGGTTGTTTTGAGTTCAAATTTCAAATTATTTAAATTTGTGATTAAGGTTTTTTTAGGTTTTTTAAATCAAGTAATTATATGTTCAATTCATTTTAATTTCTGATCAATTATAAATAAAATAAATCCGGGGACTGAAACTTGAATTAAGACCTTGTTAAACGATTTGTTAATTAATAGAGAAATAAGAAAGGATGAGAATGCAAAAAAAAAAGAAATTATGGTTGATATGTTTGATGCAAACATGAGAGACATGTATGGGAGATGGGGTCTAAAACCCTCAGTAAATGGTGTTGTATCATCATGGTGTTGGGACTTTGGGACTATACCTTTTATAACATTGTTCCGCATTTATAATTTTGGTATTGAATTTAGTCTCATTCGTTCAATTCCCCCTTTTTTGCATACCACTGAAGTGGCAAAAAAATTTAAAAGCAAATATAAAATGTGATCTATCTATCTCACTCTTATCGTTGAACACCCAAAAGCCAAAGCTGTACCATTTGGTTGAGATTTGCAGACTTAGGGGTTTTTCATAGGTGATATGTTTAATTAGCGTTAGTGTAAAATAGTAATGACATGTAATGTAAATACAGCACGTTAAAAATAAACACACAGCATATTTTACTGCACCTAAATTTGGAGTGGGAATTTTAGCTACTATTATCAATGCCAAATTTGCTTTTAGAATAGTGTTTATGATTTGATTCCAAGGGTGCATATAAAATTATTGTTATTTGGTGCCTTTAAATACTTTATATGCTTATGGTTTAAGGAAAAACACTATGCAAAAGGCATTCAAATTCTCAAAAAATATATAATATATGTTACATCTTTTTGTCGTTATTAGTAGTTAATTAATAACAATGAAATTGCAAGCATTTGTTCTTTTATTAAGAATTAAATTGTATTATGTTGTTTCTACTCAGAAAATGAATAAATTAATTATTATATATTAAATTAAAGATTAAAGATTAAATTAATTTTTTTATTAAAAAATTCATCAATTTATACTATTAAAAACTGACATGCTGATGGAATAATCAGGCGGTGACACATCAGATGCAGTGTGTAACTCATATTGTATAAAAACTAATTTACACATTTTTAATAGAAGAAGCAAAATGTAATTTAATATCTAGTTCAGGGACTTTTATAATACTTTTATCTGTACATATACTTTGTAAACAAGAATCAACATACATTTGGAAGGAAAAGGGGGAATCAATTAACAGTGAGAATAACATGATTAAGAGTGATTCTGAAGTAAAAAAAGTTGCTCTCTGCAATTGATTTGTGCTGAAAATGAAGGTACCTTTTGTCGGCCGGCTAGCTAATTTCATAGCTATACACAATTGAAATTTTGTTCTTACCATGTAAATATTTGAGATTTAAATTTGAATTTACGAAAGATTTTACATTTGAAAATAAATTACATAAATTAAATAATATAATTAGGTGGCTTTTGCAAATTACACTTGCATTCAATGATATAATTGATATCTGTGCACAGTTTTTTTGCCTACCTTCAAAAGAAAAGGAGTAGGCAAGGCCAAAATGTGTGGGGGGGGGGGGTGGGGGGGTATATCTTAGCTTGGGATTCTTTTATAAGTGGGCATGCATGAATGGTCAGGTTAGGTCAAGTCGGATATATATATAATTCGACTTAATTTGATTGTTAAAAATATTTCGAATCCAATCAATTTTAAAGTTTTTCGGATTTTTTTTTCAATTTTAACACATCATACATAATTTAAGAGTGAAGTTAGAGAACCTTTTTCAGGGGTCGAAATTAAATTGTAATTTTTACAATAATAGAGTGACCAAAGGCATTTAATAATAGAGTAACTTGATAACTTATCTAACAGGAGTAGCTAAAATAATAATTTCTAAATGTGACCAAAATAGAAACATAGATAAACTCGAGTGACTAAATAAACAATTTACTCTTAATTTAATTATAAGTAGATGATAGTACACTCACATTGTAAGTGAAAGATCAATAAAAAAAATATATAAAATAATAATACTTTAGTTAAAATAATAAAGAAGAAGATTTAGAAAGTTTGAATATTATTCTATATCTTATCTTAAATTATATTATAATTTATTAATTTTATATAAAAACAAAAATCATTCAATAATATATTATATATTATATTATTATAAAATTTGTATTTTTAATATTTTTTTCTAATTAAATTGATGTATAAGTTGTTGGAAACATTGGATACAGACAAAGAAAATGAAAAATCTCAAAAACGTTATTGTAACAATTTAAATATTTTTCACATTTCACGAATTTATTGATTTATTTACATTTTATTTATTCACCTATCTATTATTAGTTTATATCGTTTAATGCAATCGTTATTGTTGTTTGTAATTCATGTCAAAATTTGTCTGATATATTTATTTTTATGTCAATCATTAATAACGTCATATGAAAGCAGTCTAATTAATAATACCGAGTTAGCAAATTTTGACCAAAATTTAAATTAAAAAAATATTAAATACATTATTAATAGGGTTTAAAGAGTTTTTAAACCCTATGAGTAATATTTATCTAATAAAATATTAAAAATAAATATTTAAAAAATACATAATAAATTTTTAAAATAATTTACCGAATAAAAAAATATACTGTCGATATATCAATTATTAACATAATTTAAATATATTAAATTTGAATCCACTAGCATTTTATATATTTATTTTCTGATACGTTGAACGCTATTGGTGTTTGGAAATATTGGAAATGAAATTCCCGAAACAGGAATGGTGAGAGAGGGACATGATTGAGGGAATTTGCAGTGTTTAGCCATTCAAAAGAAAAAGCTTCCTACTCTAAAGAATAGAAGAAGATGATATGCTGCACTTCAGCTATCAATATTATTATTTACTATTTATTATTGTTAGAATATTGCTTTAATTATTTAACCCCAAATACCAACAATTTCACGTGAATTGGGGCCCTTCTTTTCTACAATTGTCTTCGAGTGAATCTTGAAGATGATCGACGACCCATCAATATAATTATTCCGAAACAGTAATTTTGGATGGAGGTTTCTATCTAGGACGATGTATTTAGTTTTTTATTTTATTTTATGTTGTGGTATTATTATAATATTTAATATTATCGTCATCACGTTATTTTAATATTTATAAGGATATGAATATAGCTTGTTAATGCGAATAAAAATAATAATATTTTATAACATATTAAAATATCATATTTGAATACACTATAATTATCTTGAAGGGTACCAAATTATTTTTAATTTTATACTAATGAGTTTATAAAAATTAAAAAATTATATAAATAATTTTTTATTTTTAAAAGACCAAAACCACTACAAGCTCCGGTCTTCGTCCATGATTCAAGGGCTCGTTTTCCTATCTAATTTTAAATTTTAAGCTTTGGTTGAAAGTAAATCATATTCAAATTTCAGCCCAAAGTGAATTAGGGGAGGAAATTTAAGATCCCATGTTAAACCAATGGTGGGCTTCCTTGGGTTTGTATATATCATTTTCCAAGCATAATTTAACTCAAAAATTTCAAATTCGTGGCTTACATTATTATTGGATAAAGATAATCAACCAAGATTTGATTGTTTAATATTATAAATTCATTTCCTTCCTATTTTATTAGAACAGTGAAATCTACTTAGGCATCTTGATGTAAGCAACATGAGCAAGATTGGTCACCTTGACCAGAGTACCAAGCTCAGGAACCAGCAAACATTTGGAGGATTCCTCCTTGTAGAAGAACCCTAAGCACCCACAATCATTGCTGCATTTGACCCTACAATCATTCAATTTCATGGGGCCATCTCCTTCTGTATATCCGTTGGTGAAATGCTCAACACCCACGACTTTGTAATAATCCACGTTTTCACCACCACCTTTACATGGCGACAATACCGGCGGAGCACAGCTTTTGCTCCACCCCATCAAACCCTTTGGCTTTGGACATGCCACGCATTGATTGTCCTCACAAATTCCTAGTGAACCGCACTTCCTTGGTAGGTTGCATAGGCTTTCATAATCATCACCATCAAAGAGTTTAAACGTGTTCTCCCAAGTTCCCCATTCAACATTTTCATTGAATGTGTAGATTTTAAGGTTACCATCCGGCTCCACTCGAAGCATGGAATATGTGCTATTGTATTTAGGCCTTGACAAAATGTAGGTTCCTGAACTAGTAGAGCCTTTCATATCAAATGTGAACCCCAGCTCGTAAGCATAAGCTTGTTCGGTCTCTGGTGAGCAGTAAAATTTGAGATTTGCTAAGGAACCTTGCCCATTCCCAAACTCATAGGACCTGTAATAGAGCAAAGGCAATGGTGAATTCTTGGTTTTGTAGTACATCTTTAAAAACCTTTGCTCCATAACAAAGCTGTAAGGTCCTTCGGAGCCATCGGCAATAGACGTGCGGCTAACCAGCTTGCTTGGACCATTGGATCTCAGGGTTTGGCCTACTAAAAGTGTATCTGTTGGGTGGTCAAAACTCTGCCAAATAAATTTGCCTTTCTTATCGTACAAAACCAAGTTACCGTTTTGTTGTATTTTCAATCCCACCACACCCTTGTTGGCTGTGCCCGTTTGCCATGCCACAGTACCATCAGCATCAGCTAGCACTAGATTTCCATTAGACCCAAAAGTTAAAGTGGCGTTTTCACGAACAGGCCTTCCTCGGTTGGCATCCCAGACCCACCGCATTAAGGACTCGGACCGGCGACTGCCCATTCTTAGTCCTAAAGTGAAAGCATTAGGAGTGGTGTTATAAAAGCATAATTGGAATGGTAATAAGAAAATGGGTAGGGCACGATAGTCTGCAAAATACTCAACACTCAATTCTCCTGTTTCACCCTCGTTTATGTACTTGAAAGTCCTTGAGGGTGGAACAGTGGCATTGGCAACAATCAAAGAACAGAAGAGTAAAAAGAAAATAGTGATTAACGAAAGTGAAGAATTAGGTAAAGAGCAAGGCATTTTGTTGATTTGTGGATAAGATTTTTGGAAAAATGATGGTGAATTTATAGTGTAAGTCTTGATTTAATTCTATGAGCTTAAAACTGATGTGCAGTGCAGTTCCCTTTTGATGGTTGCTCAACAATCATCATTACGTGTACACCATCTTTGACCCGCCTCTCATTTGATCTTTTCCATATTACTTTCATTAATTAGCTCCTTGTTCTTTGCCGACAGCAATTTTCTTTTCCAATTCACGTTTATTTATGATCTAATATTTTTAATTTTCTACTTTGACTTATAAGTTTCTAATACCGGTAAATCCATTTGTTGGATTCCAATTCGTATGCAGCATTTCAACTTTGACGTACTTGGGAAATAACAAAGTACTGCATGGGATTATGTTGTACTATTTTTGGGTCTTTTCATATTTAGAAGACTTTGGTGAGTTTGTATGGGCGGTGTGTTTACCTGTGGTTAGTGTAAAAATAGCGGTGGCGGTAAGATTAGATACTGTAGCGATACTGTAGCCTGAGATAAAAAGTAAGCTAAACGCACCGCACCGCACCCAATCGCCCATCCAAACCCACCCCTAGTTGTTTGTTTTGAGATATAGTGGAATCGGTTTTTGACTTTGGTATTAGACTTTTTATTATATTTTATAGAATTGTGGGTAAGGAAAAGGTTTTCTTTTTTTTTTCTAAATTCTTTTTATGATTATATATCTTGACACCTATGGTGGTGAGGGGCAAACGTAGAAATTATTTTAGGAGAGGTGAGAATTAAATTATAAAACTTTTTGAAAAATTAAAATGTAGTTTTATTATATATTAATTTATAATTTTATTATTTTTGAAGGGATTAAATATTTTTTTTCATATTCGGGGGTCAAAGTATAATTTTATTATAGATCAATTTGTAGTTTTACTATTTTTACAAATGGTTGTATGAAACTGTAATTCCACATCATCCCTATCCATTTTCAATAGGTGAATGACAAATCAAATTTTTTCTCTTGAGTTTTAACATTTTTAGTTGAATTAGAAAGAGATAGAGATGACGTGTAACCACAGTTTATACAGGTCATTCTTCCTACTACCCCCTAGTTTCGCTTTGGGTCAAATTCCTTTATTTTTGTTGAATGACATGTGCAAAATCTATTCTCTAATCTTTGGTAATGATGAAAAGATAATGTGATAAATATAGAAACTATACATGAACTTTGATTCAATGTGCAATGATATACACAAACTTTGATTTTGTACGGTTTCATACATAAAATTTTGATTTGATTCAATTTTCACAAATTACTAATGATATTATCGAATTAGCACCATTTTAGATTGATATATTACATACAAAAACAATTATATTAATCCAATATAAAAATAAATTATATATTCATTTATTTAAATGTGTACATATGTATTCATCTCTTTAAATGTGTACAATTGAATCATAATCAAAGTTTTATGTATACATATGAGCCACAATTTAAGTTTCATGTGTATAATTGCACCAAATTAAATTTCATGTATCAAATTGTTCATTGAACTAAAATTCATGTACAAATTTGATATTTATCCCAAAGATAATACCATGAACTTGATACCAGTGTTTGTCGAGGTCCTGACAAATACTTTTCAGGATTTCCTTCTAAATCTTGTACCTTGCAAGTATGAAAAGATGGGTCATGTGATGGAACAAGAACTTAAAATGTTATTGGTGTCGAGCTCATTATTATTATTTAACAAAAAAGATGATAACTATGAGTGTTGACTTTAAGCTAGGCGATGCCCTTCCTCTATCTTATAAATTCTAAAGTTTTATAGTAAAGGAAATGTAAAAAATCATACAAAATTCAAATCATTCTCAAAATTTTCACATTCGTAATCCTACTGCAAAAATTATAATACATGTAAAGGTTTCATAACTCAATTAATCAATTAAGGATTCATTTTTCATAATACATAAATCAGTAGTATTGTAGATGTAATTAGTTTTTGTAGACAATCTTGCATTATTATTGTGTTTATGAAACATTGAAAGTAAATTTCTAAGTTTGTTGGGAGATAATTAATGTCATCTTATTAATGTTTTCTAGTTGTTGAATATATTTTATGTAACACCCCTTACCCGTATCCAACACCGGAATAGGGTACGAGGCATTACCAAAACACATACACTTGTAAACGTATTTAACCGAGTTATAAAATTTCATCAAAATTAAAACTTTCAAAATAATTAACATGTTTCTATAACTTTTCACAATATATCCTCAAAATATTATAATCATAATAATTAGGGCCTGCGAGACCCGATACATACTCATGCAATTTAATGCTTCATTTCCATTTCATTCAATTCGCAATTTCTCATGCTCATAATTTAAATCATATCACTAGCAATTTCCATTTAATTCACGTACAATTCAATGACATCAAATTCAAAACTAATACGTATTTACCATTTAACTCAATGTTTATTGATTATACCATTCAATAACACATTTATGAAATTCTCAATTTAGCAATGAAAATATCACTTTAGTTTGAATAACAACATCGTCCTGATATAAATACACTACCACTTATCCATTTACTTTAATTCTTTTGGGCCCATTTGTCACTTACCATCCTTAATCAAATTAGGGAACGGTCACGGAAAATTGAGTACTTCACTTTCACTTTGCCATAGTATAACTATGGTCTTACGTATGATCACTTATCACTTGTCCCTGATCAGATAAGTGTAGCCACCTATCACTTTGTTTCTTGATCAGATAAGTGTAGCCACTTATCACTTTGTTTCTTGATCAGATAAGTGTAGCCACTTATCACTTTGTCTCTTGATCAGATAAGTGTAGCTAAAGCTATCACTTATCACTTTGTCTCTTGATCAGATAAGTATAGCCGAAGCTATCACTTATCACTTTTCACTTGTCACTTGATCAGATAAGTGTAGCCGAAGCTATCACTTATCACTTTGTCACTTGATCAGATAAGTATAGCCGAAGCTATTACTTATCACTTTCCACTTGTCACTTGATCAGATAAGTGTAGCTAAAGCTACCACTTATCACTTTGTCACTTGATCAGAAGTACTCAAATCCGGCGTTCCGCTCAATTTGATCATTTATTCATATATCAGGCTTACCAACATGTGTTAATTCATAAACCATTCATGGTATTATTTCATGCCAAATCATATACTGAATATACCATACACACATACTATGAAACTTTATTTTCACACATGAGCTTAAACCATGACCAATAATGCACAAAAATAAGCATCATTCATATTTCATCGTTTATGAGTTATAATCAAACATATGACCATTTATACACGAATCATTCATATATTTCCCAATTTTCCTCCTCCTCCTCTCCATTCCACATCCTTAATGTGTATAACACACTTAAACAACATTAACCATAATTTCAACACTCACTAACATGTATATTCAAAGCTGTTTATCCGAGTCAGAGTCACTAAATTATTTTTATCCGGAGCTACAGAGCTCCAAATTAAGATCCGTTAATTTTCCCTGAAACTAGACTCACAAATCTTCATACCATAAAATTTTCATAATTTTTGGTTCAGCCATATAGTACAGTTTATTCTTTAAAATTTCCCCTGTTTCGCTGTCTGACAGTTCCGACCACTCTTCACTAAAAATTAATTATCTCATTGTACAGAATTCGGATGATGTTTTAGCTTGTTTCTTCTAAAAATAGACTCATTAAGGATTCTAACCATATAAACTATAACTCATAATCATTTCTGTACAATTTTTAATGATTTTCCAAAGTCAGAACAGGGGAACCCGAATTCATTCTGACCTTGTCTCACAAAATCTATTATATCTTATGATTTACAATTCCATTGCTCAAGTCATTTCTTTTATAAGAAACTAGACTCAATAAGCTTTAGTTTCATATTTTATTCATTCTCTAATTCAATCTCTACAATTTTTGGTGATTTTTCAAAGTTACACTACTGCTGCTGTCCAAAACTGCTTTAGTGCAAAATGTTGATTTCCATTTTGGCCCAAATTTCACAGTTTATACAATTCGGTCCTTTCTCAATTAACCCCTCAATTAATCTAATTTTCTCAATTAGTACTTTACTAGACATTATAAGTTGTTACACAAATATTGAAATTCAGAATTTCCACATATAACTCTATCTTCAAACTCTTTTACTATTAGGTCCCAAACATTCACTTTCTATTCAATTCTTTCAATAAAATCAGCATATGAACAATTTAAAGCTCTAATTTCATGCTAAATCATCATATACTTCCAGCACATATTCATATCAACTTTCAACTTCTTTCATAAAATCAAAAACTAATGGATTTAACAAGTGGGCCTAGTTGTAAAAGTCATAAAAATACAAAAATTTCAAGAAATAGTCAAGAATTGAACTTACTTGTAATAAAAATATGAAGAACCAGCTTGAAGAAGCCCTTCCATGGTGTTTTTGCTGATTAGAATTCAGAAAAATAAGAGAAATCTAGATAATTCCACTTGGGTCCTAACTTTATTAAGCAAATTTTGCAATTTTCCAATTTTGCCCTTAATTCTCCTTACTTTCTTGCTGATTTCATGCCTCTGCCGTCCAGCCCAAATAGACCTTGGGTCTATTTGCCTTTTAAGCCCTCTTCCTTTTATCATTTAAGCTATTTAATCATTTCCCAAAATTTTGCATTTGTTACAATTTAGTCCTTTTTGTTCAATTAATTATCGGAACTTTAAAATTTCTTAACGAAACTTTAATACTAACTTTTTAACACTCCATAAATATTTATAAAAATATTTATGGCTCAGTTTAAAATCCCCGAGGTCTTGATACCTCATTTCGATTCTAATTATTTTAATATTTATTTCTAGTGCACTATTCACTATTTCAAAAATTTTCCTAACTTCATATTTAACTTATACTTACTAAATTAATAATATTTTCTACCCATTTGTTTAATTTAGTGATCTCGAATCACCGTTCCAACACCTCTGAAAATTCAAGCCATTACATTTTTTTTTCGTCGGATTTGTGGTCCCGAAACCACTGTTCCGACTAAGCCTAAAATCGGGCTATTACATTTTACATATGGTATAAGTAAGTTGTGCTTTTGTGTATGATTGTCGATGTATAGTAAGTTAGTGTTAAACTTATTTGAATCATTGTTACTAAAATATGTTGAAACTGTTATAATTGCTTTGTTATTATTGGTATTACATATATTGAATATGTTCTACATATGGTATAAGAAAGTTATGTTGTAAGTTAATAATGAGGTTGTTGGAATCATTATTGTTAAGAATCGTTCAAAATGTTAGAGTTTTTGTTTTTGGTAATATTTGGAATATATTATTTAGCAGCCTTAAGATAGTATATCGATTCTTGGAACAAATTCATTTGAATAGAGACATGTATTCGGTTGATGATAAAGTCATATTCCAGCCTAACACAATGTTTAACATGACCTTTAAGAGTGATGTTTGCTTGAACAACATGAAAAGGAAGATCCTAAGAAAAATCTAGATTGGTAGTACTAAGTGCATCTCTATCATGAAGTATAAATTTTGAGGTCTACTAGAAGGGGGTGTATATATATTGCGGTGGATCTCAATGAAAATTATGATATTGAAGCAATGGTGTTTGGGCACTGAGAAACAGGGATGTTGTTATGGAGTTGTTGGTGGAAGTTAAAAATATGTTTAATATTGGATACGGGGTTTCAAATCACGCAAGCGCATTGGTTATCGCAATACATACATATCGACCAAACATTCCATCACTATTGGACAATTTAGGTCCTTTCAATATTACCATACTTTGAGCTCCACAATGTTAGAGAAGTTTAAAAAATCGAAAATTCTCGACACCTATCCCACTTACTATACTTAAGGTCCTCGATGTCAGATATTCCCTCAATGTCGAATATTTAAAGTCTTTATATAAAATTGTACTCAAGAGTCAACTATGTTGGATATTCATAAGTTGTAAGATAGGATGCTACATATGTCATTGTCCGGACTAGCTCCAAGGGTCGAACCATATCATTTGGAGATTCTTAATACTTATGATAGGGGATATTCTCCAAGAAATATAGTCCAAGAGGAACCTTAATTGTAACGACCTGGTTTCTAGTGGTGCTGAAAATTACGGGTTCGAGACCTCATTTCCAAGGTTCGAGGATTAAAGATTTATAATTGAACTAACATATGAATATAATAGGATGATATAAGATGTTTGAAACTGATAAATTGAATTGAATAATTGTATAGATCAGAAATTGGACCAAATAAAAAATAATCAGGGTAAATGCAAAATTATCAATTAGTCATTGCAATTTAACTTGTTTGCTGATTTAACCAAATAAGTTTGTATGGTATGATTTTATTTAAGTTGTTATATACTTTAATTATGAATTTATGTATGTTTAATAATAATTTGAATTGTTTGCAACTTGGTACAAAAGGTGAGATATGGGCTAAATCGTAAAGAAATGATAAATTGCATATAATGAATAGTAATTTGAGATATTTAATGAATTAATAGAGGATTATGACTGATAGAATCATATTGGTGTGAATTTGATTTATTATCGAGATAGAAGACTAAATTAAGTAATTTACAAAATATGAATGACCTTGTAATTAAATGTGATTTGGATAGAACTTGATTATACTATTACTGAATTATTATTCGTAGCTAAAGACGATGCAAGATTGTTGAAAGGGAAAGGAAAGACACAAGTCGGCGACGAGTGACGCAAGCTTTTGGGATCTATTTTTATGACCCGAAACTAATTTTAGTTAAAAACATATTCATGATACATTGGATTATATAACGTTAAGGTAAACTACTAATAGGTATTGAGTTGAAAATGCTAAGGGTGGAAGTGAATATTGAGACAATGAATGAACTAAATAGTATAAAAAGTTGTATGAATTAATTAATATATGAAATTGAATATGAATAGCTATAGTATATAACAGAGCATGTACTTGGTGGAGTCTCTTGTGTTTTGCTAAGTTTGGGATGTTTGAGTTAGAAGCTAATAATGCTTATAATTATGGCAGTTAACATAATTTGATTATATGTTTTAATATTGGTATAGATGATATGCTATAATTATATAAGTTTGGAATGGAAATGTGGCATAAATGATAAGTGTCTTGTTGGTATAGGCATGTTATAAGCATGTTGTAATGCTTAAATAGGTGAATTGGTATGAGACCACTTAGTAATTGGTTAAAGTATTACGTGCATTCTTGACAAAAAATTATAGGATGAAATGTTAAAGTTGATAGGTAGAATGTATATGATTATTGATGTATGTTTTAGACATGTTTTATATGATAGGATGAAATGAATTAATTAAGTAGCTTAAATAAGTATGCATAGGTAAGGTGAGCAACCGAGATATATTTGACAAACAGATGGCTTACATCCATTGTTATTGCCTTATTGGACAAGAAAATCAACCAAGATTTGGTTGTTTAATTTTACAAATATATATTTGACTGTGTGTGTGTTCAAGCTTCCTGCTTCCAAACAGAGAAATCTACTTTGGCATCTTGATGTAGGCAACATGAGCAAGTTTGGTTACCTTAACCAAAGTACCAAGCTCAGGAACCAGCAAACATTTGGAGGATTCCTCCCTGTAGAAGGACCCTAAGCACCCACAATCATTACTGCATTTAACTTTACAATCATTCAACTTCATGGGGCCATCTCCTTCTGTATATTTGCTAGTGAAATGCTCAACACCTACGACTTTATAATAACCCACGTTAGCAGCACTTTTACATGGCGATACCTTTTGGCTTTGGACATGCCACGCATTGATTGTCATCACAAATTCCTAGTGAACCGCACTTCTTTGGTAGGTTGCACAGGCTTTCATGATCATCACCATCAAAGAGTTTAAACGTGGTCTCCCAAGCTCCCAATCAACATTTTCATTGAATGTGTAGATCTTAAGGTTACCATCTGGTTCCACTCGAAGCAAAGAATATGTGCTATTGTATTTAGGCCTTGAAAAAACATAGGTTCCTGAACTAGTAGAGCCTTTCATATCAAATGTGAACCCCAGCTCGTAAGTATAAGCTTTCTCGGTCTCAGGTTTGCAGTAAAATTTAAGGTTTGCTAAAGAACCTTGCCCATTTCCAAACTCATCGGACCTATGATAGAGCAAAGGCGATGCTGACTTCTTGGTTTTCTAGTACATCTTTAAAAATCTCTGCTCCATAACAAAGCTGTAAGGTCCTTCGGAGCCATCGGCAATAGACATGCGGCTAACAAGCTTGTTTGGACATTGGGTCTCAGGGTTTGGCCCACCAAAAGCGTGTCTGTCAGGTGCTTAAAACTCTGCCAAATAAATTTGCCCTTCTTATCATACAAAACCAAGTTACCATTTCGGAACACCCTTGTTGGCAGTGGCCGTTTGCCATGCTACGGTGCCATCAGCATCGGCTAGCACTAGGTTTCCATCAGACCCGAAAGTTAGTGTAGCGTTTTCACGAACAAGCCTTCCTCGGTTGGCTTCCCAAACCCACCTCATTATAGACTTGGATCGGGGACTGCCCATTCTTAGTGCTAAGGTGAAAGCATTAGAAGTGGTGTTATAGAAGCATAATTGGAATAGGAATAAGTAAGTGAGTAGAGGACGATCGTCTGCCAAATACTCAACACTGTATTCTCCAAACTCACATTCGTTTACATACTTAAAAGTACTAGAGGGTGGAACAATGGTATTGGCTACATTCGAAGCACCAAAGACTAAAAAGAAAATAGTGATTACGGGAGGTGAAAATTCAGGCAAAGAGCAATGCATGTTTGTTGCAATGGCGTTTAAGGGTTTTGTTGCTTTGTGGATGAGGGATGACGTTAATAGTGAATTTATAGTGAAGCCTTGATTCATTTATATGAGCCCAAAACTGGTGTGCCGTTCTCTTTCGATGGGTTATCAACAATCACCATTTTGTGAATTCGAGTACACACGTTCTGAATCACCAAATGTTGGTATTATGACTTTGACTCACCTCTACATTAACTAGATTCTTATTCTTTCCCACAGGAATTTTCTTTTCCAATGCTGTTTATTGGGAATTATCCATATTTATGGAAAATCAAAGATATGGGTATCAAATAATGGAAAGTCAAAGATATGGGTATCAAATATTGGAAAGTCAAAGATATGGGTATCGAGATATTGGCATAATAAAATCTGAGATATTTGCAATATATGGTCCCTAAATTGTAAAGTGACTTTGCAAGTTGATCCCTGAACCTCAACTATAAATAGGCATAACCATCTCTCATTCTGTATCTCAAACTTGCCATTCTCTACTTAAGGCATTGTTTTCTCTCTCTCTCTTTGTAAATTCTCACTTGTATTTTGGAGTGAAATATATTTGGTAGTGCCCGAGGACGTAGGCAAAATTTGCTGAACCTCGTTAAATTCTTGTGTTCTTTATTGTATTATTCTGCATGAATTGTGTGTGTGATTGTAGTGATTTATTGTGCTATTAAATTACGATTGAGGGATATTCTGGCTAGGAAAGACCTGGTACTTAAGCGATCCTTGTGATCCACCTCTCTTTCCTGGGAATTGAACTTAGTGTGATTTTTTAGTACAATAATTTTACTCTTTTACACGCTTCCGCACAACAATTGGTATCAGAGCTAGATTCGTACTTGGGAAATACGATCGTTCACGGCACTATTCACGTACTGTAGTTGGGATTGAGGAGAAAAAAATGGAAAAGTCATCGTCAAGGACTACTGTGACCAATGCGAAATTTGAAGTAGAGAAATTTGATGGTACCAATAATTTTGGTATGTGGCAATGTGAGATCCTAGATGTCTTATGTCAGCAAGAGCTGGATATAGCCCTTGAAGAAAAACCTGACAAGATGGATGACAAGGAGTGGGCCAAGATCAATAGACAGGCATGTGGAACAATTCGCCTATGTTTGGCCAAAGAGCAGAAGTACTCTGTCATGAGGGAGACATCAGCGAAGAAGTTGTGGGATACACTGGAAGAAAAGTTTCTAACAAAAAGTCTTGAAAATAGGCTTTATATGAAAAAGAAACTTTATCGATTCACGTATGCACCCGGTATGTCGATGAATGACCATGTGAACTCATTCAATAAAATTTTAGCAGACTTGCTAAATTTGGATGAGAAATTTGAAGATGAAGACAAGGCATTATTGTTGTTGAATTCTCTTCCTGATGAATATGATCATCTTACCACCACATTGCTTCATGGGAAGGATACAATCACATTTGATGCAGTCTGTAGTGCGTTGTATAGATCTGAGACTCGAAAGAAAGATAAAAAAGATCACAGAGATACAACTACAGAAGTCTTAACAGTAAGAAGTCGTTCGCGCAGCAACAAATCTGGTAGAAGGAGTAAGTCCAAAGGGAGACCTGCCAAAGATGAATGTGCTTTTTGTCGTGAGAAAGGGCATTGGAAAAAGAATTGTCCTAAGTTACAAAAGGGTAAAGCTATTTCTGATGCATGTGTAGTGGAGCATGATGAGGAGTCAGACTTTAGCTTGGTTGGCATGGCAATGGCATGTCAAACGGATGAGTGGATTTTGGATTCAGGATGTACTTACCATATGTGTCCTAATAAGGACTGGTTTTCTAGTCTTAAAGAGCTAGAAGGTGGAATTGTTCTTATGGGAAATGATAGTGCTTGTAAGACAATGGGAGTGGGTACAGTCCAATTGAAGAATCACGACAGCTCAATCCAAGTCTTGACAGATGTTCGCTACGTACCTAGCCTGAAGAAAAATCTCATCTCATTAGGTGCCTTAGAATCTAAAGGGCTCACAATCACTTTGAGAGATGGATTACTAAAAGTAGTAGCTGGGCAACTGACGGTGATGAAAGGCACAAGAAGAAATAACTTGTATTTTTTAAATGGAAGTACAGTTATTGGATCAACATCAACAGTTTCTACAAAAGATGTAGATTCAGAGGCTACCAAATTATGGCATATGCGATTGGGACATGCTGGTGAAAAAGCTTTGCAGACATTAGTGAAGCAAGGCTTATTGAAAGGTGCAAATTCTTGCAAAATGGAATTCTGTGAACATTGTGTTCTGGGCAAGCAGAAGAGGGTAAAATTTGGTCCAGCAATTCACAATACGAAAGGAATTCTGGACTACGTTCACAGTGATGTGTGGGGACCTACCAAAGTAGCTTCTTTGGGAGGTATGCACTATTTTGTTACTTTTGTTGATGATTATTCAAGAAAAGTATGGGTGTATCTAATGAAAAGAAAAAGTGAAGTTTTGGATGCATTTCTGAAATGGAAGAAGATGGTGGAGACTCAGACTGGTCGAAAGGTCAAACGACTTCGATCAGATAATGGTACTGAGTACAAAAACGATCTATTTCTACAAGTATGCCAAGATGAGGGCATTGTGCGACACTTCACTGTTCGGGATACACCACAGCAAAATGGGGTGGCAGAACGAATGAATCGAACTATACTGGAGAAAGTTCGATGTATGTTGTCCAATGCTGGATTGGGCAAAGAATTTTGGGCTGAGGCAGTTACATATGCGTGCCATCTAATTAACCGTTTGCCATCAGCTGCAATAAATAGAAAAACTCCTATGGAGATGTGGACTGGTAAATCTGCTACTGATTATGATTCTTTGCATGTATTTGGTTCCACTGCATATTATCATGTAAAAGAATCTAAGTTAGACCCAAGAGCAAAGAAAGCATTATTCTTGGGTATAACTGATGAAGTAAAAGGATATTGTCTCTGGTGTCCTGATACAAGGAAGATTGTTTTCAGTAGAGATGTGACTTTTGATGAATCAACCATGTTGAAGTACAAGGATTCACAAAAGGATGACAAAACCAGTAGTACTTTGCAGCAGGTGGAGCTTGAAAAGGTTAACGATGATCCAGCTAATATTGAAGGGACAAATGATGAAGAGGTTCCTACCCAAGAATCTCTACAGCAACAAGATTCAATTGCATATAGAAGGCCAAGAAGAGAGATTCGTAAGCCTGCTCGCTTTGATGATATAGTGGCCTATGCACTTCCAATTACAGATGATGATGTTCCTTCTACTTACACAGAAGTAATAAGTAACCCTGATGGTGTAAAGTGGAAGCAAGCAATGAATGAATAAATGCAGTCTCTTCATAAAAATAAGACCTGGGAGTTGGCGACACTACCCAAGGGAAAGAAGGCAATTGGATGCAAATGGGTATATGCAAAGAAGGAAGGATTTCCTGATAAAAATGAAATTCGATACAAGGCTAGATTAGTAGCAAAGGGTTACGCTCAGAAAGAAGGAATAGACTACAATTAAGTGTTTTCTCCAGTTGTGAAGCATTCGTCTATTCGGATTTTGCTAGCCTTGGTTGCGCAATATGATCTTGAACTAGTTCAGCTTGATGTGAAGACCGCGTTTTTACACGGTGATTTGGAAGAGGAAATCTATATGACTCAGCCAGATGGATTCAAGGTTGCTGGAAAAGAAAATTGGGTTTGCAAACTGACAAAGTCGCTTTATGGATTGAAGCAATCTCCGAGGCAGTGGTACAAGCGATTTGATCAGTTCATGAAAGGGCAAAGGTACACAAGAAGTAAATTTGATCATTGCGTGTATTTTCAGAAGCTACAAGAAGGACCTTTCATATACTTGCTCTTGTAATAGCCCGATTTAGGCTTAGTCGGAACAGTGGTTTCGGGACCACAAATCCGACGAAAAAAAAATGTAATGGCTTGAATTTTCAGAGGTGTCGGAACGGTGATTCAAGATCACTAAATTCGACAAATGGGTAGAAAATATTATTAATTTAGTAAGTATAAGTTAAATATGAAGTTAGGAAAATTTTTGAAATAGTGAATAGTGCACTAGAAATAAATATTAAAATAATTAGAATCGAAATGAGGTATCAAGACCTCGGGGATTTTAAACTGAGCCATAAATATTTTTATAAATATTTATGGAGTGTTAAAAAGTTAGTATTAAAGTTTCGTTAAGAAATTTTAAAGTTCCGATAATTAATTGAACTAAAAGGACTAAATTGTAACAAATGCAAAATTTTGGGAAATGATTAAATAGCTTAAATGATAAAAGGAAGAGGGCTTAAAAGGCAAATAGACCCAAGGTCTATTTGGGCTGGACGGCAGAGGCATGAAATCAGCAAGAAAGTAAGGAGAATTAAGGGCAAAATTGGAAAATTGCAAAATTTGCTTAATAAAGTTAGGACCCAAGTGGAATTATCTAGATTTCTCTTCATTTTTCTGAATTCTCATCAGCTAAAACACCATGGAAGGGCTTCTTCAAGCTGGTTCTTCATATTTTTATTACAAGTAAGTTCAATTCTTGACTATTTCTTGAAATTTTTGTATTTTTATGACTTTTACAACTAGGCCCACTTGTTAAATCCATTAGTTTTTGATTTTATGAAAGAAGTTGAAAGTTGATATGAATATGTGCTGGAAGTATATGATGATTTAGCATGAAATTAGAGCTTTAAATTGTTCATATGCTGATTTTATTGAAAGAATTGAATAGAAAGTGAATGTTTGGGACCTAATAGTAAAAGAGTTTGAAGATAGAGTTATATGTGGAAATTCTGAATTTCAATAGTTGTGTAACAACTTATAATGTCTAGTAAAGTACTAATTGAGAAAATTAGATTAATTGAGGGGTTAATTGAGAAAGGACCGAATTGTATAAACTGTGAAATTTGGGGCAAAATGGAAATCAACATTTTGCACTAAAGCAGTTTTGGACAGCAGCAGTAGTGTAACTTTGAAAAATCACCAAAAATTGTAGAGATTGAATTAGAGGATGAATAAAATATGAAACTAAAGCTTATTGAGTCTAGTTTCTTATAAAAGAAATGATGTGAGCAATGGAATTGTAAATCATGAGATATAATAGATTTTGTGAGACAAGGTCAGAATGAATTCGGGTTCCCCTGTTCTGATTTTGGAAAATCATTAAAAATTGTACAAAAATTATTATGAGTTATAGTTTATATGGTTAGAATCCTTAATGAGTCTATTTTTAGAAGAAACAAGCTAAAACATCATCCGAATTCTGTACAATGAGATAATTAATTTTTAGTGAAGAGTGGTCGGAACTGTCAGACAGCGAAACAGGGGAAACTTTAAAGAATAAACTGTACTATTTGGCTGAACCAAAAATTATGAAAATTTTATGGTATGAAGATATGTGAGTCTAGTTTCAAGGAAAATTAACGGATCTTAATTTGGAGCTCTGTAGCTCCGGATAAAAATAATTTAGTGACTCTGACTCGGATAAACAGCTTTGAATATACATGTTAGTGAATATTGAAATTATGGTTAATGTTGTTTAAGTGTGTTATACACATTAAGGATGTGGAATGGAGAGGAGGAGGAGGAAAATTGGGAAATATATGAATGATTCGTGTATAAATGGTCATATGTTTGATTATAACTCATAAACGATGAAATATGAATGATGCTTATTTTTGTGCATTATTGGTCATGGTTTAAGCTCATGTGTGAAAATAAAGTTTCATAGTATGTGTGTATGGTATATTCAGTATATGATTTGGCATGAAATAATACCATGAATGGTTTATGAATTAACACATGTTGGTAAGCTTGATATATGAATAAATGATCAAATTGAGCGGAACGCCGGATTTGAGTACTTCTGATCAAGTGACAAAGTGATAAGTGGTAGCTTTAGCTACACTTATCTGATCAAGTGACAAGTGGAAAGTGATAAGTAATAGCTTCGGCTATACTTATCTGATCAAGTGACAAAGTGATAAGTGATAGCTTCGGCTACACTTATCTGATCAAGTGACAAGTGAAAAGTGATAAGTGATAGCTTCGGCTATACTTATCTGATCAAGAGACAAAGTGATAAGTGATAGCTTTAGCTACACTTATCTGATCAAGAGACAAAGTGATAAGTGGCTACACTTTTCTGATCAAGAAACAAAGTGATAAGTGGCTACACTTATCTGATCAAGAAACAAAGTGATAGGTGGCTACACTTATCTGATCAGGGACAAGTGATAAGTGATCATACGTAAGACCATAGATATACTATGGCAAAGTGAAAGTGAAGTACTCAATTTTCCGTGACCGTTCCCTAATTTGATTAAGGATGGTAAGTGACAAATGGGCCCAAAAGAATTAAAGTAAATGGATAAGTGGTAGTGTATTTATATCAGGACGATGTTGTTATTCAAACTAAAGTGATATTTTCATTGCTAAATTGAGAATTTCATAAATGTGTTATTGAATGGTATAATCAATAAACATTGAGTTAAATGGTAAATACGTATTAGTTTTGAATTGATGTCATTGAATTGTACGTGAATTAAATGGAAATTGCTAGTGATATGATTTAAATTATGAGCATGAGAAATTGCGAATTGAATGAAATGGAAATGAAGCATTAAATTGCATGAGTATGTATCGGGTCTCGCAGGCCCTAATTATTATGATTATAATATTTTGAGGATATATTGTGAAAAGTTATAGAAACATGTTAATTATTTTGAAAGTTTTAATTTTGATGAAATTTTATAACTCGGTTAAATACGTTTACAAGTGTATGTGTTTTGGTAATGCCTCGTACCCTATTCCGGTGTTGGATACGGGTAAGGGGTGTTACAGCTCTTATATGTTGATGATATGCTAATAGCATCTAAGAGCAAAGTTGAGATTGAAAGATTGAAGACTCAACTCAATCTCGAGTTTGAGATGAAAGATCTAGGAGAAGCTAAAAAGATTCTCGGCATGGAAATATGGAGAGATAGAGCTCATGATAGAGTTAGCTTGTCTCAGAAGCAGTATTTGAAAAAGGTACTACAGCAGTTTGGCATGAACGAGCAGACAAAACCTGTAAGTACCCTGTTGGCTTCTCATTTCAAGCTTTCTTTACAACTATCTCCTTCGACGAATACGAAACGAGAATACATGTTGCAAGTTTCGTATTCTAATGCAGTAGGTAGCTTGATGTATGCAATGGTGTGTACAAGACCCGACATTTTACAGGCAGTTAGTATAGTGAGCAGGTATATGCATAATCCTGGAAAAGGACATTGGCAAGCTATGAAATGGATTCTACGGTATATTCATAAGACCATGGATATTGGATTACTGTTCAAGCAGGATACTACACTTGGTAAAGGTGTTGTTGGGTACGTTGATTCTGATTATGCCGGTGATTTGGACAAACGAAGATCAACCACTGGTTATGTGTTTACTCTTGCTGGAGGACCAATAAGTTGGAAGTCTACACTGCAGTCTACAGTTGCGTTGTCAACCACAGAAGCTGAATACATGGCTGTAACAGAGGCTGTAAAGGAAGCTATTTGGTTACAAGGTATGGTTAAAACCTTGGGATTGGTCCAGGAGCATATTAATGTGTATTGTGATAGTCAAAGTGCTATTCATTTAGCAAAGATCAAGTCTATCATGCACGTACAAAGCATATCGATGTACGTTTCCACTTTGTGCGGGAAATTATTGATGAGGGGAAAATTCACCTTCAGAAGATTAAGACTGCAGATAATCCCGCAGATATGATGACCAAGGTGGTAACAACAATCAAGTTCGAACATTGTTTGAACTTGATCAATATTCTGCATGTTTAACAGTTGAAGAAGGCACTATCAAGTGTTGTTGACAAAGGCAGAGAGAATTGTGTGAAGATAAGATTACTCGAATCAAACTTCAAGGTGGAGATTATTGGGAATTATCCATATTTATGGAAAATCAAAGATATGGGTATCAAATAATGGAAAGTCAAAGATATGGGTATCAAATATTGGAAAGTCAAAGATATGAGTATCAAATATTGGAAAGTCAAAGATATGGGTATCGAGATATTGGCATAATAAAATCTGAGATATTTGCAATATATGGTCCCTAAATTGTAAAGTGACTTTGCAAGTTGATCCCTGAACCTCAACTATAAATAGGCATAACCATCTCTCATTCTGTATCTCAAACTTGCTATTCTCTACTTAAGGTATTGTTTTCTCTCTCTCTCTCTTTGTAAATTCTCACTTGTATTTTGGAGTGAAATATATTTGGTAGTGCCCGAGGACGTAGGCAAAATTTGCTGAACCTCGTTAAATTCTTGTGTTCTTTATTGTATTATTCTGCATGAATTGTGTGTGTGATTGTAGTGATTTATTGTGCTATTAAATTACGATTGAGGGATATTCTGGCTAGGAAAGACCTGGTACTTAAGCGATCCTTGTGATCCACCTCTCTTTCCTGGGAATTGAACTTAGTGTGATTTTTTAGTACAATAATTTTACTCTTTTACACGCTTCCGCACAACACTGTTATTTGGACAAGTGATATAATAATTTCCATTTAACTGAAACTATGTCGTAAAGTTTGAGCAAATGATTTCCATTTTATTTGTTATCTGAATTTAATGCGAAATAATTATAATACAAATTTAGTGATGAAAAAAAATTCCAGCTGGTTTACATTAAAAATGGTGCAGATAGATTTGTAGCTAATTGGTTCTCGTATGACCAAAGGACAACAATGGCACAGTTTTGAGGATAAGGGAATAATAATATAGGACAAAGGTTGCATTATGGAGGTAGCGTCCTTCTAATAAGACACATGTATTGTGGGTTTCATGGGTGGGTATTTTGCCAAGGTTTTATCCGACCATTCCTTGTGAAATCGCCATAGTTGGATCTCATCCCATCCCCACCAGTGACAATAATAATATATATGAATGACACCAATCTTTTTAGTCGGTGTTTTTTATTAATAATGCGCAGTTTGCTTAATGATGATTACATATGGACAGTTTAGCAGAAATTGAGGATGCCAACGATGTGATTGTGATATTGTGAGGGTGGAAAGTGTAAAAAGGAGAAAGTTGAGGACTATTTTAAGGGTTTTACTTAGTCTTTAGTAGTCAATATTCTCTTAAAATATTGATGAAAACTTATTTAAATTTAAGGGTCCATCTAGCTTTATCACAGCCTCTTCCAAATATAAACCGCCGAATCTCATGATGACCGACCAGATTATTTAGTTAAGGCTAATGCTTTCTTAGATATAGGTCTCGTTTTCTAAATTGAATTTTAAATATGATTTTTTTACCATTAATAATAATACTTCAATTTTTATTTAATTCTTTTTAAATATAGTAAATATATTATATGAATTATTTAAATATATATATCATATCATAATTTATGTAAACATTTTAAGAATATAAAAAAATACAATTTCTAATAATTATAAATAATAATTATATTAAAATTGAATTTATAAATAAAACCTTGATTTAACTTTTTAAGAAACTTTTAGTCTATAATTATGGACCCACTATTAACTTAATTTAATTATATTATATAACATTTTAATTTAATTTAATCATATTATATAATAATTAATTTAATTTAATTACCATATTACATACACTATTAATCACATCACATAATAACTTAATTTAAATTGATTTATTTATTTATTTTATTATACATATGATAGCATACATACACATATCATATATATCATCATATATATATAATATAAAAGAAGAAAAGAAATTATATATTAAAACATTAAGTTCTATGATAGTTATTTAATTTCTAAAATATTTCCTTTTTTTCAGTTATTTTTAAAGTATCCCCATTTTTTGAATTAAAATTAAAAAATAAATTATATTAATTAAAAAGTATAAAAAAGTAAATATTATTTTAATTTACATTTGGTTTATTAACACGAACAAATATATTATTTTACCTCATTTTAGCTAAAAAGAAAATAACAATGTAATATTTGGTAAAAACAAAATTGATTGTACCTTTATTTATTTTTTAATAATTCATAATATTGTAATAATAACATATATAATTTCATATTATTATTTATATATTTTTATAATTAAATTTAAATAAAAATATTTAAAAGGTTATTTAATTAAAATTCGAGTCGAGGTGAAGTTAAAAAATTTAATTGATACATATTTAATAAAATAAGAGTTATATAATATATTTAATAAAATAAGAGTTATATAATATTCAAATAATAACAACAAAATAGTAACAATATAATAAGAAAATTACATCAAAATAATAATAACAAAAAATAGCCAGATTTGGGTCAAAAAAAATTATTCGAGGTTTGGCCTGTTTAGAAAATGAGTTCTATTTTTTTTTGTTTAAACCCATTTTTCGGGTTTATACTTCTGCTTAAACCCTCCCACCTTTCAGACTAATTTTTGAATTTGAGTGAGTGATCTGACCCAGAATCTAGTCTATTGTAGACTTAAATAATTTATTTTTTAATTACAAATTTACTAAATTAGTCGTAAAGCAAAATCGTTTATAAAAGGTAAAATAGAAATTATAGTAGTAATTACATATAAATTTTGTCAAACGTTTTTTAAATGAATGAGTTGCAGAATAATGAAATAGAATTAATTAAGGTAAAATTAGTAAATTTATTTTAATATAAATATGATTTGGATAGAGTGAAACTGAAATACTGAAATTAGGTTAACTAAGCTGTAGGCCGATGAGGCAGCTACTTCGAACCTGACACATAATTTTCTTTTCCTGTTGGCTTTGATGTGGGGTTTAAATCATTCAAAAGCATGGCCAAAAGAAAACAGGACAAGAATTACCATACAAAAGTCCTTACATCCCCTTTCCGTTTGATATGTTTGGCTTTATAATTAACATGTAACAATTTCTCTTTCCATAATTTAAATTTACTCACTGACAACATACAGGTTTTTTTAAAAATAATGTGCAGGTGTAGTTAATAACTTTAGATCCAAAAATACAAAGATAATATAAAAATCCATATAATTACTTCATATATAAATTTACATAATTATCCATCAACTTGTTTTTCTTTTAAAACTTTTTATGAGTGTGAAAAAGGAATTATTCATTTAACTTATTTATCATGTTGACATTCCCTAAATAATTAGTCAAATTTCATAATTAGTGCTTGTGTTATGTATAAGTTGCATATTTAGTCTTTATACTCTAATTTGATATTTTTAATCCTATACTTTTCGAATTTTGAAATTTCAATATTAACATAAAATAATATCCACTAAATTCATTAAGTTAAATTTTATTATTTTAAAATCTTATGCAACAAATATATTATCACATATATAATATCATATCAACTCGTTATTTTTCACGTGATGCTTGCAAAAAGGTCACATTATTTTTAACTAATGATCTAATAATTACCATTTGACTACAACCACAATGCTCAGGAGTGAAATTTCAGAAGGTTGAAATTGATCAATTAGAGTATAGGAACTAAATTAATAACTTATGCATAACAGATAGACTAATAGCAGAATTTAACCTTATTATATGCATACGAGATTTCACCCCAGGGACACGCACGTCATTTATTTGAAAATAGAAGGCCAATCCCGTACTTTCGACCAAACAAAATCTGGCCTTTCGCCTGTAGACTGTAGTAACAAAATGACTTGGAGAGAATGCCTTGCAGTGTGGGCAATGTCGTCTTCATCTTCTTCATCTTCCTTTTCTTTCACTCTTTCAGAAGTTAGTTAAGATAGCTCCAATCTCTCCAACTACTATTTTTTCCTCTATTTAGCAATACCACAAAAAATTACATTGAAACATTTTATAGTCTCATTCTTTCTCTTTTTAATTCAATTAATACACTGTTATTTTCATTTTTTTTCTTTTGAATTTCTTGAGAGAAATTTCGAAAATGCCTCTGGTTAGAGCTGAAGTAAGGAACGAGTATCGGCTTGGTAAGCCGGAGCTTTACAAGGAAGCTATTAGGGAAGATCCTAAAGCTGTTCTCGATGGCGTCGTCGTTGCCGGTCTAGTCGGGATCTTACGGCAATTAGGCGACCTAGCTGAGTATGTTTATACTTTTTTTATTCGGTTTATTGGATTTTTCAATTTGAAATTTTTTCTTTGTTTGCTTGCATGCTAAGAATTAGTACGAATTGAAAGGCAAAGGCTTGTATTAGTTGCTCGTTATGTTTATAGGATATTCGTATTGCTTCTCTAACTGCTTAGGTTTTTGAATTTGAATTATTTGTTTGAACGGCCGTAATTAACTGTTGTGATTCGGTTGTTATGCTGTAGATTTGCAGCTGAGGTTTTTCATGGATTACAAGAGCAAGTAATAAGCACAGCTTCTAGAAGTCATAAATTGACAGTTCGTGTGCAGCGGATTGAAGCCGCGCTTCCGCCCCTTGAGAAGGCTGTTCTTTCCCAAACAAGTCATATACACTTTGCTTACACAGCTGGTATGGCCTCTGTACATGTCTTTTGCTCGGAAAGCCTCTGATGTTTCTCGGTATATATTGTTTCTTTTACATTTTTTTACTGTTAAAGAGATGCCTGAATTTGGTACTTTCTTTTTTTCATCTTGTCTGTTTTAGTGATGTAGTATGCTTTTATGCTTTTGTCTTCTGGCATTTTATTTGTTACCTGAGTATGGTTCGAGAGACATAGTCTCTAATTTCACTAGTATAGATGAGATTATTGCTGAAAGACATCTTATTTATTGAATTTCAAATAGTCAATATGAACTTGATTTCAAGGGCCTCAGTTGTAGTCAATCAGGTAGCATCACTTATCAGTTGCTGCTGACACTTGTAGCAGTTTTCAGGTACCAAGACCACTATATTGAAAGTAGATCTATGACATTGGAAACATAATCGATAGGAAAAATGCTTATTCATTCAAGTCCTTGGAAGGTTTACATTGATTCCATAATAATGGACCTTGAAATGTTTCAAAATGTTTGCTCTATCAATTTTATCTTTCTTTCTTTTTTCTTTTTTTTTTTTTTTGTAGTTGTATATAAATATCAGTTATTTCCTTTTGCAGAACATTGTGTATGATACACCTTATGTTTAGGAATCACGAAACAAGGAGAACAACATTGTTTCTTTCTTAATTACACACAAACTAGTTTCAACTTTGGATCTTTTGTATTAGCTATTGGAAACTTTTATCTTTCTATTGAAATCTTTATGGAAAGCAGTTGCCCTTGCTGTACAGGTTCCCAGTGGCATCCTCGCATGCTCAATGAGAAAAATCATTTCATCTCCAATGACTTGCCACGTTTTATTATGGATTCCTATGAAGTTTGTCGTGACCCTCCACCTCTGCACTTGCTTGACAAGTATACATCCACTCCCCCTTTTTGCAATTAAAAACATGTTCAAGCAATGGGTTTGTTGTGTGTGTGTGTGTGCATGCGCACATGCATGTGCGTGTCTATGTGTGTTCGGTGTGTTTGTGTGTTGTTTTGAATTCTTTCTTCTGCTTTGCAATCAGATTTGATGCTGGTGGCCCTGGATCTTGTTTGAAGAGATATTCAGATTCAACTTACTTCAAGAAAGCATCAGGTATCTCCATAGAAGAAGATCCTGAGAAAGACCCGAGAAATAGGAAGACTCGTAAAAGTGAGGTATTATTACCCGTCCAGGCATAGAATCTTGATATCTTGGGAAATATTTATCTACCTTTCAATCAATTTTCAAATGTATTGACTCTCAATTCATGTTAATCAAGTAATTAATTAGTTTACTCTTTTGTCAAATTAAATTCTTCACTCCACAATTACAGGAGTGTATTTGTTTATGGGGCTCCTATATGTGGAGGTACACTTCATGCATACATAACCTTTTCAGGCTCATAGTTCCAACTGAATAGTCTAGGTGTTCTTCAATTTGGAATTATTTCTGAATTAAAATTGTGAATCTTGAACAGAAAAGAAGATCATCTCACAGGAGTAGCAAACTATCACGTGGTGTATCATTATTGAATCATAGTGGCAGGTATTTTACATGTATATCTGTACAAATGCATATGTGCACTCTCAGTCTCACAGACAAGCATATCAGCACAAATGCATGTGCATTTGCATATGACTTATTTCATTGAAAAAAGCTCTATATAATTGAGGATTACATGAAATCTGACAATGCAGAATGCAGTTTACTTCTCCGGTTGATAATGGGCGAATTTCTTCCTCTCAAACTGCATCTACAGTTGACATGGCACTGAAATCTGAAGTGGGAGAGCATTCCAGTTCATTTGATTCAAGAACTGGCTCTGGATATAATGAATCTGTTTCTGAACTGGGTTCATCCATGCTTCCTGAGGAACATGAACCCAAGGAACTTTCTTCAAGGTTGATGCATGAAACTGATACCCTTGGTTCAGATTTTCCTGTTCAACAAACTCGGGTTATAGATGATAACTTTTCAGTTAGTTCATCACAAGAGCAGATTTCTCCAAGTCCATCTTATTTAACGTGGGATGAAAAAGCAGAAATAGTGGAGTCCAAAGCAGGAAATTGGGACAGAGGTGAAGTTCCAGAGATGAACTTTGACGTAGATGTGCAGGAAACTGGAGTTGCCAATATTGTAGATGGTGACCAAATGGATATCCCGTCCAATCACATGGATTCTGTCCGATCAAGTTCTATTGAGAACCAAAATTATGAAATTGAAAGTGAACCAGAATATTACATGGATGCACTGAACACAATAGAATCAGAATCTGAAAATGATATAGGGTGCCAGTGCCATACAAAACGAGAAGTGGAACAGTGGTCTGAAAAAGATGTTGAATGCCAAACAAAATGCGAAGTGGAGCAGAATGACGGTGCTAACCATGTTAACAATAAGAACAGAGAAGATGGGATCCTGGCAGTTACAGATGATAATGCAGACCGTCATCAATCTATAATTGAATCCTCTGCCTCATCCAATATCATTTCAAGCAATGAGATCTCCATGAGTTTACCTGATCCAGTTCCCTCAGCGAATTTTGCCAGTGAGCAGATGTTGCAAATCTTAGGGAAATCTTCTGATCCTGACAATTTATCCCATTCTGGTTTATACATGAGTGATGAAATTCATAAAAATTCACAAGTGGTATCTGTCATCAGTAATCCATTTGAATCCTCTGCCTCATCCGATATCATTTTAAGTGATGAGATCTCCACGAGTTTACCTGATCCAGTTTCCTCGCAGAATTTTGCCAGTGAACATATGTTGCAAATCTCAGGGAAATCTTCTGATACTGACAATTTACCCTGTACTGATTTATACATGAGTGATGAAATTCAAAAAAATTCTCAAGTGGAATCTGTCATCAATGATCCATTTGAATCCTCTGCCTCATCCAATATCATTGCAAGCAATGGGATCTCCACAAGTTTACCTGATCCAATTTCCTCACAGAATTTTGCCAGTGAGCAGATGTTGCAAATCTCTGGGAAATCTTCTGATCCTGTCAATTTACCCTGTACTGATTTATACATGAGTGGTGAAATTCATAAAAATTCACAAGTGGAATCTGTCATTAGTGATCCATTTGTATCCTCTGCCTCATCCAATATCATCTCTAACAATGGGATCTCCATGAGTTTACCTGATCCAGTTTCCTCACAGAATTTTGCCGGTGAACATATGTTGCAAAACTCGGGGGAATCTTCTGATCCTGACAATTTACCATGTACTGATTTATGCACAAGTGATGAAATTCATAAAATTTCACAAGTGGAATCTGTCATCAGTCATCCATCATCATCCTCTGGCTCTTCAGTTTCTGATCCAGCTAGTGATAGAATCATAAACAGTGTGAGGGACTCTCAAAACTCCCATAGAGAATTTTGTGGTGTGAATTCAGTAGGGTTCTGGACAAATGGTGGTCTTTTGGGACTTCAGCCATCAAAACCTCCTGATTTTACTGTATCAACTACAGGGCAGGGCTCTGCAGCCAAAACTAGTGAGGCATTTGGTCCTCAAAATCTAACTGTTGTGGCTTTGCACGATGGACCCAAAGGAAATTCAAGAAAAGCTGTTGAGAATGCAGAAAGTACTGAGAAGGTTCCTGGTTCATGTAGTGAGAAAACTTCCCTTCCGATTGCTGATTTAGATGTTAACCTTGAAAACCTGATACATCTCATCGTAATAGTAGTCTTGATAATTTAAATGGTGTTGGCTTGAGCTTAAACTCTTCATTCTCACACGGAAACAAGCACCCAGTCAATCCTAATGTTAGAGCTGCATCTATCGAATCTGATGAGGAGAATGATGACAACTCATCTAGTATGTTTGGACTTGGTCGTAAGTTACTTGTAAATGGTTTTCACAGAAAAGTGTCGATTAACCATGATGTTGAATCTGAACCAGCCACTTCTACTAAAACTGGGGTGTCTGAGCAGAGGAATGGGCAACAGAGCACCTCAAATCAGAAAATTCCTTGGACAACCTTCAGTCAGCAGTATGGAAATGGATCTCCTGTAAATTCGCTTACTTCTTCTCCACCACTTGAACATATGAAAATATCTTTCAACCCCATAGATGGATTTGAGACTTCTAAACTCAGATTGCAATTCCCTGATGCGAATCATTGTCAGGAAAGCGTTAGGGATATGTTTCCTGCTTTCCAATTGGTCCCAGTGCCTGCCATTCCTGTGCATGATGTTGCTTCAGACTCTGATGATGACACTTTCTGCAGATCAGCCCCTTACATGTCAGATGATTGTCTTAGTCATTGCTCTGAGTCAATTTCTGAGCAATGGGAATCTGGAGAAACCCCTGCAAGCAATGACCCTGAGCTGTATGATGCATTAAGCAGATTGTCATCAGTGGAATCTATTTCAAGCTCTTTACAAATTAGGGAAGCTGCCATCAATAGTATCCATGTTAATGGGGGAAACAAAAGTGTAATTCATGGGAGTGGTGCAGAACCATCTCTATTTGTGTTGCCTGATCTCCCAAGTTTTGATACTATTGACCCTGTACTACAGGATGAAACCAAAAGCAATTCCAATCAAAAGAAACATCTAGAATTGCAAAATACGATGGACCTCACATCAGTATCTCCAACACCTCCTCCTGCACAATGGCGTGTTTCAAAACCCTGCTTTGATGAGGCTGAAGAAAGACAACATGCATTATCAGAGTCACTCAGACATGACCTTGATCTGAAACTTTTAGGATCTACCGTCTCTCAGAAGCCCAAATCACCCTCATTTAATCAACAACAAATAGATGATGCAATTGCATTAAAACCAGAAAAGAAGGTATTTTATCAGTGTTGTCAATTTTTTTAAGGAAATTGAAAATTATTGTGAAGTCGAAACTCCTTGTATATAAATCATCAAAAAATTGTGCATGCATTAGGTGAACGAAGAGAAGTTGAATAGGCAGAAAGAGGCAAACCAGCAGATTAGTGGCCAAGGGGTGGATGAGAAGGAAGAATTCTTGCATCAGATCAGAAGTAAAGTAAGTAGTCATTCCTTTACTTTGGATATACTTTTGTAGATGAGAATTTTTAGTTCTTTGAAGAAACAATTTCTTTGATCAAATTCCAGAAAAGAATAGAAATATAAGCAGAAAATAGCTATGTAAGTACTTCTAAAATATTGTCATAATTTCATGGTTTGCATTATAAAAAGATATCAAATTTAAAATAATGATTTCATCTGCTATTGCGATTGTTTTGAGATATAAGAGCTTCCCTATACTATTCCTCTCTTTCTCCTATAGAAAGGAGAAAAGAAAAATAAGTGCCTTTGGCATGGGAACAAGCTAAACTGCCGGAGTCCATTGGTGTTGTTTTGAACATATTTTGTGTTTCTTCTTTGTTTGTGAATATCTTGATACTGCTATGATATCTTCATGTTAGCAGTTGGTTTTTGTTTAACTGTTTTGAATTAGGGTAATCCATATATAAATGTGCAGTGTCATGTATCAAGCATTATACTGGCTGTTGCGAAAAATTGGAGTACAATTCATTCACTTGCTTTGTATTCTTTGTTATTTCAGTCTTTCAACCTAAGACCCACGGTTACTGCAAAACCATCTGGTACTTCTGGTGCCCCCACCAATGTCTCAGTCATCACGATTTTGCAGAAAGCAAATGCAATCCGTCAGGTTTCCAATTTTCCTCTTTCACCATTTCTTTCCATTTGTTTTATTATGAATTGAAGCATTAAATTAACTATTAGGAAACTTGTTCAGGCTGTTGGGAGTGATGACGGTGAAGATGAGGATAACTGGAGCGACAATTAATTATTTTGGAACATGGATGCATAAGATAATTGCAAGTAAATCCTGCCAGTCTCCATTGAGTATTTTTCACAATTGGGTGAGTTTTTTTGACATGTGTATAATCCTTGTTTCTTCTTGTAATTAGTTAGTGGCACTCATCTTGTACCTTGTAGCAATCGTTTGCATTCATTTTTTGAATGTTTAATTGACGATAATAACTATAAGTCTACAAGGGAGCCTTTTTTTTGTAATTCCTATGATGCGATTGGAGCTTATAGGCAGAAAAGAATCAATTTAGATAGTCCTTTGTGGCTCCGGTGGCAACTAGAGCAATGCGTTATTGCTTCAAGAGAAGCTCCCATCGAAGTTCACTATGAATCTTCGGGTACCTATCATGAGATTTATGGACATTAATGTTTCGAACAGGTATTTAAGGATTTTAGTATCCAGTCTATAACATATTTTGTCCATTACTTTTCATTTGTTTCAATACACCCATCATTATCATTTACATATTTTTGTCCATTACTTTTCATTTGTTCCAATACACCCATCATTATCATTTACATTTTTTTGTCCATTACTTTTCTTGCAATTGTTATGTTCTTCGGTTGACATGTCTAAGAAAAGCATCTAATTTTGGCCATCAAATAGAAGGAAACGGCAGAGCCTATCATCGTCTTTAGAACAAGGATCTTGCCAGTTTATGCAGCAAAGAAATAATTATTGCAATTGCCCGTCTGTCTTGCTTAAAAGTGTTATCTTAAAGGCAGTTTTCAACGGATGCAAAAAAAGAGCAGTCCCTGCTAATTGCTTGGGTTTGAATCACTGCTTTCTTTGTGTTTGGCATTGAAATGTTCAATGTCTTCTTTTTTTAATCTAAAAACTTTAGTGTTCTTGTTTTTTTTTTAATCTTCACAAACTAGACCAATAAAGTCTCTTGGAATCTTTCATGATAAAGGAAAATGATTAGAATATTGGGTTGTCTTCTTGCTTTTGGTTAATCTGTCATATGGTACTTCATATATTTTTAATATGCCATTTAATATGCTTTTTTTCTTCTTTTCTCTGCCGAGAATAAAGGGATAAGATCCACCGGCATCAAATATAAATAAATAAAGAGTTGACGAAAATTGAGGCCAACCTTCCCATGTTAAAAGCTAAAATAGTTTTTGCTGCAACAGGTTTGGAGCTCTCCATAGCTGTCTTTGAATTAAACCCTCTTTTTGATCGAGCCATTGCCATGGATGGACAAAGTTGTGATATTGATTCAACCAGGTTTGGCTTTGGTTACCATGTGTTAACAAATGTTGTATAAATTTCTCACAAACAAAAGATTGAAAAACAACATGCATCCATCTAGATCAGGTTTATCAACTTTGTTTTATTATATTAAGTCTATGGTTTCTGCTTTTGTCTAAACAAAAGCTCCCAAACTACCTATAAGTAGCTGTGATTGGTAAAGGGAAGAAAAAAAATTAAAAAGAATTTACTTTTAAATAAAGCAATAAAGTAAAGAGTAGACTAGAGACTTTCTTAATTGATTCACTTTTATTAAAGCAACTTGATATAATCAAGAACCAAAATAACAAGCAACATGGTACTAAATCTTTAATTTCATCTCCATAAATATATATCTTATACAACTTGATTAAGGAGGTCGGTCACTCTTTATCTTTTGAATAAAATGGTTTCAAATCCACAAATTTTCATCTTAGCCCTACAATTTTCTCTGATGTCACAAGGAAGTCACTTGGAAATGATTTATTGTTGCATAAAAATGTCAAAAGAAACATAGAAGAAGCCAAAGTTATTCTTTCTACTTTTTGGGTGTTTTCCCCTAGAAATTTCTTTAGTAAGATAAAAGAAGTGAAAAGAAAAACAATGAGCTTAATAAATGGGTGTCCCTAAAAAGATGTATATATATTTCTTTAAATCTTTTTGAATAATTAATAAAAAGAGAGACTTCCAAAGCATTGAAAAGAGGAAGTACATCTTTTTTCTTTTTTCTTTTCCAACTAAAATAAACGAAAATGCTTATTTGTCTACATTATATAATTGGAAAAGGTGTGGAAATTATGAGGCAACTTTTGCATTAATTTAATAAGATTCCTTTATTAATAAATAAAAGGAATAGATTAAGCCCATATCAAAACTACTTTTCCCTTGGAAAAAGCAAATATTTGCAACAAATTTATCATCAACGTTCATTGCAACCTGCAAAAAGAATGCAGCCTGCGATGCTTGTTTAAGCAAAAAAAAAAAAAAAGGTTTTGCAATTGAATACATGATTATCTATATCCAACTTTATAAATTATTAATAATGTTTCGATCTTAAAGATTCAAGTTCGAGTATTGTGAAAAATAATAAAAATCCACCCTTACCAAACTTCATAATAGCTCCTAGTGAGAAAAGAAAAAGGATATTTCTTGAGAAGAACCAAGTGCTTATGCTTTATTGATTTCTTTTATAAGAAAAAGAAACCATTGATCAGCATGTACCCATCATTTCATGCATCTAGTAGTGGAATTCACTCTTTTCTTTTACCTTTTGGAAAAAAGAAATCTCTTTTTCTTAGATTTGTTATAATCTTACAAAAGAAAACAAAGAAAAGTAAAATTCTAGATTTTCAAACCCTAAGTCAGAAAGTTTAAGCTTTTTTATCATATCTATATTTTATATGTACGTTTCCATTAGAACCAAAACTTTATCTCTTTATGCTCTAATTCTCCATCACTTTTGACATTTTTGTTAGCAAACCTACCAAGGATTAGGACCCATATTTTGAACAATTTCTTTATTCCCCCCCTCCCCAATTTTTTATTTATTATCTTGAATATTTGATTACGTGGAGTAATGATGTGGACAAAAAGCTGATCATCATCTTTTCCACGCCACCTACTTTGTTCTTGTCCTTGACGGCTACTTCCTTCACATGGTCCTTTCTTTTTCCTTGTCAATTCCTAGCACTTTTCCCACTTTTTCCTCGTCATATATTTTATATAAACCACTCTGGAAAACACCCTTTCACCCCAACCCCAAGAAACTACTCTCCTTTCTCTAAATGGTTATGGCTGGCCAAGAAGCTGATGGTCAAGGAATCAAGCTATTTGGGAAAACAATTACGTTGCATGGAAGACAAGTAGTAAAAGAAGAGCAAAACAAAGAAGATCATCATCATCATCATCCAACGGTATCCAAGAGGCCAGATAAGATCATACCATGTCCTAGATGCAAGAGCATGGAGACTAAATTTTGTTACTTCAATAACTACAACGTTAACCAGCCCAGACATTTCTGTAAAGGTTGTCAGAGGTATTGGACGGCAGGTGGGGCACTTAGGAACGTTCCGGTTGGGGCTGGTCGTCGGAAAGTTAAGCCACCGGGTCGTGATCTTGGTGGGTTCTCGGAAGGGTGTTTGTATGATGATGGGTCTAGTGGGCTGGTACAACAGTTTGAGTTGGAAGGGATTGTGTTAGATGAGTGGCATGTAGCGGCATCGAATGGTGGTTTCCGGCAAGTGTTTCCGATGAAACGGAGGCGGATAAGTTGCTCAGGTGGTCAACCTTATTGATCTTAAATAGTAGAATTTCATAATTATTACTTTAGGTTTTCATTTCATTTTTGTTTTGCCTGCAAATGTTTCAACAATGATTAAAAATTGTATGGATTGTAGACTAATGTAAATATACAGCTGGCCTTTGATTAATCAGTATTCTAATATCAATTATATCGTTAGGTACTTAAAAATGTGCAAAACCCAATAAATACGTTTGATAGCTAACTCAATAATAAATTATACTGTTGAGGGAAAAAATTATATAAAATAATAACATCTGTATCTTTTTTTCAATAAATCATTGTCACATCAGCAACCAATTAAATTAGTTGAGATATTAAACTACTCAATTGATGAATTAGACTAGCTTTAGCTCTATTAAGATTTTTATTTTCATTTTCCATCGTCCGATTACTTATAAGGCCTTAGTATTCAGAGTTATGTGTTGTTAATTAGGGTTTATGTGAGTATCATATGTCATGTGGGTAGTTCAAAATTAACATTCTAAAAAGAGGATTTATTTAATAAAAAATTTGAGAAGATGATATTCTTCTATGATTTTGATGTAACAAAGGTCTATAGTTTTACTTAAGGGAATAGTGATATCTTAAATGGAAGGAATTTATGTAGGAAACATGGATTAAATTTGTAAAAATTAAAAAAGATAATTATATATTCATGTAGTAAATTCAATTCAATTCAGGCTCATCACATGTCTTGAAGAATCATTTAATTATATATGCACTGAATCATGATATTTTTAAAGTGCCAAATGGTTCTTGACTTTGAGTGATTTCATGTCATATTTAGCAGCAGAGCTCAATTTTTAATGGCTTCTCAAAATAGAAAAAGATGAAACTCAGGCTTAAGTCCAGAAAATGACATCACCACTCACTAAAACTATCACTATCTCAACTAACTTAATTGGTGATGATTGCTAAAAAGATTAATTGAGTCAAAAGCACATAATTAAGCTTATTTATTGCAATTTCAAATTCATATATCATCACTAGATATCTGGTTTGAATGGCCAGGGAAAATATTAAAAGCCTTAATATAGATATAAAAGATTTATTAGAAAGATGTGAAGGGAACAACATGATATCAATGTAACAAGAACACAACAATAATTTAGACATAGAAAGCTAGTTTATTGTAGATGAAAAAATATTTCATCAAAGCTACAAAAGATTTGATTTTAGAGGTCTTATTTTATATTTCAAGGCTCAATGTTTTTCCTTCAAGAATAATGGATAGTGGTAGCACCTTTCGTAGCTAGTCGTTCCTAGATTCAACTACATTGTTTTATCTGCACTTTCATGGTACCAAACAAATATAGGAAAGCAATGAAAATAATTTTTTGTAAAACATTTTATAATTTAAACAAGTAAATCCGAAATATATATAATTTAACCATAAAAAATCCTTGAATTATTTTATTTTATTATAAAATATTTTTTTGATAAATTATTGTATAGTATTAATTAAGAATATATATATGTATGATAGTTTTTAATCTCATTTATGAGATTACAAAAATTAAATAAAAACTATTTTATTTATATCAAAAGTAAACTATTTTACAAATGAAAGTCGGTTTATATTAAAATTTTAAATTCTGATTAAAATTTATAAGTGAAAAATATTTATTTAAATGCAAATTTAAAATGAAAAATCAAAAGAAATGGAACAAAATCACAAATTAAATGTAAAAAAAAAAACTCCAAAGTGGAGCTAACATGTCAGCACACGATGGAACCATAGAGTCATTAAGAAGTTTCCAGTAATTAACAAAAATAGGGGGGAAATCGAATGTAACAAAGACCAAAATCAAAATCAAAATACCAAAAAAAAATTAGTTTTCAATATTTATATTTGTTGTTAATTTGATCATTTTTTTGAGTTAAACTTAATTATTAACTTTTTCAAAAAGAGTCGGTCATTATTTTAATGAAAATGCTGACTAAAACAATAATTTTAATGAGGTTAGAGTAAAAACTGTGCAGCAATCTACATGCGTTTCATAATAAAAATGCTATAAGTTATTATATTTAAAAATTTAATGACTAAATTTATTATTATGTAAATTTAAAATACATAAATGAAATTGTGAAAATGAATGGACAACATATTAAAAAATATAATATTAATAAAATTTAAAAGGAGTATATTTTTCACACATTAAAATAAAAAATATCTATTTAGTTGATAAATATTTTTAGAGTTTGAACCATATATTTTACGAAAAAAAATACTGATTGAGTTTGTAAAGGAATAATTAAATTTATTCCTTCCTTTTATTAAACTTGCTTACTACATCGCTACGTCTCTCTTGCTCTTTCTATCTCTTTTTCGAGTTGGCTTGTGATCTTTCTTTAATGGTTATTTTCTTGAATTTTCTTATAAATGTTCTAACAATTTACAAACTAATTAATTAACCCAAGAAAATATTTGGGTTGGTTTTCTCTTTTCTTTTCTTTTTGATCGAAAGGAAACTGGTATATATATACGTACGAGGGGATCATTGAAGAAGCAAAAAATGGAGGTTAGATACTGGTGATGGATCATCAATGGAGAGGGATGAAGCAGCTGATAAAGAAGAAGATAAAAACAAGAACATTGGCAGTAACAAGAAGAAGAAGAAGAAGAAGAAGACATCTGCTGACGATCAAAAAGTGCCATTTTACAAGCTTTTTTAATTTGCAGATAGATTGTATATGTTCTTGGTAACAGTAGGAACCATTGCCGCTATTGCTAATGGCTTAACTCAGCCCTTCATGACGCTCATTTTCGGTCAAATGATCTGTTGCGGAAAGGATCGATTCGAGAACTCCGATATGACTACAAGTAAATTGACCGGAACGAAAAATAAAGTGAACACAAGGATTTACGTGGTTCGGCTTTAATGCCTACGTCCACGGGCAGAGGTGAAAAGAAATTTCACTATAACAAGATGAAGATTACAAGTGTTTTACACTCAAGACACAACCCGAGAACCTCACAACTCTCAACCCCTATAGAAAACCCGAAAGCTAAAATCCTAGCTTTCAAAGAACAAGCTTTGCTCTCTCTTGGTTTGGGATGATCAATATGGCTAATGAACCTCTCTATTTATAAGAGAGTTCAAGGACATAATTGTCCAAAACTTTGGCAAAGATTTGTGGTTGAAAATGGACACCAACAACCATCCACTAATCCACTACCACCAACAACCCACTACCAACAACAACAATCCACTACCAATTTTAAGCCATTTCTTAACAAATCTCCACCTTGGCTTGAAATTTACCAAGCTGAACATCATAGTGAATTCCTCGAACTGGATCACCTCTTCCAAACGCCTCTCTGGCGCTAATCAATCCCGAATACCTATCAAGTCCAAGCAATGCTTGAACTTATATGCAGGGATCACCTTAGTTAACATATCTGCAGGATTCTTCTCGGTAGCAACCTTGCTGATAACAATGTCACCTTGCGTAACATGTTCCCGAACAAAATGATATCTGACATCAATGTGTTTGGTCCGTTCATGAAACATCTGATTTTTAGTCAGATGTATGGCACTCTGGCTATCGCAAAATACAACAGTGAAATCCTGTTGTAAACCCAAACTGCTTACTAGACCTTTCATCCACAATGCTTCTTTCACTGCTTCTGCTAACGCCATATATTCCGCCTCAGTCGTAGATAAGGCTACGGTAGACTGTAACACAGCTTTCCAACTAATGGCTCCTCCAGAATAAGTGAAAACATAACCCGTCAGAGATCTTCTTTTGTCCAGATCTCCAGCATAATCAGAGTCCACATAGCCCGTGACACTGCTAGTGCAGTCACTCTGATCATATACCAAGCATAAATCTGCAGAACCTCTCAAGTACCTGAGAATCCATTTCACGGCCTGCCAGTGTTCCTTGCCAGGACAACTCATGTATCTGCTGACCACACTAACTGCATGTGAAATGTCTGGACGAGTGCAAACCATTGCATACATCACGCTTCCAACTGCACTCGAGTATGGAATGTGAGACATTTGCTGCTTTTCTTCATCAGATTGTGGTGACAACTCTGCAGAGAGTTTGAAATGTGGTGCCAACGGAGTACTCACAGTTTTCGCTTTATCCATGCCGAAGCGTTGAAGAACCTTTTCAATGTAGTTCTTCTGCGACACACGAAGCTTGCCCGCCTTGCGATCTCTGTGAATATCCATGCCCAAAATTTTCTTGGCAGCACCCAGATCCTTCATCTCGAACTCACCACTCAACTGCGACTTTAACTTGTTGATTTCCGACATGTTTTTGGAAGCAATTAACATGTCATCAACATACAGCAACAAATAAATGTGCGAACCATCTGAGAGCTTCCGATGATAGACACAAGCATCATAGTCACATCTTGTGTAACCATGCTGAATCATGAAGCTATCAAACCGCTTGTACCACTGCCTTGGGGATTGTTTCAATCCATATAAAGACTTCTTTAATAGACAGACATGGTCTTCTTTACCAGGAACTGTAAAACCCTCTGGTTGACGCATGTAGATTGTTTCCTCGAGCTCACCATGCAAGAACGCCGTTTTTACGTCAAGCTGCTCAAGTTCTAGATCAGACTTGGCCACCATGGCAAGTAATACACGAATGGAAGAATGCTTTACGACTGGGGAGAAAACTTCATTGTAGTCAATCCCCTCTTTCTGAGTGAAGCCTTTAGCAACCAATCGTGCCTTGAATCTAGTTGCTTCAACCCCTAGGATGCCTTCCTTTTTCTTGAAGACCCATTTGCAACCAACTATCTTCTGGTTACTTGGCGGCTTAACCAACTCCCAAGTATGGTTCTTGTGAAGAGATTCTATCTCCTCACTCATAGCAATTGCCCACTGTGCCGACTCATCACACGTGACAGCCTCATTATAACTGGAAGGTTCTATACCAATGGACTCCGCCACACTGAGCGCGAAAGACACCAGATTAGCGTAACGCGGATTTGGTTTGATTTGTCTCTTCGTTCTTCCAGTGGCAATGCTATATGGTTTTTCTTGAGGTGACTCATCTTCATCGGAATCTTGCACCTCAACTTGATCATCCTGGACTGAAGTACCTTCCGTAGGAATTGGAGCGTCCACCTGACACTCCACCTGCTTCTCAACACCGTGATCTCCCATTCTATCTGACTCCTCCTTTTCCCGGGAATTTGTGGTGGATCGAAGCATGGATGACTCATCAAAAGTCACATCTCTGCTGATGATGAACTTGGACGAAACCGGATCAGGACACCACAACCTGTATCCTTTCACCCCTTGGCCGTATCCAAGAAATATGCATTTCTTCGCCCTCGGTTTGAGTTTTCCCTCATTTACATGAGCATACGCAGGGCAGCCAAACACTCTTAAACCAGAGTAATCAGCAGGAGAACCAGACCATACTTCCTCAGGAGTCTTCAGCTCAATAGCTGTTGACGGAGATCTGTTAACCAAATAACAAGCAGTATTAACAGCTTCAGCCCAAAATTCTTCACCGAGCCCAGCATTTGATCGCATGCAACGAGCTCGCTCCAAGAGAGTTCTATTCATGCGTTCTGCAACTCCATTTTGTTGTGGTGTTCGACGAACAGTGCGGTGTCTCACTATTCCTTCATTTTTGCAGAACTCATTGAATTCACCTGAGCAAAACTCCAAGCCATTATCCGTCCGGAATCGCTTGATCTTCTTTCCTGTTTGATTTTCGATCAAAGCTTTAAATTGCTTGAAGTTGATGAGAACCTCATACTTGCTCTTCAGAAAATACACCCAAACCTTTCTCGAGTAATCATCGATAAAGGTAAGCAGATATCTGTAACCACCTTTAGAAATTGTCGGAGAAGGCCCCCAAAGGTCAGAATGGAAGTAATCCACTGTGCCTTTTGTCTTGTGAATCCCAGTGCTGAACTTTACCCGAGTCTGCTTACCGAAGACGCAGTGCTCACAGAAATTCAACTTTCCTGTACACTGCCCAGACAATAATCCTCGTTTGCTTAGCACCGATAAGCCTCTCTCGCTCATATGCCCGAGCCGCATATGCCATAACTTCGTGGTGTCAGAATCTAGATCATCTGATGATGACACTCCCGCAACACCTGTAACCGAGGAACCATCGAGGAAGTAAAGGCCCCGCTCCAAATTACCACGTATCACAGTCAAAGCACCCGAGAATACCTTGAGAACTCCACCTTCAGCAGAGTACCGAAAGCCTTTCTTGTCCAACGTACTCAAAGAGATCAAATTTTTCTTCATTTCTGGAATGTGCCGAACATCAGTTAGAGTTCTAACAATACCGTCAAACATCTTTATACGAACTGTGCCAATCCCCATGACTTGACATGCGTGGTCATTTCCCATTAGTACTGAACCAGAATGCTTCTCGTATGTTGAGAATGCATCTTTCGAAGTACTTATATGAAATGTAGCTCCCGTATCAAGAATCCATCTCCCACCAGCGTAAGAGTCGGATACTGCAAGAACGATCTCGGCATCACTTGAAGAATCTGCATCAGCTACATTTGCACGATCATTTTGTTGCTCCTGTGATTCTGATTTCTCCTTCCTTTTCGGACAATCTACCTTCATGTGCCCGTACTTCTTACAGTAGTAGCACTGTATTCTCTTCTTGGACTGCGATCTAGGATGGCTTTTACTTGAACTTCCACCCTTTGCCTTGGATCTTCCTCGAGCAACCAAGCCTTCGCCTTCATTGTTTTCGACCACCTTACCAGTGATTTTCTTCCTCAACTCACTGGAACTTAAGGCATTTTTCACCTCCTCTAGAGTCAGGTCATCACGACCGTACATCATTGTATCAACAAAATTCTCATACGAGGGAGGCAAAGAACACAAAACAATTATTGCTTGGTCCTCATCATCGATTTTGTTATCGATATTATTCAAATCCATGATAATGGAATTGAATTTATCCAGGTGCTGGGAAACAGGTGTACCTTCCTCCATCTTCAGGGCATAGAGTCTTTGCTTGAGGTAGAGCCGGTTCGTCAATGACTTCGTCATGTACTTGCTCTCTAACCGGAGCCACAAACCGGACGCGGTTTTCTCATCCGCTACTTCTCGTAGCACTTCATCTCCTAGACATAGCAGAATAGCACTATGTGCTCTTTCTAGCATGTCATCCTTTTGCTCTTCCGAAAGCGTGCTTGGTAATTTATCTTTACCAGACAATGCTTTTAGCAATCCTTGTTGAACCAGCACTGCCCGCATCTTGATGCGCCATAAACTGAAACTATTTTTCCCGGTAAATTTCTCGACATCATACTTAGTCGATGAAACACTTGTAGCCATAATTTGGAACCTTTGAATGAATGATAATATTTTCTTCCTGATGTGAAAGATCAGACAAAGCTGCAGTCACAGGGCAATTCAGAAAATATTATCACTCCTTCAACTACGCTCTGATACCAATTTGTTGCGGAAAGGATCGATTCGAGAACTCCGATATGACTACAAGTAAATTGACCGGAACGAAAAATAAAGTGAACACAAGGATTTACGTGGTTCGGCTTTAATGCCTACGTCCACGGGCAGAGGTGAAAAGAAATTTCACTATAACAAGATGAAGATTACAAGTGTTTTACACTCAAGACACAACCCGAGAACCTCACAACTCTCAACCCCTATAGAAAACCCGAAAGCTAAAATCCTAGCTTTCAAAGAACAAGCTTTGCTCTCTCTTGGTTTGGGATGATCAATATGGCTAATGAACCTCTCTATTTATAAGAGAGTTCAAGGACATAATTGTCCAAAACTTTGGCAAAGATTTGTGGTTGAAAATGGACACCAACAACCATCCACTAATCCACTACCACCAACAACCCACTACCAACAACAACAATCCACTACCAATTTTAAGCCATTTCTTAACATGATCAATTCTTTCTCCGGCGCAGTTCAATCCGGTGTCGTTAAAGCAGTCTCAAAGGTTAAAAACACTACTTTCTTTCTTTCTTTGTTTCTTTCTTTTGCAGTTATTTTCGTCAAAATGACTCTTGCTATAGCCATTCGTTGCTTTTGCACGCCTGAAGGTTAAAAACCAATGTTTTCATCGATGGCGTCGATTTGAGAGAGTTGCAGCTTCAATGGATACGGGGGAAAATCGGGCTTGTCAGCAAAGAACCTATATTTTTTGCAACAACTATCAGGGAAAACATTGCATATGGAAAGGACAATGCCACTAATGAAGAGATAGAGCAGCAATTGAGATGGCTAATGCTGCTAAACTCATTGACAAGTTGCCCAAGGTAACATAACATGATTTTGTTTTCCGATCGAAAATTTTCGAGCGACTATGCTAAGGATTGCTGTTTGGCTAACAGGAGCTTGACACCATGGTGGGGGAGCATGGAACTCAACTTTCAGGTGGGCAAAAGAGACGAATAGCTATAGCAAGAGCCATTTTGACGAAAATAACTCCAAAAGAAAGAAGGTTGTGTTTTCAACCTTTGAGACTGCTTTAACGACACCGGATTGATCTGCACCGGAGAAAGAATTGATCATTTGACCGAAAATGAGCGTCATGAAGGGCTGAGTTAAGCCATTAGCAATAGCGGCGATGGTTCCTACTGTTACCAAGAACATATATAATCTATCTGCAAATGGAAAGAGCTTGTAAAATGGCACTTTTTGATCGTCAGCAAATGTCTTCTTTTTCTTGTTACTAGCCATTGTTCTTGTTTTTATCTTCTTCTTTATCAGCTGCTTCATCCCTCTTCATTGAATATTTGCTTGTAGAGTATGCGTGATCGTATAGGGAAAATCAATGGAATTCGGATATTCTAACAAATTCCATGTCATATTTGTATGACTAAAATTATCAGCCTCTTTTTTCATTAATTGTCTAAGCTAACTTAAGCTTAAGATATTTATCTTTTTTAACTTAATCACTACTATATTTGTAGTTAATACACTGGAAAAACAACGAAAGATAATAAGATGAACAACTCTAATACAATCAGGTTTAGACACGTATTCAGATTGACCCCGTAATTAAGGCGCGAAAATATTTTCCCTCTCTTTTCCAACGCATACCCTAACCAAAATCTCTCACCTTTTTTGCAACCGTCCAACTGGGATAAATCTTTCGTTTGCTTCGTTAAATTAAAGCCAATTTCATTCGGTTTTTGTTCATTTTCAGTATAACAAAGCAGTTCAATCGATCAAGAAACAAAAAATCCATCTTTGAAACAAAAGGAATTTGAATTTAAAGCAATGGGTATCTCTTCTACTTTAATGGGAAGCTCCGTGGTGATCAACGTCCCATCGCCGCCATCTTCTTCTTCTTCGTCGTCGGGTGCCCATCGGACGGTGGAGAACGACGGTGAGGATCGAGTTGGTAGGGAGGTGGAGGCTAGACTTTCGGATAGGAATCGTCTGCGGCGGAGATTAGGGCAAGAGGTACCTCGATTGATCCTTGACAATGTAGAGAACGACAAGATGTTAATGTCTTTGAACCGTGGGATTGAAGAACTTAACAAAGGTGAAAATCAATTGAATCTCGAAATCGAAGAGCTGGAACGGAAGGTCGTGATGTTAATGCTTGCGAAAGGGTTAAAAGGAGATAAGTTGGATAAATCTGGCGAAGGAAAAGGGGTTGAAGTTTTGAAAGCGGTGAAATTGAATGATAAATGGAAAGATTTAGGGATTGGAACTGAAGAACACGAGAAATGTGGAAAAGGTAAGGTGTTAAAGACTGATCCCGATAGACAGAAAATGAATCCAAGAAAACTAATTCCAAATAAGAAAGAAATTGCCCAGGAGAAAGGGAATGTAGTTGGTGAGGCTGTAAATGTGAACGATGATGGTGATAAAGAGGAGAAGAAATTGAGTAAAGAAATTGAGCTATTGGAAGCAATGTTAGAGAGAGGCAGTTATGGGTTAACGGATTTGCAGGTGATGATGGAACAGGTTAAAGCCATGAAAGGGTCGGAGAAGATGGTGAATGAGATAGAGGTGAAGATGACTGAGTTGGAGACCGAGTTATGGGAACTGAAGAACGCCATTGTTGAGTTAAAAGGCAAGAAGAGCAAGGAATTGATGGGTAGGGTTAAAAAGGAAGAAGATAAGGAAGTGAAACGTGAGGAACAAGAACAAGTACAACAAGAAGATGATGATGATGATGATGATGATGAGAGTAATACAAGTAAGATCAATTGGGGTTCAGTAATTTCAGCAGTGGGAGCAGCCGCCGTTGCTACGGCCGCTGTGTTTTTCATGGGAGGAAGGGTGGTGGTTAAATCAGAGAAGAGGAACAAGCGCCAAAATATTTAGAGCTTCTTTCATAGTATGTTTAGGAGTGAATTAGGGTTCTAAATATTGAATTTATTCGTTTGTAAATAGGAGCTAAATTTTAATTCATTTCATTCCAAATTTATTTTCAATCCAGAATTTCTTTTAGGGTTCATCCTTATTTGTTTACCATGCATTTAGCAGCGTAAAACTAGAGAATTAAGTTTTGAAGCAGGCAAAGTGCTACGTAAAATAAGCTAATAACTTTGGTTACTAAAATAAGCTAATCAACTTCAAAAAAATTATAAAATACCATTAACTTATTTAAAATTTTTTATTTAAGTTATTGGACTTTTAAAATTACTATTTGCACCGCCTTCGTCAATTGAAAGCTCTCATTTTTTTTTCTTTTACAGTCTAGTTTTTTCATGAAACAACTTTAAACGTCACAAATCTGAGAATCAAAATCTAAATAATTTTCTTTTTCGATTTTCGACACTGATAAACAAATGGGCTTAGATCTAAGGTATGTTTTTTTAATTGTCGATGAGTATTAATCCACCGTACTAGTCGTCAAATTGTAACTTGGATCTCGCTAGCCAAATTCCAAAAAAAAACTTAAAACTCAGTGGTTTAAATTTTTTTAATAATTTAGTAACCATTTTATAACTTTTTGAAATTAGTAATCAAAACATAAATTTACTAATAGTCTAGTAACCTTAAATGCAGTTTACCCTAAATAAAATTAATAGAGTTTTTTTTTACCCTAAACAAAATTAATGTGAATGATGGAAATGCTTTTTTTTTAATTTTATTTTTCATCTTATTTAACTCTGAAGTTTAATGAAAATTGTTTTTTACCCTAAACAAAATTAATGTGAATGTTGGAAATGCCTTTTTTTTTTCATCTTATTTAACTCAGTGAAGTTTAATGAAAATTTCTCCTTTTTTTTCATCCTTTCATTTTAAGTTTAATAGTTATTCTTTTATCGCTAATTAAACGATTAAAATTTTTAACAATATTAATGTGACAACTCACATCATAATTACTTCACACTTGCTGCACTTCAATCTTAATTTATGTTAAGACACCATCCATTACATGCATAAATATATATATATAAATATATGCCCATTATATGTAAATTAACCTGTATCTTATCACATCAACACTATTTTATAATCACCTTACAACATCATAGGTATCATTACATTGGTCTCACTAGGACATCTTTATATACACTTTTAAAAATTCTCTCTAGATTTTTCTCTTTTATCTTTTTCTTCCCTTTTTTTCGCATATCTCACTAGAGAAGCACCAAGCTTCCTCACCATAATTTGACCAGCTATATCCTCGACTCTTCATCCTCTCCTATTTAGGGTGGATAGACAAACTCAGCCATTGACCAAACCCCAACATTAACAATACTATTATTTAAAATTTTGATTAAGTTAGTATAATGAGTTAACTGGATATTAACTCAATTGAAAAATGATTAAAAATTATTATTTTATAAAAATAAGTTTTATTAAATTACTAAGAACTTTTACATTTAGATTTTCAATATTAACTATCAGATCAACTTGAATCTAACATATATTCTTCTTCTTACTAACGAGTACTGATACACTATACAAATCGTCGAATCATTACTTGAAACTCACTAGCTAATTTTTTTTAAAAAAAATTAATAGTCCAGTGACTTAAATAAAAATTTTTGAATAGTTCCATGACTTAGAATGAAAACTTTCAAATAATTTAGTAATTATTTTGTAGTTTTTTAAAGTTAAAATATCAAAACATAAATTTAGTAATAGTTTAATAACTTTAGATGTACTTTACCCTAAACAAAATCAATAGAGTTTTTTTTTAACAAATATTTTAATGTCTAATATTTCCACTAAAATCAAAATTAAATTACATTTTTAATTTATTTTTAATTCATAAAACTCTAACTCAAAAATTTAATTAAAAAAAAGGACTCCAAATCGAATTCAATTCGCCTCCAAAATTCTACAATAACGTTCTAAGGGGAACCCACACAGTCGTGATGACTAAGGACTAAACTGCTTCTATTCTATTTTAATGTGATAGCTTGGCCTATTAGAGAGGCTATAAATGAATAAGTTTGAAGAAATGGATCCAACTTTCAAAGTAATGGAGCCGACAGCTACTGTAAATTTGACCTTACGAGTTCTAATATTTTCTTCCATTTTTTGTATAACAATGGGATAAATCAAACATGATTCACCCGGCGATAATGGCCAACAGACTGTCATTTTCTGTTCCGATCTTGTTGACAACCTTATTATGTATGACTGTAACATGCTTTAACGAAGATCAAACTGTTCTTCTCCAATTCAAAGCCCATATTGCTTCTAATCCTCTAAATGTTTGGCCATACAACTGGTCCTCCGCAACCTCCGTTTGCCACTGGACTGGCATTTCTTGCGGCATTAATGGCCGAACGGCCTTGAATCTTCCCAACATGAACCTGTACGGCACTATCCTTCCATCCTTGGGTAAGCTCTCGTTGTTGTCGGCTCTCAACGTGAGTGGGAACAGTTTCCATGGCCATTTGCCATCTGAATTGGCCAACTTGCAACTTTTGGAGCTCATGGATTTGAGCCACAATGAGCTTAGTGGTGGAATCCCTCCATGGTTTGGCAACCTAACCAAGCTTCAGTAGTCTCTACGGAAACAATTTTACAGGTAGTATCTCCTCGTATCTTTTCAACATGATAAACTTGGAAACAATGGATTTCAGCCATAATTTTCTTCAAGGAAGCTTACCCATGAGATTGGTAAGCTTCCAAAGTTGAAGGTTGGAGAGAGATATTACCGTAAATGAGTTGTTTCTAAGGACCAAGAAAATTAATGAAATAAATTTCATAAATTAGATTGAAAATTATAGATAAAGTGTAAGTAGATTTTTACTTAATTATTATTTGTTTAGTCACTTGATTGATATTTGATTATTTTCGTGTTTTATTCTTTAGTTGTTAATTTAGATAGTATATTTTTATTTTAATGAATGATTTGAATTGTTAGGTTAGATAATAGAAATGTGATAATTTTTAGTAATTGTAGTTTTCAAAAGAACAATATTTGTGTTCATCATAATTATACTATTAATTGATAGGTACACTTGCCTTAATTAAATTTAGTGTACATCAATATTTATTATATGTAATGTAAACCTCAATCGTAATACATCCACACTATTTTATAGCCACCTTACATCATTACACTAGTTTCACGAAGACCTCTTTATATACACTACTAAAGGCTCTCTCTAGTTGTTCCTCTCCATCTTTCTCTTATCTTTTTTTGCGGGAAAACCCATCTCACTAGAGAAGCATCAAGCTTCTTCACCATAATCTGTCCACTCACATCCTTGGATATAGGGTGAATTGACTAACTCAGCCGTCAACCAAACCTCAACATCTAATAATCCTATTATTTAAATTTTTGATTGAGTTAGTATAATAAGTTAATTGAATATAAATTAAGTTAAAAAATAATTAAAAAGTTATTATTTTATAAAATAAGTTTTATTGGATTGCTTAGAACTCTTACACTTGGACCTACAACACTAATTATCAAATTGATTTAGATCTAAAGTATGTTCTTCTACTTATCGATGGGTATTGATCTACCATCCAGGTTATCAAATATTTACTTGTAGCTTACTAGCTGAACTTTAAAAAAAGAACATCAACAATATAGTGTCTTAAATAAAAAATTTCGAATAGTTTTATGACTTAGAATGAGAACTTTTGAATAGTTTAGTAATTATTTTGTAACTTTTCAAAGTTGAGTGACCAAAACGTAAACTTACTAATAGTTTAGTGATACAAAATCAATAGAATTTTTTTACAAAGTCAAATACTCAACTTTTTTTTCCAAAAATAATCCAAATAAATTAATTATTTACGAAAATGACCTACTTGAAAATTCATGTATGAAAATGACACGTTTTGAATAGTGAACCTTGGTGTCGCCGTTACCATTAGCGACATTATCCTTCGTAATGGGCCAATCATTAGCTTATTTTTAAAATAAATAAAAACTAAATCAAAAATATTAACGCTGTAAAGTTTTTATTTATTTATTTTTTATTCATAAAACAGGAACTCAAAGCTTAATTATGGAAGCCAATTCACCTCTAAAACTCTACAATAACGTTGTAGGGTATAGGCCACAGTTGTGATACTAAGACTGCTTCAAAGCTCGGGCTATTAGATCGATTAATTCATTTTTGAGTTTTGCTTGTATTTAATTTATTAAAAAATTCAAAAATGTGTCATGTCCATTCAACTAAATAAACTCAACGATTATAAAACCATGAATAAAACATTTTTTTATGAATATAATTAAATTAAAAATGTCTCATGTTCAACTGTAAACCCAACTGAGCTGTTAAAGCAATGAATTAAAAAATGAATGTAGTTTCAAAGTTTCAACCTGTTAAAGCAATGAATTAAAAAATGAATGGAGTTTCAAAGTTTCAAACTTCTCTTTCAATGTGAAGGAGCCGACTGCTACTGTAAATTTGACCTTACGAGTTCTTATATATTCTTCCATTTTTTTGTATGACAATGTGTTGAAGCTGATCTCCATGCAGCTGGTATGAAACAAGTGCAGCTGGAAGCTGGCCATGCAAGCTCATGACAAGCATGTAGCAACCTTGGTTTTGTGTTGCTGTTGGATTTGAACTAAAATTTTGTTCATTTTGAAGTCTGGTTTACTATAAGCTTTTTGATTGATGTAATTTGATGTTGATTGAGCTGTTAACCAGCTTTGTGTTAATGTACAAGTTAAGTTTTTGTTATTTGAAAAGCTTAGTGGAAGTAGGTATATGTTTAGGTAGAAATGTAACTTGTAAGTTTTCTTTTATTCTGGTATATGTAATGGCAACATGCTAATGGTGATGTATGAATGAAATACACTTCATTTTTCATCAATACTCTCAACTGATTCCATTACTTCTTCTTCTGTTTTCTTCCTTCTTCTTTTCTTTTGCTCGATTCCTTCTTGTTTGTTCAGCAAGCATCGTGACTTGCTGCTTAAGCCAAGCTAGACCAGCTGCTCCCTTGCTCGTTAACACCAACAATTGGTATCTAGAGCTCTTGTCTTTGAGGACCTGTTCTGCTTGATTCAAAAACTTGAATGGCTTCTGCTAGCTTCTCTCCAACAGCACCACCAGTCTTCACTGGTGAAGGATTTCATATCTGGGTGGTCAAGATGAAGACATACCTCCAAGCATTTGACTTGTGGGAAGTTGTTAACACAGACATTGAGCCAGCTCCACTGAGGGCCAACCCCACTGTGGCTCAGATTCGTCAGCATGCAGATGAGAGGACTAAGAGGCACAAGGCTATGTCCTGTATTCAAAATTCTGTTTCTGATGTGATCTTTACTAGGATTATGACGTGTGACACCCCAAAACAGGCTTGGGACAAGCTTAAGGAGGAGTTCCAAGGCACTGAGTGAACAAGGCAGCAGCAGCTACTCAACTTGAGAAGGGATTTCGAGAATCTGAAAATGAAAGAGGAGGAAACTGTTAAGCAATATTCTGACAGGATAATGGCTGTTGTAAATAGCATAAGGCTCATTGGTGAGCAATTTGATGAAGTAAGGATTGTTGAGAAGGTTCTCTCTACCCTACCAGAGAGATATGAAGCAAAGATATCCTCCTTAGAGGACTCGAGAGACTTGACAAGGATCTCCCTGACTGAGCTTATCAATGCTCTTTATGCTCAGGAGTAAAGAAGAGCCAGCAGGATCGAGGAGCACCAGGAGGGTGCATTTCATGTAACACCCCTTAGCCGAGACCGTTGCCGGAGTCGAGCATAAGGCACTACTAAACTTATTTGAGCACTTAACCAAATTTAGATAATTTATATCATACTTTTCAGACAAGCTGTCCAACTGCGTCATAGTTGCTAAATAATTCATATCTCGAGTTATAAAACTCGAAACCCAAATCCGTAAATTTTCCCCGAATTTATACTCATATATCTACTAACCAATTGTTTTTTATAATTTTTGGTTGGTCCAATTAGTACAGTTTATTAGTTAAATCCTTCCCTGTTTCAGGGTTTGGCTACTTTGACCCATGTGCACTACGAACCAAATTTCTCTCTGTACAAAATTCAAATAACCATGCCGTTTGTTTCTCTTAAAAATAGACCCAATTAGGAATCCATACATATACAGTATGACTCATAATTATTTTTTTTGTAATTTTTAATGATTTTCTAAAATCAGAACAGGGGAACTCGAAGTCATTCAGACTCTGTCTCACCACAATTTAAATATCTCATAACATAAAATCCAATTGCATGCACCGTTTCCTCTATATGAAACTAGACTCATTAGGCTTTAATCTCATTTTTTTTCTAGCCCTTAACTCAATTTCCACAATTTATGGTGAATTTTCAAAGTCAAACTACTGCTACTTACCAAAAACTGTTTTAGTACAAATATTGTTAACTAGTTCATAACATCTTTACTTCAATTCATTCAAACTCTATACATGCCATATAAATCTTTAAACATAAAACAAAAACTACCAGAATTGATCTGAATAGTGTGCCCTGTTGTGTTGATCCGATCTACCCACTTCACTTCAAGTCAATCTACATAAAAATATTAAACACACACAAGTAAGCTTATTGAAGCTTAGTAAGCTCATAGGCATATAAACACAAATCATATCAAATATCGTACACAATCTTATATCTATTAGTTTAACTATTTCATCCTCCAAATCACAATTTCATTAATAACTCATTGGAATAATTTCCATATGGCTACTCACAATTTAACTCCCTTAGGCCCATTTCTCATTTACTTCATTGTCAATTTAAGGAACAATAAGGGAATTGAGTGCTTCATTATCACATTGCCATAGTAAACTATGGACTTTCACATTGTTACGCATCACACACCGAAGCCATAGCCTTGCCATGGTCTTACACGGTTCACATATCATACTGAAGCCATATCCCAGACATGGTCTTATACGGAATCACATTATCACATTATACCGATGCCATAGCCTAGCTATGGTCTTATACGGAGTCATATTATCACATTGCACCGATGCCATAGCCAAGCTATGGTCTTAAACGGGCACACTTATCACATATTTTTCGTCAATTCATCAGGGTCACAGAATAGAAGCACTCAAATCCATTGTTCCTACTAATTTGTACTTTTAGTTACACATTATTCATTAGTTAATGCAAATTGATAGTATTCATCAACAATAAAATACTTTAACAATCATAAGATTTTCATATCAAAACATTGAACTTTGCCATATGAACTTACCTGGACTAATTTGCAAAAGTCGTAGAAATTCATGGACTATTCTTGAATTTTCTCCTTTCCACGATTTAGTTCGTTTTCTTGATCTATAATTATAAAATCATTCCTTCATTAGCATCCATTTCAATTCTATTTCACCTCACAATTTATGCTGTTTAAATTTCGAAATTTCACTTTTACCCCAAAATTTACAGTTTTCACAATTTAGTCCCTGCTCAATTCACCCATCAATTGAACTAATTTTTCTCAATTAACACTTTATTTTATTATTATAAACTATTTCAAAACCTTTTATATTCTTAATTTCAACAGAAACCTTCAATTCACAACTTTTTCACAATTAGGTCCTAAATATCATTTCCTATCAAAATCACTTAATAAAACCACCTTAATATGAAATTAGAACTTAAATTTCATAATAATTCATCATAAAATTCTCTTATCCATCCAGGGTAACTTCTAATTTCACCCATAAAATCTAAAAATAATGAATTCTACAAGTGGACCTAATTGTAAAAGTCATAAAAACATAAAAATTATCAAGAAAAGTAAGAATTAAACTCACATGATGTAAAAATATGAAAAACCAGCTTTCTCCAGACCTTCTATGGCGTTTTGGCTGAGAAAATATGAAGAAATGTCTAGATTTTTCAATTACATCATTATTTAACTATTAACTTTTATGCTATTTCCAATTTTGCCCCTTGTTCACATTGTTTTCTTGCTTATTTCATACCCAAACCGTCCAGCCATTAACCTTTGGGTCTAATTGCTCTTTAAATCCATCTTTTTAAATACTTAAGCTATTTACTCACAATTTAACAAATTTTGCGCTATTTTTAATTTAGTCCTTTTTAATTAATTAGCCATCCAAACGTTAAAATTTTTTAACGAAACTTTAATACTAACTCAATGACACTCCATAAATATTTATAAAAATATTTATACCTCAATTTTCAACTTTGAGGTCTCGATACCTCATTTTTGACCCGTTTGACCTAATAAATTCTTTTAATTCACTAATTTCACCATTTCACAAATTCTTCTAAATTATTACTTGACTCATAAATATTAAATTACTATCTTGTTCAATCTTATTTGTCGAATTTAGTGATCTCAAATCACCATTTCCGACACCACTGAAAATTAGGCCGTTACAACTCTCCCCCCTTTAAAAATTTCGTCCTCGAAATTTGTTACCTGAAAACAGATTTGGATACTGTGATCTCATTGACTCTTCTGTTTCCCAGGTTGCCTCCTCCAATCCATGTCGATGCCATAACACTTTTACTAACGGTACTCGTTTATTCCGTAGTTCTTTAACTTCCTGAGCTAATATTTTCACTGGTTCCTCCGAATAAGTCATATCTGATTGTAGCTCTATCTCAGTATGAGGAATCACATGTGAAGGGTCTGATCTATATCGTCTCAACATAGATACATGAAATACATTATGGATCTTCTCAAGTTCTGGAGGCAAGGCCAATCTATAAGCTACCGGACCGATCCTCTCAATGATTTCGTATGGTCCGATATATCGTGGACTAAGCTTTCCTTTTCTACCAAACCGTAAAACTTTCTTCCACGGAGAAACTTTCAAGAACACACGATCACCCACATTGAACTCTATATCTCTTCTTTTCAAATCTGCATACGACTTTTGACGATCGGAAGCAGCTTTCAAACTTTCCCGAATAATCTGAACTTTCTCTTCAGTTTCTCGAATTAAATCCACTCCGACTAATTTCGATTCACTTAATTCTGACCAATACAACGGGGTTCTACACTTCCTTCCATACAGAGCTTCAAACGGTGCCATTTTGATACTAGCTTGATAACTGTTATTATAAGCAAATTCAGCTAAAGGTAAGTACATTTCCCAGCTGCCACTGAACTCGAGTATACAACACCTTAACATATCTTCCAAAATCTGAATCACTCGCTCTGATTGTCCATCTGTCTAAGGGTGAAAAGCTGTACTAAATTTTATCTTAGTACCTAAAGCTTCCTGTAGTTTATTCCAAAATCTCGAAGTAAACCTCGGATCTCGATCAGAAATAATTGATGTCGGCACCCCATGTAATCTCACAATTTCTGACACATATAATTCCGCTAACTTATCAAGTGAAAAATCTGTTCTGACCGGAATAAAATGCGCTGATTTAGTGAATCTGTCTACTATCACCCAAATCGAATCTTTTTTCTTCGGAGTCACTGGCAATCCAGATACAAAATCCATCGTCACATGTTCCCACTTTCATTCTGGAATCATTATGGGTTGTAACAAACCTGTAGGCACTTGATGTTCAGCTTTTACCTGTTGACAGATTAAACATTTGCCACAAATTCACAAATTTCCCGTTTCATACCAGGCCACCAATACTTTTTCTTCAAATCACAATACATCTTCGTACTACCCGGATGAATCGAGTACATACTACTATGAGCCTCTGATAAGATATCCTTCTTCAATTCTAGATTATTCGGGACACAAATTCTATTACGATGGTATAACATACCACTATTATCAATAGAGTAATCTAAGTTCAAATTATCCCGAACCATTTGTCGTTTCAACACCAACTTCGGATCTTCATCTTGCAATTCCCGAATTCGTTGAAAGAATACTGGTTTTGTCTTTAATTCAGCTAATATAGAACTATTTTCATTAACAGACAAATGAGCATTTAACGCCCAAAGAGCAAATAATGATGATTTCCGGCTAAGTGCATCTGCCACTATATTTGCCTTACCCGGATGATAATCAATGATAAGATCGTAATCTTTCAACAGCTCTAACCATCGCCTCTGTCTCAAATTCAGCTCTTTCTGTGACATTAAATATTTCAAACTTTTATGGCCTGTATACAGATAACATTTCTCTCCATATAGGTAGTGTCTCCAAATTTTTAAAGCAAATACTATGGCAGCTAATTCAAGATCATGTGTAGGGTAGTTCCTCTCATGTGGTTTCAACTGTCGAGAAGCATATGCTACAACTTTTCCTGACTGCATCAATACACAACCTAAACCATTCAGAGACGCATCACTATATACTACATATGGCACACCTGATTCAGGCTGAGTTAACACCGGAGCCTCTGTCAACATTTTCTTTAATTGATCAAAACTTTGTTGGCACTCATCAGACCATACAAACTCAACATTCTTCTGTAATAATTTAGTTATCGGTGAAGCAATCAGTGAAAAATCTTTCACAAATCAACGATAGTAACCAGCTAATCCAAGGAAACTTCGCACTTCCGTAACATTCTTTGGAGTTTTCCAATTAATCACCGCTGACACCTTACTCGGATCTACCCGTATACCATCAACTGACACAATGTGACCCAAGAATCCCACTTCATGAAGCCAAAATTCACATTTACTAAATTTTGCATATAACTGTTTTTCCCTTAATATCTGTAGTACAATTCTCAAGTGCTGAGCATGCTCGGATTCTGTCTTTGAATAGATCAGTATATCGTCAATAAACACAACCACAAATCTATCCAGGTAAGACTGGAAAATTCGATTCATTAAATCCATAAAAGCAGCAGGAGCATTTGTCAAACCGAATGGCATAACTAAGAACTCATAATGACCATACCGAGTTCTAAAAGCTGTTTTCGGTACATCACATTCCTTTACATTTAACTGATAATACCCAGATCTGAGATCTATTTTTGAAAACACTGTAGCATCCTTAAGCTGATCGAATAAATCATCAATACGAGGCAAAGGATATTTATTTTTAATTGTTACCTTATTCAGCTGCCTGTAATCTATGCACAACCTCAATGAACCATCCTTCTTTTTCACAAATAAGACAGGTGCACCCCATGGTGACATACTCGGTCTGATAAACCCTTTGTCTAACAGTTCTTGCAACTGCGCTTTTAACTCTCTTAATTCTGCTGGAGCCATTCTATACGATGTCACTAATATGGGAGCTGTTCCTGGAAGCACATCTATCACGAACTCAACTTCTCTATCGGGTGGTAAACCTGGTAATTCTTCAGGAAATACATCTATGAATTCATTTACAACAGATAGTTTCTCTAACTTTGATTTAGAACTTCGAGTATCAAGAATATAGGCTAAATAAGCCTCATTTCCTTTACGCAACAATTTCTGAGCAGACATAAAGGAAATCATTCTAACCATGTCATCCAAATTCCCAGACTCAACCAAAACAATGTCTCCTGTTTGACATTTCAAGCTAATTTGTTTTTCTCGACAATTCACTACCGCGTCATGTTTCATTAACCAGTCCATGCCCAAGATAATATCAAATTCACGAAAGGGTAGCAGCATCGAATCAGCGGGGAAATCACAGCCCTTAACTTTCAGTGGACAGTTATGACATATTAAATTAACTACCACACTTTGACCTAACGGATTTGTATCTTGTACATCATAATCAGTAGGCTCAACAAATAAGTTCTTTTCAGATGCTAACATAGTGCAAATATATGAATAAGTAGACCCAGGGTCTATTAAAGCATACACAGGAACATCATAAAGATAGAAAGTACCAGCATTTACATCTGGAGTTGTTGCTTCTTCTCTCGCTCGAATGGCATAAGTACGAGCAGGAGCCCTAACTTCTGATCGGCTAGCAGTATCTTTCATACCCGAACGAGTAGCCCCTGTAGCACTGCTCTGACCAGAGCGTCTTCTTTTTTGAGGAAGAATTTTCTGTTTCTCCCTCTGTTCCACTTCTTCTACTTGTAATTGGGGACAATCACGAATAAAGTGATCAGTGGCCCCACATTTATAACAAGCCCCTAACTTACTTCTACATTCACCGGGGTGACTTCTTCCACAATGTTGACACTTAGGCCTTTGGGTATTTTGTACACTACCCACACTAACAGCAGGTCTGTCAGATGCTTTGTAATCAGATTGTCTTGGCCTACTTTTTCCTGATATTTCCGGTACTGAAGTGGCTCGACTGAATTCCTCTTTAGATTTCTTCACTGGTAAAGCCGAAAATGACTTATATGCACTTCTTTTGAAAGATTCTTTACTTCTTCTATCTCGTTGCATCTTTTTATTATATACTTCTTCAAGCTTCTGAGCACGATCTGATAGAACAACAAATTCTCGTATCTCAATGCCCCCTATCATCATTTTAATCTCATCATTAAGCCCTTATTCAAATCTGATACACATTTCTTCTTCTGTGGGTATTACATCTCGAGCATATTTGCTCAGATAAACAAATTCTCTTTCATATTCAGCCACTGACTTGTTTCCCTGTCGCAAGTCGAGAAATTCTCTTTTCTTCTTATCCAGATATCTTCTATCGATATATTTCTTCTTAAATTCATTTTGAAAAAATTCCCAAGTGATCTTCTCAGCCGGTACAATAACTTCTATTGTTTCCCACCAGTTATAAGCTTCTTCTTTCAATAATGACACGGCAGATATTAAGTAATCATCTGGTGAGCATGCCATTTGCTTAAAAACCCTCATTATACTTTGTAACCAATATTCAGCTTTAACGGGGTCATCATCTGTTCTTCCACGAAATTCTTCAGCCCCATGTTTTCTGAGCTTTTCAAATGGTGAACGTTTGCCAGATTCAATTGTTGGAGGAGGTGGATGAGCAACCGGGGGTACTACAGATGTTGAGATAGGGGGAGGAGGTTGTGTAGTCTGATTTCTTTCTCGCACATTCTCATTATACCACTGATTCATGAATCCATAAATCATATTTTTGAGCTCTTGTTCTTGCATCAATGAAATCGGAGCTTCACTACTTGTTCCTTATTCAGAGGTTTGTACTCTGCTATTAACTTCTTCTTACTCAGTTTGTTCTGGTCTATCTGACATCTTTTCAAATCGAAGATAATCTATAATAAAAACAAGGATTAGATCGGATCATACACAGCACACTATCACAGATTTATATGGCATGTAATTCTAGACACTTTTCACATCATACATATTCCGAGAATCGGCTAAACCTGGCTCTGATACCAATAAATGTAACGCCCCTTAGCCTAGACCGTTGCCGGAGTCGAGCACAAGGCACTACTAAACTTATTTGAGTACTTAACCAAATTTAGATAATTTATATCATACTTTTCAGACAAGCTGTCCAACTCCGTCATAGTTTCTAAATAATTCATATCTCGAGTTATAAAACTCGAAACCCAAATCCGTAAATTTTCCCCGAATTTATACTCATATATCTACTGACCAATTTTTTTTATAATTTTTGGTTGGTCCAATTAGTACAGTTTATTAGTTAAATCCTCCCCTATTTTAGGGTTTGGCTACTTTGACCCATGTGCACTACGAACCAAATTTCTCTCTGTACAAAATTCAAATAACCATGCCGTTTGTTTCTCTTAAAAATAGACCCAATTAGGAATCCATACCTATACAGTATGACTCATAATTATTTTTTTCAATTTTTAATGATTTTCTAAAATCAGAACAGGGGAACTCGAAGTCATTCAGACTCTGTCTCACCACAATTTAAATATCTCATAACATAAAATCCAATTGCATGCACCGTTTCCTCTATATGAAACTAGACTCATTAGGCTTTAATCTCATTTTTTTTCCAGCCCTTAACTCAATTTCCACAATTTATGGTGAATTTTCAAAGTCAAACTACTACTTACCAAAAACTGTTTTAGTACAAATATTGTTAACTAGTTCATAACATCTTTACTTCAATTCATTCAAACTATATACATGCCATTTAAATCTTTAAACATAAAACAAAAACTACCAGAATTGATCTGAATAGTGTGCCCTGTTGTGTTGATCCGATCTACCCACTTCACTTCAAGTCAATCTACATAAAAATATTAAACACACACAAGTAAGCTTATTGAAGCTTAGTAAGCTCATAGGCATATAAACACAAATCATATCAAATATCGTACACAATCTTATATCTATTAGTTTAACTATTTCATCCTCCAAATCACAATTTCATTAATAACTCATTGGAATAATTTCCATATGGCTACTCACAATTTAACTCCCTTAGGCCCATTTCTCATTTACTTCATTGTCAATTTAAGGAACAATAAGGGAATTGAGTGCTTCATTATCACATTGCCATAGTAAACTATGGACTTTTACATTGTTACGCATCACACACCGAAGCCATAGCCTTGCCATGGTCTTACACGGTTCACATATCATACCGAAACCATATCCCAGACATGGTCTTATACGGAATCACATTATCACATTATACCGATGCCATAGCCTAGCTATGGTCTTATACGGAGTCATATTATCACATTGCACCGATGCCATAGCCCAACTATGGTCTTAAACGGGCACACTTATCACATATTTTTCGTCAATTCATCAGGGTCACAGAATAGAAGCACTCAAATCCATTGTTCCTACTAATTTGTACTTTTAGTTACACATTATTCATTAGTTAATGCAAATTGATAGTATTCATCAACAATAAAATACTTTAACAATCATAAGATTTTCATATCAAAACATTGAACTTTGCCATATGAACTTACCTGGACTAATTTGCAAAAGTCGTAGAAATTCATAGACTATTCTTGAATTTTCTCCTTTCCACGATTCAGTTCGTTTTCTTGATCTATAATTATAAAATCATTCCTTCATTAGCATCCATTTCAATTCTATTTCACTTCACAATTTATGCTGTTCAAATTTTGAAATTGCACTTTTACCCCAAAATTTACAGTTTCACAATTTAGTCCCTGCTCAATTCACCCATCAATTGAACTAATTTTTCTCAATTAACACTTTATTTTATTATTATAAACTATTTCAAAACCTTTTATATTCTTAATTTCAACAGAAACCTTCAATTCACAACTTTTTCACAATTAGGTCCTAAATATCATTTCCTATCAAAATCACTTAATAAAACCACCTTAATATGAAATTAGAACTTAAATTTCATAATAATTCATCATAAAATCCCCTTATCCATCCAGGGTAACTTCCAATTTCACCCATAAAATCAAAAAATAATGAATTCTACAAGTGGACCTAATTGTAAAAGTCATAAAAACATAAAAATAATCAAGAAAAGTAAGAATTAAACTCACATGATGTAAAAATATGAAAAACCAGCTTTCTCCAGACCTTCTATGGCGTTTTGGCTGAGAAAATATGAAGAAATGTCTAGATTTTTCAATTACATCATTATTTAACTATTAACTTTTATGCTATTTCCAATTTTGCCCCTTGTTCACATTGTTTTCTTGCTTATTTCATACCCAAACCGTCCAGCCATTAACCTTTGGGTCTAATTGCTCTTTAAATCCATATTTTTAAATACTTAAGCTATTTACTCACAATTTAACAAATTTGCGCTATTTTCAATTTAGTCCTTTTTAATTAATTAGCCATCCAAACGTTAAAATTTTCTAACGAAACTTTAATACTAACTCAATGACACTCCATAAATATTTATAAAAATATTTATACCTCAATTTTCAACTTTGAGGTCTCGATACCTCATTTTTGACCCGTTTGACCTAATAAATTCTTTTAATTCACTAATTTCACCATTTCACAAATTCTTCTAAATTATTACTTGACTCATAAATATTAAATTACTATCTTGTTCAATCTTATTTGTCGAATTTAGTGATCTCAAATCACCATTTCCGACACCACTGAAAATTAGGCCGTTACATTTCAGGCCAAAGTCAAGCCTAGCTCAAGTAATGCTGCCTACAAAGGCAAGAAAAATTAGAGGGATAAATCCAAAACTGATGCCTCGAGAAAATAGGATAAACCTTGCAGGCACTGCAAAAGGCCCGGTCATCCAGAGGCCAGGTGCTGGTTCAGACCAGATGCTACATGCCAAAATTGCAAGAAGAAAGGCCATGTTGAGAAGGTCTGCAAAGAGAAAGGGAAACTTGGTCAAAATCAACCACAACTCAAGAATAAAGAGGCTAGAGTAGCTGAACAAGGCAATGATAGTGAAGAACATGTCTTTGCAGTTTCATGCTTAGCTACAAAAAACAAGGTCACCAAAGGTTGGCTTCTTGACAGTGGCTGCACTAACCACATGTCACCAGATGTATCTATTTTTAGAACCCTGGACAGAAGCTGCAAAACTAAAGTGAAAATAGGCAATGGTTAGTTCATCAAGGCTGAAGGAAAGGGAGATGTTCACATATGTACCTCCATTGGAGACAAAGTCATCACAAATGTGCTTCTGGTACCTGAGATTGATAGAAACTTACTCAGCATTGCTCAGCTACTGGATAAGGGTTATTCTGTTGTGTTCAAGGGCCAGGAGTGCAAAATCACAGATCCAAATGGAATAAGCCTCATGACAGTCACTATGAGTGACAAATGTTTTGAAGTCAACTGGTCAGGTGACTCAGCCCATGTTGCTTCAACAGAAGACACCAAGCTTTGGCATCAAAGACTTGGTCATGCCAATTTTAGATCGTTGGCTCAAATGGCTAGCAAGGAATTGGTTGAAAACTTCACCAAGTCAGTACAAGGTGAATATGCCTGTGAGGTTTGTCAAATTGGAAAGCAAGCCATGCTTCCATTTCCTACAAAAACATCCTGGAGAGCTTCAGCTAAGCTGGAATTGGTGCATTCAGATGTCTGTGGCCCTATGAGGACAGAATCTTTGAATGGAAGTAAGTATTTCATTCTCTTTATTGATGATTATACCATATTCTGTTGGATTTTTTTTTGAAACACAAGTCAGAAGTAGCTCAAGTATTTGTGAAGTTCAAGGCTGCAGCTGAAACAGAAACAGACACCAAGTTGAAGACAATCAGAACTGATAATGGAGCAGAGTACACCTCAGCTCAGTTCCAAGCATTATGCAATAAAGCTGGTGTTAAACATCAGTTAACTAATGTCTATACACCTCAGCAGAATGGAGTCAGTGAAAGAAAAAACAGAAGTCTATTGGATATGGCCAGATGTCTCTTGTTTGAGAAGAAATTGCCTAAAAACTTGTGGGTTGAAGCAGTTAACACTGCAGTCTACTTACAAAACAGGCTTCCAACCAAAGCCTTAGAACAAAAGACTCCATTTGAAGCCTGGTTCGGATTCAAACCTTCTGTAGAGCACCTTAGGGTGTTTGGCTGTCTATGCTATGCTCACATACCAGCTGTGAAAAGAGATAAACTATCAGAAAGGGCTCAACCTGGGATTCTGATGGGTTATAGTACTGTTAAGAAAGGCTACAGAATCTTGGATCCTTTAACCAATAAAATCCAAGTGAGTAGAGATGTAATCTTTGATGAACATGCTTGCTGGAACTGGGATAAGGGTGAACCTGAGGCTACTTCTGAGGACCTGATAGTGGATCAGACTGAAGATGCTGAAAATGGTCCTGATATGGATCTAGATGATGAACCTGTCAGAGGAACAAGAACTCTTGCTGAGATTTATGAAAGAGCTCAAATGGCTCAAGTTGAACCAAGCAGTTTTGCAGAGGCTAATGCTGATGAGGGGTGGAGACAGGCAATGGCAGATGAGATTGCCATGATCGAAAAAAATCAGACTTGGATGCTAGTTGACAGACCTGCTGACAGAAAAGTCATTGGAGTAAAATGGGTCTACAAGGCCAAACAGAATGCTGATGGAAGTTTGAATAAACTGAAGGCTAAACTTGTGGTGAAAGGTTTCAGTCAAAAATATGGCCTGGATTATTTTGAAACATATGCACCAGTTGCTAGATTAGACACAATAAGACTGATTGTTGCTTTTGCAGCTCAAATGCATTGGAATGTCTATCAACTAGATGTAAAATCAGCTTTTCTAAATGGATTTCTTGAGGAGGAAATTTATGTCGAGCAATCACAAGGGTTTGAGGTATCTGGCAAGGAAGACATGGTGTGTAAACTAAGAAAGGCCTTGTATGGCCTAAAGCAAGCTCCTAGAGCTTGGTATGCTCGAATTGACACTTGCTCAGTTTGAATTTCCAAAGAAGTACCAGTGAACCAACATTGTACATCAAGAAAAATGATTCTGAAACTCAGCTTGTGGTGTCATTATATGTAGATGATTTACTAGTCACAGGAGGTGATGAATTTGTTTTAACAGATTTCAAGACAAAGATGAGGAAAATGTTCGAGATGACTGACCTGGGGCTGATGACATACTTCCTAGGAATGAAAGTAAGCCAGAAACAAGGAAGAATTTTCTTGAATCAGAAATCATTTGCCTTGAAAGTGTTGACAAAGTTTTCAATGATGAATTGTAAGCCAACTCCTACACCTGTTGTAGTTGGGATGAAATTATCGAGCCATGAGGGTCATGAGGAAGTTTGTGAAACCACTTATAGAAGCTTGATTGGTTGTCTCTTATACTTGACTGCAACGAGGCCAGACATCATGTTTGCAGTAAGTTTACTCTCTAGATTCATGCACTGCTGCAATGTGCTGCATTTTCAAGCTGCGAAAAGAGTGCTAAGATACATTAAAGGTACTCTAAATCATGGTCTATTATTTAGCAAGGCTGAAAAACTAAAGTTGACAGGTTACACAGATAGTGATTGGGCTGGTTCTAAAGACGATATGAAAAACGCATCAGGATATGCTTTCACATTGGGGTCAGCAATGGTTTGTTGGAGTTCCAAAAAACAGTCTTTAGTGGCTCAATCAACAGCTGAGGCCGAGTTTGTAGCTACTGCTAGTGTAGTAAATCAAGCCATTTGGCTAAGAAAACTCCTAGCAGATTTGAACCTTTCCCAAAAGGAAGCAACAGAGATACTTTGTGATAACAAGTCTGCTGTTGCAATTGTAAAAAATCCTGTCTTCCATGGTAGAACTAAGCACTTTGACATAAAGTTGCATGTAATAAGGGAGATGGAGCAAGCTTGTGAAATAAAGCTGGTTCATTGCAATTCGGAGGCTCAAATAGCTGACATTTTGACTAAGGGTCTAAGTACATCAAGGTTCAACAAGTTAAGAAGACTTATGGGAGTTTGCAGCATGGAGCTCAAAGAGGAGTGTTGAAGCTGATCTCCATGCAGTTGGTATGAAGCAAGTGTAGCTGGAAGCTGGCCATGCAAGCTCATGACAAGCATGCAGCAACCTTGGTTTTGTGTTGCTGTTGGATTTGAACTAATATTTTGTTCATTTTGAAGTCTGGTTTACTATAAGCTTTTTGATTGATGTAATTTGATGTTGATTGAGTTGTTAACCAGCTTTGTGTTAATGTACAAGTTAAGTTTTTGTTATTTGAAAAGCTTAGTGGAAGTAGGTATATGTTTAGGTAGAAATTTGACTTGTAAGTTTTCTTTTATTCCGATATATGTAATGGCAACATGTTAATGGTGATGTATGAATGAAATACACTTCATTTTTCATCAATACTCTCAACTGATTCCATTACTTCTTCTTCTATTTTATTCCTTCTTCTTTTCTTTTGCTCGATTCCTTCTTGTTTGTTCAGCAAGCATCGTGACTTGCTACTTAAGCCAAGCTAGACCAGCTGCTCCCTTGCTCGTTAACACCAATACAATGGTCTAAACCAAACATCTCATTTTCACATTCATTTTCACATGATTCACCCTGCGATAATGGCCAATACACTCTCATTTTCTGTTTTGATCTTGTTGACAGCCTTATTATGTATGACAGTAACATGTTTTAACGAAGATCAATCTGTTCTTCTCCAATTCAAAGCCCATATTACTTCTAATCCTCTAAATGTTTGGCCATACGACTGGTCCTCCGCAACCTCCGTTTGCAACTGGACTGGCATTTCTTGCGGCATTAATGGCCGAGTCACGTCCTTGAATCTTCCCAACATGAACCTGTACGGCACTATCCTTCCATCCTTGGGTAAGCTTTCGTTGTTATTGGCTCTCAACATGAGCGGGAACAGTTTCCACGGCCATTTTCCATCTGAGTTGGCCAACTTGCAACGTTTAGAACTCATGGACTTGAGCCACAATGAGCTTAGTGGTGGAATCCCTCCATGGTTTGGCAACTTAACCAAGCTTCAGCATCTAAGTCTCAATGGCAACAACTTTACAGGTAATATCTCTCCATATCTTTTCAACATGATAAACCTGGAAACAATGGATTTCAGCCATAATTTTCTTCAAGGAAGCTTACCGCATGAGATTGGTAACTTTCCAAAGTTGAAGATTCTCCGTCTGTGATACAACAGGCTCTCGAATCCCATTCCAGCAGCCATCTACAATGTGTCCTCCTTGGAAGTTGCAGATTTCATGTTTAACAACTTCTCAGGAAGTATATCAAGAAATATTGAGAACTTGACTAAGCTTAGAGAAATATACGTTGCACAAACAGATATTGGAGATATTGAAGCTATCATCATTTATAAATCAAAACAGGATGAAGCATGTTTTCGGTGTTTCAATTTTATCGAATGAATGCCTTTTTTGCAGGTGAAATACCAAGGGAAATAGGTAATCTTCGTTGTACAAGCCCAATTTTGGGCCCAAAACCCCTAAACCCACTAAGCCAATAACCCCAAACCTACCCATGCCCACACACACAACAAAAGAAAAAGCTAAGGAAACCCTAGCCATCAGCACATGCTCCCCACCCCATCCACCACCGATGCCTGCAAGTGGCCTCTGCTCCACCACCGTTTGCCTGCAGCAACAACAGAAGAATAGACAAATATTAAAAGAAAAAGAAATGTAATGGCTATTTAAAAGCCAAATCAAAAACCATTGTAGGGGGCATTCTTTTGAAAATAAAAAGCGAACAACATTCGATTTCAAGAAAAAACAGACTTTAGCAACATCAAAAGCAGGGAATAGCCCCATATCAGAGACCGGAGAACCGAAAACAGCAAATCTAAGGTCTATTTTCTTTTTTTTTCTTTTTGAATTTATTCACATATATTATCCCCATTTTTAATAAAACAACACATATATTAAATAAATAAATAATATAAAAAAAGGAGAAAAATCTACCCACGGGCGATTTCCGGCCACTGTGTACGGTGGCCGGAGCGACGGCCGGCACGGCGGATGACACGACGGTGACCGGCCCACTCCTCGCCGGATTCTGGTACCTGCAGAGAGAGAAGAGAGGATTAGAAGTTTTTTTAGAAGAGGAGAAAGGAAATGAAATAAAAAAATAATTAGTTTATATAGGCCGGCAAAACGCATCGTTTTGCCCGGCCCTTTTAAATCCAGAAACGGCGCCGTTTAGCTACCCCGACCCGAGACCCGGCTCCGACCCGCCTCAGGATCCGCGCGTTTTCGTATGATGGTCTAATTGCGCGCACAATCCTTCCGCTTTTCACACGTTTTGCAATTAGCTTATTATTTCTTTCAAATTGGCCTCAAAATTCATCATGTTTTGTGATTTAATCCTACCTCCTGCGACGTAGTTTTAAGGGTTCGGGTAAATTAGCCTTTTGATCCTCTGCAGTTGCGCGCGCATTCAAAGGGGTCCCTTCTTTCATATTTATTTTAAAATCGACCCCAAAACTTAATATTTGTTCTGAATTTAGTCCCTTTTTCATATTTAATACTGTTTTCATATTATTTTTACTCTTTGTTATTTTAATATTATTCATTATTCTATTTTACCTTTCTTGTATTATTATTTTTAGCATATTTTATTATTATTTAGGCATTTTTTTTTAGATTAATATTACATATATATATTTTATAGTTGTTTTATATATATTATTATTGTTCCTAATATATGTTTTATGTATACATATTCAAATACTCTATTATGTACATTTTGTTATGCCTATTCTTACCTCTATATTTATTATTAATATCAATATATGTTTTATTATATATATTTAACATATATACGTGTACGTTTATATATTATTATTATTAGTTTTTGATATTACTGTTTTGTTAATACATTTGTGTCATATATACATACTTTTAACATATATTTGTATATTATATTTCATATTATGCCCATGTAAATTAATGTTATATCATGTATGTCATTTTGTTATAATTTTTATATATTGTATATATCATATTATGTTCTACCATGTATATTATGTATGTCATGTAAATGTTTTAATATATTATGTGTATATTTTGTTTTGTATTACACGTACATGTTATGTATATACATTTGATTTTATCATATATTTATTTTCCATATATTTATGTAATGTTTTTATTATTATTATCATTATTTTTGCATTTTTACTATAATTACTATTGTACCTCTCACTGTTATCACTATTGCATTATTACTTTTATTACTATAACCTTCTTTATATGTAATTACCTATATGCTATTGTTTTTATACTAACTAATTTAAAATATATATATACGTATTTTAACGTACTTATGTCACTTATATATATCATTATTCTCATTATTATCGTTTCGTCACCTATTTATTTATACCTTTGTAAATTCTCTCAAACCTTAAATCATTCATTATTTGTATCATCATAATTATTATTACTAACATGTATATATACCATGTAATTTTTATTATATTACTTATACATTTTTATATATACCATGCATATGTGTCTTTTAATATCGTACTATTATTGTTATGTATATATATTTTTTATATTTCTTATTACTTCTATTATTACGTAGGTACTTTAATACGTATATGTATGCACTTTTATATTATTATTACCGCCATCATTATCATTTTATTTCGCCATCTTTATATTCATTTATTCGTTAATTTACTTATGTATTCGATCATTTCATTTTTCTCACGCATTTGTTTATATTTATATATTACTAACCTTGCTTCTACGTCATCTTTTCATAATTACTCGTTATTATCACTCACTATTATACGTTAATAATATCATGATCTGCTTTTATATATTACTATGAATCACTTTATGTTTTTACTCAATGCCTTAAAATAATTCTTTCATAAAAGTGATATTCCGTATTTGATAATTCGAGATAATCGTGCCCTAACTTACTGGGTTTCGATTTTTCTCATTTAATCTAAATAACGGAATACTCTTTTAAATTGCTATACGAGTTTTGAAAATGCTCGTTCTCGGAGATACGAAGTGTTGTGCCCTAACTTACCGGGTATGACATTTCGTCACCTCGAAATATGAATTTGTTTTAAAACAAAGGCAATATTCGGTGTTTGAGAACTCGAAAAAACGTACCCTAACTTACTGGGTTTCGATTTTTCTCGTTTACCCTAAATAACCGAATACCCTTCTAACAAATTAAAATACGTAAGTTTTATATAAAAGGCAAGCTCGCTCTCAAAAATTCAAGATGTCGTGTCCTAATTCATTGGATGTGACATTTTATATTTTGAGACGAGAAGGTCTTTAACACTTGAACTTTTTTATAAAAAAGGGATCGTATTTCAGAATTCTTTCAAATTTTTAAATATTCGACACTAAGACACTAATTAATCAACTAGGTACCAATTTTGGGCGTATCGAGTGTGCTAATCCTTCCTCGTGTGCAACCGACTCCCGAATCTGTTTTCTTGATTTGCGTAGACCAAAATTGTTGTTTAAATAAATCAAACTATTTATTAAAAACAACCACGTTTACAACCCGATCACACCTTGTCAAAAAGGATCGATCACACCTTGTCAAAAAGGATCGGTGGCGACTCCTCTATTCATTTTCATTATCAAAATCCAAGTCGATACCCGATTTTCCTAAGAAAATGGTTACGACATTCGTAATCTGCAGATATTTGATGGTGGAAATGCAAGGCTCACAGGTCATATTCCTGCAAGCATCTTCGACATATGTTCGTTGAGATATATTCTCCTTGGAAGAAATAACCTTTCTGGTACTCTACCAATTGACATATGTAGTAATCAGTCAAGACTTGAAGCTCTTTACTTGGCCCAGAACCAGTTAAATGGTGAAATTCCTTCGGGCTTAGGTGGATGCCGCAAGCTTCAGAATCTAGATTTCTCCATAAACAGATTCTCAGGACAGATCCCACGTAGCATCGGAAACTTAACCGGTCTCAAGGAACTATACTTAGGAGATAATGAATTGAAAGGTAACTTATTTTATCATATTGTCGTTTTTTTTTACATTACAATTGTTATCTTGTTCTTTCACAGTTGACTTCATCTAATCCCTTGCAGGTGGAATCCCATGGGAGGTAGGCAATATTCTGAATTTGGAGGTGCTGGACATCGGAGAAATGGGGCTCACTGGTCTCGTTCCACCGGTTCTCTTCAACATTTCAACTTTGAAGACTATTAACCTTCCAAACAATAGTCTATCTGGTAGCCTCCCGTGGGACATATGCCTTCATCTTACATCACTTGAGAGGATTGATCTTTATAGAAATGAACTCACAGGAAATGTTCCAAAAAGTATTGGTAACTGCACTTTCCTCCAATTGATAGGTCTCGGCAAAAACCATCTCTCTGGTAACTATATCCTCCCCATATATACCATTTAAGTTTTGGGGCTTATTCAATCACAAATTAAAACATGCTAACAAGATTTGTATGTGTTTTCATGGTGATAACAGGGGAAATACCAGAGGAGATTGGCAATTTACAACATCTTCGTACCTTATCTATGGGGGGAAACAACTTGACCGGTTCAATTCCATCAAAGATATTCAATATGTCAACCATAGAGTTAATTGCATTACAGTTAAATAAGCTTTCAGGACATCTCCCTTCAAGCTCCGAGTATAAGCTTCCAAAACTTACAGTGATATCGCTGGCTCAGAATAGACTCAGTGGCAAACTCCCAAGCTGCATCACCAATGCTTCAACACTCAACGCCTTAGAAATCGGCCACAACTCATTCTCCGGCTTTCTTCCGAGCTCCTTTGGTAATAATCTAAGGCTTCTCGAGTGGCTCAGTCTCCAATATAACAATCTTTCACTTGAATATTCTAGTCCAGAACACAGTTTTCTCTCTTCTTTGATGAACTGCAGAACTTTGCGGCATCTAAGCATTGAATCTACTAAATATGGTGGTGTCCTTCCAGCTTCAATAGGTAATCTCTCAGCGTCACTTCAATAGTTTTATGTAGAAAGCTCCCAACTAAAGGGTAACATTCCAATGGAAATCGGAAACTTGAGCCGTTTGATAGCATTATACCTTGCGAATAATGATTTGGTTGGACCTATTCCATCACTTGGAAGATTACAGCAGCTTGAAGGTTTGAGTCTATATGGAAATAAACTCCAGGGATCGATCCCAAATGACCTTTGTGAGCTAAAGATGCTGTATAACCTATCACTACATAGTAACCTGCTTGATGGATCATTGCCAGCATGCTTCGATAATTTGACTTCTTTAAGATATTTGAGCTTAGGTTCCAACAAACTAAGTTCCAACTTTCCCTCAACCTTGTGGAGACTTTCAAATATGTTGCAAGTTGATTTGTCATCAAATTTTTTCAGTGGCCCTCTCCCATTAGATGTTGGGAATTTAAAGGTTGTGATCAGCATGGATATTTCTAGGAATCGGCTGTCAGGTAACCTGCCAAGCACCATCAATGGGGATCTCAATGGTCTGACTTATCTATCATTCGCGGAAAATGCATTACAAGGCCATATTCCAGAATCGTTCGGTCAGTTAACGAGCTTGGAATTCTTGGATCTCTCCAGGAACAACATCTCCGGAGTGATTCCGAAGTCCATGGAGGCACTGTCCCATCTCAAATACTTGAACGTTTCTTTCAACAGGCTCGAGGGCCAAATCCCAACAGGAGGACCGTTTCGGAACTTATCAGCCGAATCATTTGAGTGGAACAAAGCTCTTTGTGGTGTGCCTCAATTGCAGGTGCCACCATGCGAAGATAGCTCCCACCATGGACCAAAGGTGTCAGTTCTTGTGCTAAAATACATCTTTCCAGTTATAGCAGCAATATTGTTAGCGATACTTGTTATTATCCTTGTGAGACGCCATAAGTGGAAAGGAAATAAACAGAATCGGGAAACTCCATTGCCTCTGGCAACATGGAGAAGAATTTCTTACCATCAGCTCCGAGTTGCAACTGATGGATTCAGTGAAAGTTCCTTGATTGGTGCTGGTAATTTTGGTTCAGTTTATAAAGCCACACTTTCAGATGCCATAACAGTTGCAGTAAAAGTTTTCAACCTGCATATAGATGGAGCATTTCGGAGTTTTGACTCAAAGTGTGAAGTAATGAGGTCTATTCGCCATCGAAATCTCCTTAAAATCATTAGCAGTTGTTCTAACGAGGATTTCAAAGCTTTGGTACTCGAGTTCATGCCGAATGGGAGCCCTGAAAAGTGGTTGTATTCTCGTACTTCCACTTTAAATATTCTACAAAAACTGGACATAATGATCGATGTTGCATCGGCTCTGGAACATCTTCACCATGGACTTCAAACACCAGTGATCCACTGTGATTTGAAGCCTGCAAATGTCTTACTTGATGAAGACATGGTGGCTCATGTGAGTGACTTCGGGATTGCCAAGCTCTTAGGAGAAGGAGAAACCATGAAACAAACCATGACAATGGCAACCATTGGTTACATGGCACCAGGTGATCCTTCTCTTTTGAAACTAAAAATGAACATTGGTATCTTTTCATACATTTTCCAACATCATTTTGAATGAGTTTTGGTGTGATTTCATACAGAATATGGGACATCAGGGATCGTTTCTACTGAAGGTGATGTCTACAGTTTCGGCATACTACTTATGGAGATTTTGACACGAAAGAAGCTTACGGATGAAATGTTTACAAGCGAAATGAGCTTGAAGCATTTCTTGAAGGAGTCATTGTTTCATTCAGTAACGAAAGTAATCGATGCGACTATACTCCAGGAAGGGGAGGTACATTATACTGCTAAAATCAATTGCATTTCGTCTGTGATAGAATTGGCCTTGGATTGTTCAGCAGAGTTACCAAGCGGAAGGAAAAACATGGTAGATGTCGTGGCCGAACTCAAAAAGATCAAAACAAGGTATCTAAAAGATGCCCGAACACGGTAGATGAGTTATGAGAAGCCCCTGCTTGAACAAAGTATCTAAAAACTGTTAAATAAAGATCATTGTTGCACGTTATGTTACTCCCAACTTTTTCATCCATCACATTCGAACATGATCCTTCAAATATACTCTATCAAACATATTCTCTGACTGTCTATGAAAATCCAGGTAACATGATTCCAATGTAAACTAACCGAATTATAGGGTGGTTAAACGCACGTTAACAGACCTAAGGACCAACTATGACAATAATTAATCACTCATTCAACAGACCTAAGCTCTCCAACATTGAGCACTGTGAATTTCTTAAGGCCATTCGAAAGATATTGACGAGTCTTCCTGTTTGAACCGTAACCAGTGTTGGGAACCAGAGTGCTTCCTTTGAACTTTCTTCTTACACGATAATCAGTACCCTTTAGTCTACGTACGCCAGGTCGTCTGTCATCACCCGAGTAAGCACGACAAGTAAGAAAAGTTTCATATTGAATATATCAACAAAAACAAGTGTTACCGGCCACAGGACATAAGTCATTGTCTTCAACAGGATGTATTATACTTGAATGATCGTGGCTTGGATAATATGCATATCAATGCTAGTGTTCTTGATGTAATTCTGTTAGTCCTCATGTAATGTTAGCTTGGTGAAGGACTGCTTGTTATGTTTGTAGTTTATGTTTAAAAAGATATTATTCTATAACAACAGAAGTGATAAAATGAACGTAAGTTTCATTTCCATAACATTACAGTAACAGATAAGAGGAGCATAAATTTCATTTTCCTAACATAACTTATTACAATAAAGCCTTTACCAAAACAACAAATTGGAATGTTTGTGCAACTCAAACCAATCCCAAAAGGGATTTTTTCTTTTCTTTGAATTATTTGCAACAATGGCAGGTGGTTCAGATGATGCTCTTTGAACCTTTTGTTTCCCTTTGCTGGTTCAGTGGAAACCTTACAAAAAAAATACCAAAATACACTTTAGGGTTTTGTTTTGAAATTTTGATTCGATTATTTCGTCCAGCAAAAAATTGATTCCATTTCAAGAAAGAGGGTTACAGTTTCCAAAAAAATAAAATTTCGAATCATTTTCACAAAAGTGTGTTAGGGTTTCGGTATTAATCGAATATATGCCCTTCTTGTGGGGTTCTTTCAGTTACAAATTAAAGCATGCTACAATGCTCAAAGCCTTAGAACGGCCACAACTCGTTCTCCAGCTTTCTTCCAAGCTCCTTTGGTAATAATCTAAGGCTTCTCGACTGGCACAGCCTCCAATATAACAATTTTTCACTTCAATATTCCGGTCAGAACACAGTTCTCTCTTTTTTGACCAACTGCAGATTTTTGTGACTCTAAGCTCTGCAATTGGATCTAAAACATATGGTGGCGTCCTTCCAGCTTCAATAGGGAGTCTCTCAACGTCACTTTTATGCAGAAAGTTCCCAATTATTCCCATGGGAATCAGAAATTTCAGCGATTTGATAGAATTCCAGCACCTGGAAGCTTACGGCGGCCTGATGGATTATTTCTGTAAGGAAATAAACTGCAGGGATCGATCGCAAATGACCTTTGCGAGTTAAAATGATGTATAATACTGTATCACTACACTGTAATCTTCTTGATGGGTCATTGCTAGCATGCATCGAGAAATTTGAGTGGCACAAAGCTCTTTGAGGCGTGCCTCGATTGCAAGTGCCACCATGCAAAGATAGTTCCCAGCTAAAATACATCTTACCAGATTATCATCTTCGTGACCCAGCTAATGTTCTTGTGCTAAAATACGTCTTACCATCTACAACATCTGCAATATTGTTAGTGACCCATTACCATCTTCGTCAGACACCGTAAGTCAATCGAGAAACTCAATTGCCTCTGGCAACGGAAAAGAATTTCCTACCATGAGGTTCAGGTTGTAACAAATGGATTCGGTGAAAGTTGCTTGATGAGTGCTAAAAATTATACAGGCGCGATTTTGGATACCATAAGAGTTGCGTTAAAAGTTACCAACCTGCATGTAGCATTTCGGAGAGTTGCGTTAAAAGTTACCAACCTGCATGTAGCATTTCGGAGTTTTGATTCAATGTGTGAAATAATTCAATCTATTAGCCATTGCAATCTTGATTAAATCATTTAACAAGGATTTCAAAGTTTTGGAATTCAAATTCATGTCCTTAGAAAGTAGTTGTATTTTCACAACTTCCGCTTTGAATATTTTACAAAGTCTGGAAATAATGACCGTCTGTTGCATCGGCTCTGAAATAACTTCACCATGAGCATCAAACACCACTGTGTTCTGCCTGAAAATGTCTTGCTTGTTTAAGATATGGTGGCACATTTGGGTGACTTTAGGCTTGCCAAGCGCTTAGGAGGAATTGCCGCAATTGGTTTATGACCTCCATTCTCTTTTGAAACTAGAACTTAAAATTTTCTATCTCAAGACCATCGGCATCTTTTTTCCTCGATTTTTCAACAATTATGTGAACGAATTTTCTTGCAATTGCATGAAGAATATGGGATATCAAGGATCATTTCTACCGAGTGAAGGTGATGTATACTCCCGGCAAATGCATTTTACTGCAAAAAAGATCAAAACTAGGTATCAGAAAGCTGTAAAACAATCAAAACTAGGTATCAGAAAGCTGTAAAACAAAGATCATTGTATCATGTTATGTTACAGGAATTTTTCATCCATTACATTTGAATATGATCGTTCAAATATAATTTCTATCAACCAAATTCTCATATTAATGCAGTGAAAGAAAATGAAGGTAACACAAGTACAATGCAAACCGACACAAACCAGAGGGGTGGCTAATTGCACAAATTAGCAGATCTGAAGGCAATAGTACTAGAACTTACAAAATTTGCTTCTAATGTTCAATTAACCAAATCAAACAAAATCGCTGTTAAGAATGTGATTTGACAATTAAAACAAAAAATTATCCAAAATTTAGGAAAAGTGAACAAGCAAAGCTAACCGATAAACAAAACACATACATGTTTAAGCTTTCATTCATCATCCTGGCTTCGCAACCGAGCAAGTTTGTTAGTGACAACAATATCAAGCTGTGCTGCTCGTTCCACGATCTCTTTTCTCTTCTTTGTGGAAACGTCATGGGCAATCTCAGCAGACTATGTCCTGAGAAGCAATGAAGTAAAACATTAAGAACACAAACATAAACTATATACATTGAAAATGATTAATCAGTGAGTTAACAACAGCACCTGTTGTGCATCATCAACAGTTCAAGCCCTCCAACATTGTGCAAAACAAATTTCTTAAAGCCATTCGGAAGATAGTGACGAGTCTTCTTGTCAGAACCATAACCAATATTGGGCATCTGCATCCTTTGAACTTTCTTCTTACACGAGAATCAATACCCTTTGGTCTCCGCCAATTTGTCTGTTGTCAACCAACAGAATATCCACAGTAAGACTAGTTTCAAATATTCAATATTAACATAATCAAGTTATATGAGCATGGAAAAGCAGCATAGAAATGTGACCAGGGATTTAGTAACAGAAAGCTTGTGATAGAAAGAAGCTAACCGTGTCGCAAGACCTGTTAACATTTTTATCCACCCTTAAAACGAAATGTCTAGTTACAAATACATAAAAACTAGACATTAGATACCATGGGTGAGAACCCTTCTCATGAACTTTTCCAAGAGGCAGGAGCAAATTGAAACTAAGCAAGGAAAGTTTAATGTTGAACTTTTTACCTATATCAGTAACTTCAAGACTAAGCTACAGTATAATTTTTTAATAAAGATCAGCAATCTCAGCCGAAAGATGGTGAATATTTATATAATCATCATAAGACACATCAGGTTTGATGATTCATTTTCATCATAGATTGCAGCAACTGACAAAAAAAGGAGGAAAACAACAGTTAAATCAATTAAAATTTGACCCCAAATTCCCAGAAAATTAAACAAAATATGCAAAAGAGATCAGATGGTAGTGCATGTTCGTATTCATCATTCAAATGCAGAAATGATGGATAAGTATCATCACACCTACTTGCATATCTTAAAAAAATCAGATCCTCTGAAGCATAAAAAATAGAACTATTAACTTATTGCAATTTCTGTTAGGCAAATTAAAAAATTGAAAATAATCATAAAAAGAATATTTTACAGTTTACAACCCATTGGAGTAATGGTAAATGGATCAGATAGTCGATCGCTAATGTCTCAGCATATTGCAACTCAGACTGGGTGTCAAATGTCTATCTTCATATCCACATTCTATCAAATTTTAAAAAAATAAGATTTTTAGACAAAATTTTGCAAACAAGTGAAGCTGCAGACAATAATTACAAGTGGAAATCAGATAAAAATGTCAATCACCAATTTTGCATATGAAGACATTAATATATGCAAAGTAAGACTGGGGCGACAATAACTATCATCATGTTCCCTTTTTGTCCTTTGAAAAACATAGCTCAAACAAAAACATTTGACCCATATCATTAATTTCAGGACTGAGCTACAATAAAATGTTTGAATAAAGATCAGCAATCTCAGCCGAAAGATGGTGATTATTTATATAATCATCATAACATAAATCAGGTTTGATTATTCATTTTCATCATAGATTGCAGCAACTGACGGAAAAACGAGGCAAGAAACAATTAAATCAATTAAAATTTGACCCCCAATTCCCAAAAAAGTAAAGAAAATATGCAAAAAGAGATCAGATGGTAGTGCATGTTTGTATTCATCATTCAAATGCAGAAATGATGGATAAGTTTCATCACACCTCCTTGCATATCTTTTGAAAAAATCAAATCTTATTAAGCAATAAAAAAACTAGAGCTTATTGATTTTATTTTTTATTTTTTGCAAATTAAAGAATAAAATATAGTCAATAAAAGTGAATATTTTACAGTTTACACCCCTCATTGGAGTAATGGTAAATGGATCAGATAGTCGATCGCTAATGTCTCAGCATATTGCAACTCAGACTGGGTGTCAAATATCTTTCTTCATATCCACATTCAATCAAATTTTAAAAAAAAACAAGATTTTTAAACAAAATTTTGCAAACAAGTGAAGCTGCAGACAATAATTACAAGTGGAAATCAGATAAAAATGTCAATCACCAATTTTGCATATGAAGACATTAATATATGCAAAGTAAGACTGGGGCGACAATAACTATCATCATTTTCCCCTTTTTTTTCTCAAAAAAACAAAGCTCAAAATAAAAAAGACTGAAGAAAAAAAATCAAAGCTTGAAAGATAATGGAATATCTTTTAATATAACTTGACGGAGATTTTGCGATCGCTCTGAGGTCTCTTGAACTTCTTGACTCTCTTCTTCACGATTTTCTTACTTAAAAGGGGAACAGCCATTTATTCTTCTTACCTCCTATGCCATTAATAAAGAACAATGTTGATGGAAGAAATCTAAAGAAGCAAAGCAAAAGGAAGAGCTGTATATTTACTGGGAAATTAGGGTTTTGGGTTGGCCGCCCGGTTTCGCTTCTATGGAGTTGTGGCAGCTTATATAATGGTATTTGGTGCGAAGATTTTTAGGGTTATATTCCATTTTGGGAAAAATACACAGTTGGTCACTCAACTTTCAAAGGTTTTTATTTTGCGCACCAAAAAATAAAACATTTCATTTTAGACACTACCGTTAAAATTGTTTTCATTTTGGTCACCAACAGTTAATTCAATGGTTTTTTACATTCATTTTAGTCACTCAACTTTAGTAAATTTTTATTTTGATCACTTCTTTTATCTTTTTAAATTCTTTTTTAATTTTATCAGAACTAATTTTATTTTTTTAATAAAAGGGAAAAACTTGGGTGTATAAGAAAATGTTAGGTTTTTACATTAAAAAAATTTTATCTTTTTATTTTCTTTTTTAGGATTGGTTTTAGTTTTTTGTCCAATAAAATGGTAAAATATGGAGTTTTACAGATAATTAATTGAGTTTTATAGGAAAATTTTGTGTCATTTCAAGAAAAATCTTTTATCTTTTTCTTAAAAAGAAATCATTTTCTAAAATTAAATTTAAATTTTCTCCAAGAAAAAGTTGGGGTTTTAGAAGGAATTATGTAAGTTTTTATAAGGAAAAACATTTTATTTTTTTATTTTCCTTTTTTCTCTTTTTAAATCGATTTTATTTTTTCTTGGTAGTAAGAGAAAATTTGAGTTTTCCAGTGAACTACTTGTGTTTTAAAAGGAAAAACCTAAACATTTATAATGAATTGAGTTATAAGGAAAAACTTAAAGTTTCATCACCCGTAGTTGAATAACTCAATTCACTAATAAACTTAGTTTTTTTTTTTCTTTTTTTGAAAAAATAAAATTAATTTCAAAATGAAATGAGCTATCAAAATGAAAAAATTTAAAGTTGGATGACTAAAATGAGTATACAATAACATTGAATTATTGGTGGGTAATCAACGTAAGAATAATTTTTAACAGTAGTGCTTAAAATGAAAATAGTTTTTGACCGCAATGCATAAAATTAAGATTTTTATTTTCCAATGCTCAAAACAAAAACTTGTGAAATTTTGGTGACCAATTGTATAGTTTACCATTTTATTTTTAGGGTTTTGTTGAGTTTACCATTTTAATTAGGAGTTAGTCTATGTACTTTTTTATTTCAAAATTCAATTATTTCTACAAGCCTAACTATTTTAATTATAGTAATTTCTTCTCGGGTGATCCATGAGTGGTTAAATTCAAATATTCAAAACCCTTCAAGGTAGACCATGGGAGAGGTAAACTGGTCTTGCTTAATTAGTTTGTTTGCTTGGCGTACATGAAACAATAGAAATATTTTCACTTTACAGGGCATAACTTGGAGTCCCTTCAAGATTGTTAGAGTCTCTTATGGTTGGGTTAAACCTAATGACTCAGCTTACATGAAGACTCATTAATGCGGCATGAAACTAGATTTGGAAATTCTTTGCCAAGTAATTGCGTCCATTTCAGCACTGATGGTGCCATTAAGACAGACTTAGTAACTGTATCAGCTGGGGGAGTTTGATGTTACAGAAATGGAGATTGGATTTTGGGGTACAACTATTATTTGGGGTATTGTTTAGTCTTTGATGCCGATTTATAGAGTATTCTAAATGGTTTGGTTATTCTTTAAGGTCACAGGTACCAATGGGTGACAATTCAAAGTGATTGCTTGAAGGTGGCTTAGGTTCTCCAAAACACTTTATCGGCAACATCGAGTTCTGCTTTGATCAGGTATATCTAAAAAATTTTGATGCATGTCAAGCACTGGCCTTTACGACACGTCTCAAGGAAAGATAACCAAGCTACTGACTGCATAGCTAAAATGGTTTCAAATATGAAAAAGAGTCTGCAAGTGTTCGATGATCCTCCTAGGGAGATGCTAGCAATTCTTTACTCTGATAAAGCAAGTGGTATTTTTGCTCAATTTAATATAATGTAATTCAACTGATTTGTTTATTTTCACAAAAAAAAATCAATTCAAATGATTATTTGTAAAACGAATCAAATCGCAAATATATCTATACAATCGTATAGGCAACTTAAATGATTTATTCTTTAAAAGACAATGCCTTTAAAATAGAAAAAAAATTGTTCCTTTTATTAATATACGATGTCTAAATTATTCATAAAATAAGTATAAATATGCTTATGATTTAATTCACACATTTTAAATATATTACATGCTCGAATTGAACTGATATTTCATGTTTAAATTAATAGTGTAATTGAAAGAAGAATCTAATTATTTAGTATTGATATTTTTTTAGACTTAATTAAAATATTTAAAAGTGTGAGTACCGATTCAAAATCTGAACCATTAACCTTTTTTAAAACTTTCTTTTATTGATGTATTTTGAGTCATGGATGGTATCCATCAGATTTATCAGCTTAATATTTATGATGATAATTTAAAAATTAAGGTTTCATTGTGAAATTCATCCCCTATTTTATGAAAAGTGGAAGTAAATTTATTTATTTCACTTTACAAAAATTGAAAAATTATCCTAATTGTTAATTTAACTGCTGATTTTTATTAATTATTTGCATATAAATTGTTAACTACTAATTTCCGTATAATCAATTTAACTGATAAAATTTAACAATATTACTTAATAGAACTTTTTAATTTTTCATAAAATACAATCAGATTATGATAAATTAAAATACAGAAACTGACTTTTATTTTCTTTTTCTTGTTTTGTAAAGTAGAGACGAAAATTCATAGTTAAATTAAAAATAAATTAAAAATAATATATATTTTCATCAATTAAAAACATGTTTTACATCCATAATTTCATATATATACACAAGTGGTGACTGGTGAGGGTAGGATTGGATTTTTCTTTTTCTTTTTTCTTTGAAGCATTTCTAAAAAATCAATTCCTCCTTTCCTATGAATACTCTTAAAAAAAAAAGGAAAAAAAGAAGCCAAACAAATAGAATTTTAATGAAGTTAAAAAGCAAAGCTTTTCATTCTATTCTGTGATTTCCATAACACAAAGCTTATCCAAAGAACATGCATTTATGCAACTGAAAATTGTAGAATAAAACTCGTAGGAGTTAGGAGATGAAGGTTCAACGTGAACCCATTTTTTCTCAACTAGCTCCACATGTGAATTTGGCTTTGCTATGGCGTAGAATTGAAGTTTATGTATCTGCCTTGTCAGCTTCTTCATTGTATCTATTGAGAATACCATGCCGAAGCCTTCCTCAACATCCTCCGAATGTTCAAAAATTTGAATGCCAATCTCTGATTCCTTTTCGTTAACTAATCCGAGGAGCAGCCGTGAGCTCCTGCTGATATATCTTTCACCATTGCATACCTGCAAGATGAGCATTGTACTATATAAATGCATGTATATTGTATTATATGAATGCAAATGCAAGAACTCGGTTGAATGGATGAATCCACCAGTTTAAGTGTTTCTGTGGAAAGACATTTGACTTGCTTCTCGAGTCTGTTATAAACACATAGGCATGCATACAAAAGAACTGTAACAAAGCATGACAATGCCCAGGAATAGTTTGTATGTAGTTTACTCCTCCAAATAATATCATAGTTGGCTTTTCTCTACACACAATCAAAACACAACCGTCATGGTACTTTCGGATTGGAAGTATATTAAAATGCTTTTCTAGTTTTTCTTCTAGCATATCACAATCCAGTTAGATACCAAATTCACTAAATCAGTGAATGGTAATAGATTTCAGTTGAGAAAATTGGCAACGTTGCGCTCATGACTTCATGGAAGCAAAACCTACTTTCGGACTTGATTCACGAGGCTCTTATTATTCTTTTGGAGTATTGACAACAAATATAAATGTCTTAAAAGTTTAGAAAAATAAATAAATAAAGATTTTAAAGTCTTAGCCTGTTCTTTTTCATGGAAAACAGACAGAAATTTTTTGAACTTTAAACTATAACAAGGCTTCTAACCTGAATATACTTGATGCCATTCTGTGCAAGATTCTCCATGATATTGTCTGATGAAAGCAAGCTAATGACTCCTCCTGATCCAACCGGTGATTGCAAAATCTCCCAAGGTGATTTCATCAAAATCTTATGCCTGTTTTGTTCCAACAAACTGCTAACAACTGGCAGCCTCTCTTCTTCCAAGAACCAAACCTGAAATTTGGTTGGTAAATAAAGGTGCTAGTATGTATATATTTGTCTAACACCCTGAATAAAAGCATTCCACATCCAACATTTTCAACTAAGAAATAACATTAAATTACAAACATGATCTTAAGGATAAGTTCGTACTCGACATTGGGATTCAACCAAAACCAAAAGCTTGTGAATACTCAACCGTTATTACTAAATGTTAAAACATTAGACCAAAACCAAATGTTTGTGATTACTCAACTGGTATTGCTAAATGTTAACGTTAGGTGCCTCAGGAGATTTGATTTAATGAAGATCAGACCTCTATTCCTGAAGTAGAAGGTATAGCTAGCAAAACTTTCATTACAGGCAGACATAATTCTAATTTACACTCAGGATGTAGAAAATAACAAAAAATAACATTTAAAAACCAAAGCTATCCACACTGAAATATGATAACAAAACCTTCAGCCTGTAATTAAGGTTACACATATCTTTACTCAATGGCTTGTGTTTTAGCCTTGTAGGTCATTCAAAGATCACTACCCAAAAGCGGAAACGAAAATAACAAGATAATTCCATGATTATAACACTGACCTTTTCAGGGTCAAATCCAAAATAATTGTTACTTGAGAATAGCTTCTTCATAGAAATGATTTCATCGGCTAGGCTAATCAAAACCAGTGGCATAGATGATCTATATTCAGCCTGCAAGCATCGAGCAACAAAATTTTACATTCATAAATTTGAACTTTAGTATGAATCAAAATTTTAAAAACATGATGTTGCAGAAAATAATATTATTCTAACAGCAGTAGCTTATAAATAAAAAAATTTCATTTGCATGAACCAGCGACACTGACAAACTAAGAAAAGTTTCCCAAATGAAAGTTCTTATCTCAGCATCACCTTCACAAACCTCTCGTCGTCACAAAGCAACATCTGAAGGGAGGATGTTTCAGAATTCTCCCTGCTTGTTGAGGAAGAGAGAATGAGGTCATATTCTTTTCCCCGGTTCTTATGGTCACTCATATCTAAAACAACTGCAACTTTGCCCTTAGAAATAAGCTGAAGTGCCTTTTCTTGCAAAGTGAAATTTGTTCCCAGCTTCTCTTCACTTGTCGATGGAGTAAAGCGTTTTTCTGATATCCTCAATCTATTTCTCACCAGCTTAGTTCCGGTGAGTGATTCAGTTATAGTCCATCTGGTTGAAGAAGCAACACCAAAAGCAAGAATTAATAATTTAGCCACCACTGTAAAACACCATCACCACTTAATACACTATATAGAGAATGCCTTCTAATCCTTATGGAGTTTAAGATGAAAAGTAATGATTTCTTTTTCCACCCTATTTGAAGAGAATAGAATATATGATCAATTTTTTCAACAATTAAAAAGTTTTGATGAGTGCAAAGCGAGGAAAAGAATGAACTAAGGTATTGAAAGGTTAATGGTACGTGAAACAGGCCAAGACAAGTAAAAATATCAACTGCTTATGGCCTAAGACAAGAACTAGACATGTATAGAACAAAAATACCATCCAGTCTGAACCAGAATTAAGGCATGTATCCTTGATGGCTATCTACTATGAGTGTGTTTCTACATTATACATACATATATAAAAGCTTCACCTCTTTGAAGCTATCTCAACATTCTCCAATGCCTGCTGAAGCAATTTGGAATTAACACTGACAATCTGATCGGCAAGTAAGCTTGCTTGGGATTTCTCTCCAAATCTGAACCCATGAAATACATGTTGCTGCTCCATTTCACTCAATTTCTTTTTTGCAGCTATTAACCGCTTTTGGAACCTTTTCCTTTCTTTCCATTCCTGAAATATGCCTCAAAATTTAAGTACTCTATATGAAAAAGTTTTACATGAAAATATAATGGATTTCAGGAGTAAGCAGAACACGGTTTAGGAGAAATCTTGGCAAGAAATGAACAACGAATCGAGTAGATACAAAAAAATATGGCTCACAAGTTGGCGCCTTTCTTTCTTGGACCTCTCAACAGAGCGTACGTTTAGCTCGAGGAGTCCCTTTGGAGGAGTAATCAGCATTTCTCTTCTATTCATATCAACATTAGGAACAATTTCCTTGACAAATGGTACCCAAACCAAGGGACCAGAATCACCAGCTTCAGCCAAACTAGATAACTCCTCACTTCCATTAGGCATAGGTTCGGCTGATTTGAGCATGACATGTAAGAGATCATTAGCTCCACTATTGAAAACATTAACAACTGTCCCCACAACTTCACCAGTTTCCTGAAGGAAGGCATTATATACAAGTCTTAAAAATTAGCTTCTTTAATCATAACAAAATTAACAAATAAATAAACAATCATCTAAAATATGAGAAAGAAAGAGATAAAGTTGAATGAAGAGCACAGATAAATTAATACACTTATCACAGCAAATTAATTGTTATGATAAAAAGATCTAAAAGCCAAATTCAACAGTTAAGCTGTGTCGAAAGGTGGTTTCTAGATTTTCCTATGAAAACTTAATGTCTGGCCCTAAATATTGGACTGAACGAACTGTTCATATGTAAATGAAAGAAGTAAAAGAAAAATAAATATATAAATAACAAAAAGATTATGCTTTTACAGAACTTGTCAGATTGGTATATGGAATTAGGGGTGTTAACGAGACATTGATACTCATAAGCTACTCGAGTTCAACTCAAAAAAACTCGAACTCGATTCAATAATTATCGAACCCAGCTCAAGCTCAAGCAACTCAAACGGCTTGCAAGCCTTATCAAGCTTTTTAATTTTAATATATATTTTAAATATTTTTATATTCTTAAATCACGTTATTGCCTTTACTATATATTATTAACCCTAAGCTTACTTATCGAACCGCGCTCAAGCTCAAACTCAAATACACAAGAGCATAATCAAGCTCGAGTTAGACCTTGAATACGAAAATTGATAAACTAGCTTAATCAAGCTCAAGCTAAGTATTGAGCTTCGAATTTCGAGTCAAGCTTGCTAGTATTCAGGCTCAGATCGACTCAGTTACACCAGTATATGGAATATTAAGGGCTGATGAGCAAATAAGTACATTACCTTGAGAATGACTCTCATTCCAACAAGATCACGAGTATAAAATTCACCTTCTTCCAAATGTGGTCTATCTTCTTCCTCTGCCAATAAAGTTGAACCTACAAGTTGCCTAGCCTGAAAAATAAGAACTTTAAGTGTTTAATTAGGAGAAAGTGAAAGCAAGCATAGAAAAAATCAAAGGAGACATCTAAAGGAAAGAGGCAATCATTAGTATAATGTAAACAAATGTAAAGAACAAACTTTGTCTAATCATCTCACTTGATCCACTGTTTCAATCCCACTGAAGCTGAGTATCCAACTCTTCTTTCCATGATGTTCCCTTCCTTCAACAAGCTCTACTTCTTTAATTGTTTCTTTACCTGAAACTTGTTGCTTTAACCATCTTCTCCCAGCCTGAAAATGAATCAATTTTTCATAAGACAAAAAAAACAACAATTTTTTTAAGGCATTAAGCTAATGAAAGAAGAAGAATAGGATTCTAGAACATGTCCTACCTTGCAAAACCGCAGTTCAGTAAAATCAGTGTTGGGTTTTATACAAATTTCTCCTTGTAGCCCATGAACACTGGATATGTACCCAATTTCAACAAAACTAGAAACGTTCTTGCTAGCTTCAATCATTTCTTCAGTAGCTGAAGTAGCCAAGTTGATGTTAATATACACAACAATTGAAAATAAATGAAATATCAAAACCCCAACAAGTAAGAAACAAAAAAAAACAAAAAAAGCAAAACCCATTATGAATAACCCACAAATTGAGCCAAAAACTGCTAAAAATTAGAAGTAAAGGAAAGAGTTACCAGTGCTGTGCAAAGGAGAAAAGCCATGGCGCTGACCGTGGAGACGATTCAATGGGAAGCGGAGAGAAGAGAAAGCAAAGAGAGAAGGAGAGAAACGGATTCTGATGGGAACTGTGAGTGGACGACATGTGTGAAGATAGGTTGGCGGTGAAGATATTGGATTCGAAGAACAAAGAAGTGAAGCTTTTTGCATCTTTGGTTTCTGCTCACAGTTTCAGTTTAACTGTTTAAACTTTCAGTCATCGACTAATGAGGAAGGAAGAACATATGGTTTTATCTCATATCGTTTCACTGGATATTTTGTTTGAGTAAAATATCAAACGATGTTTTCCACACTTACGTGATTGAGAAATATTTAAAAAAACTGGGTGAGAACAAAAATTGTAAAAAAAAAAAATTATGGTTAAATATTTTAAGTTAGAAGGATTTAAATTATTAATTTTTTTATAAAATATAAAAATAAAAATACTATTATTATAATATAAATTATTTTTGTAAAAAAATTACTTTTGTTATTAAAAATAATATTTTTTTATAAACGAAAATACTCTTAATTGTTTAAACACTTAAAAAGAATTTATAAGCGTTAAAAGTACTAAGTCATTTTCAAGTGTTCAATTTATCAGAATTTGTAAACTGACTTCAAAGATATCAACCCCTTAACCCTAAGTGTTTATGCATATGATTTATATATCAGACCGCTACCTCATTAGCTCTAGTACTCAAGAATAAAATTTATTTTATGAGTATTTAATGGTATCAAAACACAAATAAGGAAGTATCATATCCCAATATAAATGTAATAGAATATGAGCTTTAAGATCTGATACCTAAGACTATAACAATCATATTATTGTAAGTATGATATCGAAACCTAAGGCTTAGGTAGGTTTCTACAACTACACTTAATGCTTGAGTAAATGTCTTCAACAGCTCAAACTTTAAACAACTAGAAATCACTGGGAAAATATAAATAGAGTTCAAAAACATACAAGAAACAAGTTTATAATGCTTATTGTGCAAAATTCAAATATTTCATTTGTAATTCTAATATTTCTCTGTACGCACTTGGGGTTTCATTAACTTTATTATTTCAAGTACTATAATTTATTATATATCAACCTTTTAAGAAGTATTACTTGTTTCAATTCTATTTCTCAAAACTGTGAGAGGCTACTTGAAGTTTTGAATAGAATATTTGAAGAAAAAGTGATTCTATCCTACATACTTAAAAGGTAGTATTGTAAAGATAGCATTTGAGTTTTATATAATTAATCTATTTAATAATAGAGATAACCTAAATTGATCTAGTCTCTATAATAATAATAAAACTTAATTGATATACTTACCTATAGTATAGATACTAGACTCTTATAAAATATATCTATAATAAATTATATAGAAATCAAATGAAACTTTAGTTGAATTAGTCAAATTAAATTTTGTTGATGATGACTTTAGGTATTTTATAAATTTTTTGTATAAAATGATAAAATTACACTTATTATTTTGTAAAAAAGAATAAGGTAGTTTTTAGTTATTTTCCAATTGAATCGATGTCAAGTTAATTCGTGACACCAACTCAACCAGACATATTATATACGATATAAATAGATATTTATTTTTAGAATTAAAACAATCAACACCACCATTAAGCACATCAAATATTGACATTGTTTATTTTGAAGAATTTATATAAACTATTAAAAAATAAATGATCGTATAATGATATAAACATGAGTTAACCGAACACATACCCTATCAAAAAGCTTTATATTAATGTAGATTAAATTATGCCATACTCATAATAAATGTGAAAAAAATTCACGTCAAAACATATTTATAAAAAAAATTTAATATAAATAATAAATGAAACTTTGATTAAAATAATAAAATTGTGGCTCGGAGGATTTTGGTGTCCTGAGTTTTAAGTCTCACTACTTGCAAATGTATTATGGGTTTGATTTTCATTTTAGATTTTTTTAATAAAAGTTACATTAAAAACAAATTTATAACAATATTAGTTATTTAAAAAAAGGTTCGGGTAAACTACAAAAATAATTGTTTATGTATGGTTTAGATTATATTATGGTCACTGAACTTTAATTTGTCATGTCTTGATCATTAACATTATCAAATTATAACGTAACGTTTTGGTCATTGTGTCTAACTTGACATTAATAGTGTTATGAAAATCTAATGTGGTCCATTAAATGTTGATATGACTTTCGTTTCAATAACTCATAATTTAAAACTTGTTTTTTTTTAAATTTTTTTTTAACTTTTTTCTTTTATTATTATTCTTTTCCTTTCTTCTTACTCGTCTCTCCCTCTTTTGTTTTTGCTTTCTCTTTTTCTCTTTTATTTTATTTTTTTTGTTGAGACAAATTAAGTTGAAAGTTGTTAAATGGCACTTGGCAATATGGCAAATTGCCACTAAAGTGGTATAAATACTTTCCTTTTTTTTAGTTTGACAATTTAATAAATAAAACTTTTGGATTTGTTAATGTGTTGTCTCAGTATCATGAACTTTGATTTTCATGTGCAATTATATACATAAATTCTAATTGTGGTTCTAATGTATACTTAAAACTTTAATTTTGATTTAATCATACACATTTAAAGAAATAATACATCGATTTATTTTTATATTGAACAAATATAATTATCCATGTATGCAATATATAGACATAAAATGATGTTAATAATTGTGTTAATAATTTACAAGAATTTGATTAAATTAAAATTTTATTTATAAAATTACTCAAAATCAAAATCATATATATATAATTACACATTAAACTATAATTCATATATAATTTTATGATTTATCCCTAAAATTTTATATATAAATATATACTTTCAAAACAAATAATAAAAAAATACATATATACAACATTTAATCAATTGTTAATAACTTATTCGATACAGTGTATGATACAGTAAGGAAAATCACTAGTTTTTATTTTTCATATTTTAACCATCACTTAAATAAAATTAAAAAAAAAAGGAATATTCCGACAGCATATTCTTAGAGAAAAAAAGGTTGTCTCAATGATAGAACTCAAAGACTGAATTTATATTATCAGATGTTACTTTATACCAACTTTTACTCACCATTTGTGATTAAAACATTTTGGTGATATATATAATAGGATTTATATTATTTTATGTATTATCGATGATATTATTAATTTTGTATAATATATAAGGTTAAATTTTGGTGTATTAATTTATTAAAAATCTTCATATATTTATTTTAATATTATTATTTTTACTATATTATAAAATATATGTCATGTTTTAATTTTAATTCTAATATTTAAATATAACAATAACAACGTATCAAATCTTTATATAATCTCATACATGACAAAATTATTGTCTTGTAATATGCTTTTGATCGTGACCCACTAATTATTTTATGATTATATATCATCATGATAATTTATTTATCCCCTTTTGGTGCCCTTTATTTTTAGTAAACTAAATTAAATTTCCTTATTTTCAATATTTAAGATATAAATATATATTATTTTTTATAAATCTTTCCTCAAACTAAAACATGAGAAATTGTTTTATGAATTATTTACATCACATCATTTATGGTATCTTTTTAATTATTTAATGATATTTCAATAAAATTTTCATATCATTGACACATAATTTTAGTAATTTTTTTACCCTAAAAGCTAAACCTTGAACTCGAATCCAAACCTCGAATCTCGAATCTCAAATCCTAAACCCTAAAATTGAGCATCTAACTTGAACCTTAAACCTTAAACCTTAAACTTGAACCTCAAACCCTCAAGATTTTAAGTTTATGGTTCAATGTTTATATTATGAGTTTAGTATTTGAAGTTTAGGGTCAAAGTTTAATATTTTGAGCTCGAGATTAGATTCGAGGTTCTTAGTTTCAGATTTAGGGTAAAAAACCAAAATTATATGTTAAATATATAAAAAAATTCCTAAAATATTATTAAATAATTAAAAAAAGAAAATAAATGATTGGTAAAAAAGTGCATAAAATAATTTCCCCTGTTTTCTAAGACTCCCTCATTAATAAAAAAACTATTAAAATATGATTATTGGATTTAATAAATCTTTTAAATTATAAATATTGTATAAAAGCTTTTTATTTTTAGAAAGCATCAAATAACTTGTAATACAAATTAAGTAATATTTATAAAATATTCTAATTAATGCACGATTTCTTGTAGATTCAATATAAATAATATATTGAATATTAATTTTTAAATAATAAATCGGATCACACAAAGATAAACATTATTGACTTGTAAACCTGCCTAGAGTGTGAACAAAAAAAGGTGCTTATCTACGGATTTAATCCTGCCACGTCATCCTTATGCTTTTTATCAACACATTATCCATTTTAATTTACGTACCAAAGTAAATAAAAATTGTTATTTTTAGTAATAATTTTTTTATCTTTTAATTTTCCAATTCTTTATTAAATTCTCTTATTTTGAACATTTCCTTTTAACTTTTAATTTTTTATACCAAAAAAGTCCAAGTATTATCGTATCCACGTCCTCATCCCCACGATTTCCACCAATCTCAACTTAATGGCAATTTTGCAATTTTACCTCAACGCCGGGTCAAGTTTGAATTAAACTCTATCAACAAAGTAAAAATATTTTATATTTGTTTTTTATATTTTATCGAACTTGTTTTTCGGACCCCAAAAATATATTTAAATACAGTTAAATTCCCCACATTCTCAACACAATTCTTTTATTGGTTTATTTATACTTCTAGTCTCTATACTATTTTAACTTTAAAAATTTTGTTCCTATATTATTTGACAGTCTAGCTCCTCTGTTTTTTTAATCAAAAAACTTGATCTTTCTTTTTGTATAATTTAAAATTAAAATCCAATTCAAAATACTATCAATACATTTTTTAAAATTTGAAAATATAATTTTTTTCGGTACAAACAGAAACATAAAGCTATAATTAGATTAAGTGGGGCAAAGTTATTCCAGAGCGATCATCATGTAGCTTTTGAAGAATTTTATTCGAGGGTTGCATACAGCTAAACATGCTCAAAGGCCTTGAAAATGTCATTATTGCCAGCCTGTCAAGTACTCTTTTACCCTCTTTGAGTATATGCGTCACCCTAATCATCTAAAGATGTTGAATAATTTCTTTAATAGCTCGTAACATGGCTGAATGGTGAAACTCAATTGACACATCTTGAATCAATCGGATTGTAGTCATACTATCCATCTAAAGGACAACTCGTTGAAGGCCTAGACTCAAACTCTTTAAAATATAACATTTTAATATTTAAAGATTTAATTTAAAAATTAAATAAAAATTGGCAATGAATATAGAAATTTAATATAAATAAGTTAACAAATTCATTAATTGCACATTAATTTTTAAAGCAGACAAGTATAAGGACTTAAATTGATAGAATTAAAAATAAAAGAACTAAATTTCAATAATGAGAAGACTTACAGTGACTGAGTAATAATTAGACCTTTTCTATTTCTCTCTCTTTCTCCATTTCAATCATTCTCTGCTCTTTTAACTCCACTCGTCCAATCATCATTATTTCACAAAGAATTTTTTTTTTAAAGAAAAAAATTGAAAAAGAAAAACCATTAAAGTCTTATAAAGAGGGAAAGAGAAAGCAAAGTACTTTTTACTTCAAATTCTCTCTCTCTTCACGGCTCTCTCTGTTTGTTTGCGTGTGATCGTGGCAGAGAGTCTTTCTATTGAAAATCAGTTAAATTATTTTCCCTTTAATTTTTCACACTCTTTGAACCTCATTCAGGTAATCTTGTTTTTTTTTTCTTTCTTTTTCCTTTTATGTCCAATTTACTGTTTTGGTGGGTTTCTTTTATGATTTTTATTAGAATATTGAAAAAATTATGTTTTTTTGGGTCTAATGTGAATTAGGTTTTTGTTTTTGAGCAAAAAAGTTTGAGCCTTGATATTAAAGTTAGCATCTTTCTGGGTTTTGTTTGTCTTTGAGTTTGCCGTTATTGTTTTCTGATATTGGATATTAAAGAATAGTTTGATTGCTATTGTAGGAGTATTGCTCAAAACACTGATTTTTCAGCTGCTATACCTAACGAATATATAAATATACTATGTGCCTTTTGGACCTTTTTATAATCTTAATTTTGCTGAAGGTTTTTTTTTTCCTGTGGATTTTGGATTTGGTATTGGTCTCACTTTTATACAGTGATGAATTTGGAGAATCAGAACTTAGGTTAGTAAATAGATAAAAAAAAAAAGAAAAAAAAAGGATAAGACTTCTGAATTTTACTTGAACTTCAATTCCATTTTGAAGTCTTCAACTTATTTAGGCTTAAAAGGTCTGGATTTTTTGTGATACCATTTCATCATGTTTCATGGTGTGAGGATCTTTCAAAGTTAATTATGTAGGCTGTTGGTTTGACTTTATATTTAACTTTTCCATGTTCCCTTCAGAACACTTTTGAGATTATGTTTCTTTCTATTCTTAGTAGCAAATTGGTTGTCAAGCATGCAATGATCTATGTTTCATAAGGTTGATATATATTTTGTTCCCTTGTTCTTGGCAGAAAAAGGCAATGCAATGAAGCAGTCTGTTGACCATTTGGTTTCAGGTAATTTTACGATTGTTCATGTTATACTGCCAATGCGCAATGTGTGTTTTTTTTATTTAATTGATCTTGTTAATTGTGTGTGGTCTAGATCCTACTAAGATTCCAACAGCAAATGCATCTAAGAAAGTGGAAAGTGCATGGGGGATTTTATCTGGTTCTGATGCATACCATGCCTCAACTGATGCTACCCTCTTTTCTAGCTCATTGCCTGTTCTTCCACATGAAAAATGTAAGTGTTAGCACTTTTTTAAAGACTATCTACTGTATTAAGGAAAGACTGACCTTATTTTGACTATATGCAGTGAACTTAAATGATACGGACAATAATTATCAATCTATTGATGGTATTACATCTGATCTAAATAACCTACGTCAAGATGTGGAAGGCAATGATCCACTTGGGGATATTGAAGCTCATGCACTTGGAAACTTGCTTCCTGATGATGAGAATGAGCTTTTAGCAGGCATAATGGATGATTTTGATTTAAGTGGGTTGCCTAATTCACTGGAAGATCTAGAGGAGTATGATCTTTTTGGTAGTGGTGGAGGTATGGAATTAGAAACTGATCCACAGGAGAGCCTGACCATCGGCATGTCAAAAGTGAGTCTCTCTGATGCTGTTGTTGGGAATGGCATGCCCCCTTATGGCCTTCCAAATGGTGTTGGAACTATAGCTGGGGAACATCCGTATGGAGAACATCCTTCGAGGACATTATTTGTTCGTAATATAAATAGCAATGTTGAGGATTCTGAATTAAGAGCTCTTTTTGAGGTAATTAATTCTTCAAATTATTTCCGATGACATTCCTTGACACTGCATTTTCAGAGCTGCTGTGTAAAAGGCATTCTGCTTTTGGAAATACTTCCATTATTTTGTCCGTTTTTCATATATGCATTGCTTGAAATTGTAATACATTGCCCTTAGAACCAGAAATGCCCTTAGAACCAGTTTTTCAAGATAAAATTAGTTGGGCAATATGAAATTGTAACTATATGTTCCCTTAATTCTAGAATGAAATTTTGAATTGTTAGATTATACGGTTATCAATCCAAACCTGTTGTTTCTCTGCTCTTTGATGCTCGAGAACTACAAGTCACTTCCAATCTTTTCTGATTCAACTGCTACATTTATTTTTCTCCTTTTTGCAGCAATATGGTGATATTAGAACTCTGTACACAGCATGTAAACATCGGGGCTTTGTGATGATATCCTATTATGACATTCGTGCTGCTCGAACAGCTATGCGTGCATTACAGAACAAGCCACTAAGACGGAGAAAACTTGACATTCACTTCTCAATTCCTAAGGTTTAGAACATTTTTATTCCCGAATAATTTCTTCTGCCATGGTTTTGTTTTTATTAACTCCTTTTCCTTTTACTTTTCTTGTAACCTATACTGCATCAGGATAATCCATCAGAGAAGGATGTTAATCAAGGAACTTTAGTAGTATTTAATTTGGATCCATCTGTTTCAAATGAAGATCTTCGTCAAATATTTGGGGTTTATGGTGAGGTTAAAGAGGTGATGCTTTTTTTTTTCCTCTTTTCTGAAAATGTTTCCTTGCTTCAAACATGAGATTGCGTGTTTAGTGTTTCTGAAACAAGTTTTTTCATCACTTAAAAAACAGATAAGGGAAACACCATACAAGCGACACCATAAGTTCATTGAGTTTTATGATGTTAGAGCTGCAGAACAAGCTCTTAAGTCACTGAATAGAAGTGATATAGCTGGTAAACGTATTAAGCTTGAACCTAGTCGCCCTGGAGGAGCTCGTCGAAAGTGCGTATATCTTATACTTTGTTCTTCTATTAGTACTAATGTATAAAACTGTAATTTCTTTTATTTGATGAATCTTGTCATCCCTCTTAAATAAGTCTTTCCTTATAGTATTTGACACTGTGATAGCATTGGGCTGTTCCTTTTTTCTATGTGACCTGATAGTGTTTTGCTATTTGCTCTTCTACTGGTACCGAGGCACAAAGCTATTAATTGGAAGAGGTAGATTGTAAATTAAAACTCTGCAAGGAAATAGAAACTATGAGAACTACTGCAGTTGTGGCCTTGTTCAAGTGTAATTATATGGATCATTTATCTTGGCTGCTGCGTGCTGGACTTCATCGACATTCTCTTTTTCTTTATTTAGAAAACTCTCTTTATTCTGTGTTTACCATCGGTTACTATTTGTTTGTTTGATTTCTTGCGTTGTTGTTATTAGAAGTATAGCAATGATAAAAATATTTGATTGTTAATCTTTTTCAACTTGTAGTTTGATGTTGCAACTTAATCAAGATCTTGAACAAGATGAATCTCGGGGTTTTAGACATCAAGTTGGTTCTCCGATTACCAATTCTCCTCCAGGTAGGGCTTTGAGCTACATTCTATCATTTGTGTGCATATGGTTTGATTGTCTGGGATTTATTTTGTAAACTGAGGATGTTGCAATATTCCTGACAGGTAGCTGGGCACAGTTTAACAGTCCTATAGAGCATAGTCCAATGCATTCTTTTAGCAAGTCCCCTGTTTTTGGGACCATGAGCCCAACTACCAGCAATCAATTATCTGGTCTGGCTTCTATTCTGCATCCTCAAGTGTCGAGCTCTGTGAAAGTTGCACCGATTGGCAAGGACCAAGCAAGGGGTGGTCATGTAGAACATGCATTAACCAATGCAAATTCAACCCATGGAACTGGGTTTCAACTTTCCCATTCTCTTCCAGAGCCAAAGTTGAGCCAATACCATGGAACCATACCTACTTTTGGTCCGTCAAATGGTTCCAGGATGGAAACATTGTCTGGGCCACAATTTCTTTGGGGGAATCCAAATTCATATGCAGATCGCACAAACTCTTCAGTCTGGCCGACATCATCTATGGAACATCCATTTTCATCCAATGGAAATGGCCATGGCTTTCCATACACAGGCCGGCAAGGATCTTTCTCAGGCTCATCCCACCATCACCATCACATGGGATCTGCTCCATCTGGTGTTCCTCTGGAAAGGCACTTTGGTTTCTTCCCAGAATCATCAGAAAATTCATTCATTAGTCCTGCTACATTTGGAGGCATGAGTGTAGGCCACAATGAAGGTTTTATGGTTAACATGGGTTCTCGTGCACCAATGAGTTCAGGTATTGGTATTCCACGGAATGTGTCTGAGAACGGTTCAAGTATGAGAATGATGTCTTCACCTAGGTTGAGTCCTGTATTTTTAGGCAATGGCCTATACCCAGGACTACTGCCAAACAGTATGGAGGGGTTGGCTGAGCGTGGCCGGAGCAGACGGGTTGAAAATAATCGGAACCAGCTGGATAACAAAAAGCAGTTTCAGCTGGACTTGGATAAAATTATTAGCGGTGAAGATACTCGAACAACTCTGATGATAAAAAATATTCCAAATAAGTCTGTTCATCCTCTATAATCTGCTGCTTTATGAATATTGACTACATGTCAATATGTTTGAAGTACTGATGCCTTGACTATTTCTATTTCATTATGATATTCAGGTATACCTCAAAGATGTTGCTGGCTGCCATTGATGAAAATCATCAGGGAACTTACGATTTTCTCTATTTGCCAATAGATTTTAAGGTAATGACTATGGGGATCTGATTTGCAGTCTAGACTTCTAAGTTCAATTGCAGCTGATGGATATTCTCATTTGTGATGCAGAATAAGTGCAATGTGGGCTATGCCTTTATTAATATGCTGTCTCCTTCACACATTATACCATTTTACGAGGTTGTCTTTTTTTTTTTTTTGACTTAATATATTTTCAACTTTTGCGTCTTAGGCATTTAGGTGAATTTAGGATAATTGGATTTAACCTTTTTTTCGAAGAAAATTTCTGCTTGTTATTAAAGGGAATGCAAGCTTGCTATTGAAGCCTTGGAATGTTTCCTTTGGATTGATTTATATTATACTATATGCAGGCATTTAATGGAAAGAAGTGGGAGAAGTTTAATAGCGAGAAAGTTGCTTCTTTGGCATATGCTCGAATCCAGGGAAAGGCAGCTCTTGTTGCCCACTTCCAGAATTCAAGCTTGATGAATGAAGATAAGCGCTGCCGCCCAATTCTCTTTCACTCTGAGGGTCCAGATGGTGGCGATCAGGTAGCATTATAATATGGTATTCTTACTTTTATATTATAACCTACAACTATACACTTACTCCTAAGGGCTTTCAATAACTGGCTGAATTCGGCCATTTTTTACTCGTTTAAGTATCAGAATCTTTTTATTCAAGAGTTGCCTTTCTTAAACATGATAATAACAATGGATTTATTTTCCCCCTTTTTTGTAGACCATCCCAGAGCATTTACACTCTAGTTTGAATATCATCCGCCAGCCAAATGGGTTACCCTTGGGTGATTCTTCAGGTAGCCCCAAAAAGAAAGATGCTGGCGAGGAGCTTGAAACCTTCTAGCAGCTTAATATCAGGAGATTTTGCCCTTGTACCAAATTCATGGGGCAGTGAAGGCTAACATATTTCGTACATAGTCGACCGTAAGAACATAGGAAGAGGTGAACCCGCTATTGACAGGATGCAGATTTTGTGTAGTCTAAGCTAGCTGAGCATTCGAACATGGAAACTGTAGGTTCATTGTGGTTTGTGCACGCATCAATATCTTTTTGTCTTGTATTTGAGAGGATGTTATGGTGGGGTTTCTGCATCATTGTTCTGTCTCTGCCTTGGCCTCTCTATTTTGGCTTCGTTTTCGGGGTTTCGAAATGGACATAAGCGTCGTGAGAGTTGAGATTTTGATGGCTAGGGATGTAACATTAGTGCCATTAACAGAAAATTGTATAGTTGAGAATACAACCTGTTTTTGTTTATCACATAATTTGGTTCTCTATGAAATGGATGCAATTGACAATGGTTGTTTATGCTCTATGCATGCTGCAGGCCTAGTGACTCAGCATTTTTTTTCATCTCAGGATACATGTCCTAAATTGTGATTTGTTTTCAGTTTATTGTTGGTATAGATGAATGTTATTACAGTCGACGTGATTATCGGTGGTAGACACTAAATGTAATTGTAAAACTAACAATTTTTACTCCACTTTTCAATTATTTGTCTTCTAAATAGTTTGAATACATATTTTATAAATGATTATAAGTCATTCGAAAATATTCTTGAATAGGGATGGATCCAGGATTTATGGAGAGAGCAAATATTTGAAGTTAATTATTCTGATATGAGCAGGCTCACTTCTACATTGTCACCATTATTACACAAATATCACGGGGTTTCTTACATTTCAACTTGTTATTTTCAGCTAACAAACCCCAGCATCTTCTCTCCATTTCGCTTTATGCTGAAACAAAGAAATGTATATATACATATATAATATATATGGATATAGAATATGTATGTATGTACTCACACGATTATTCTCAATTCTCATACCAGCATTGATGGACAAACAGGCTTCACCTCATGAAATTGTTGGCTTTGGGTGCAAGATCAAAATCTATGTGACCCCATTGATGCATACTTAGAGCAGAGAGGGTTTCTTTGAAGAGATTATTAGTGTTGTTCTAGTAGTGATGCTTTTTGTCTTCCTTTCGTTTTGATTTCCAGATCAATGAGGAAGTAACATTTGTTATGTTCCCTGACATACTGAACATGTCCATTCATCCTGTTTAGAAGCTTCCGCGACATGTTTAGCCCTAGTCCTTCCTGCGTTGTCCAACTATTTCCACTCTCGAGCATTTCTTGAATAAGAGTGGAAGGAAGGCCTTTACCTGGGTGAGTCATCCTACAGGGACATGGAAAAAGCAACACTGTTACTCGAGAGTTCCTTCTGATGGGACAAACCGTGGAACATAGCATAGCAAAAACTGAGGCAAACAGTGACATAATTGCAGTTACCTGAATTGTAATCGGAGAAACTCGTTACCATCTCGTAGTAGCTTTAGACCAGGTGAAATCTTGATTTCTACCCATCCATCTGGAGAAGGAGCATGATGCACCATGTTAAGCAAGAAATCCGATAGGACTAGCTGGAGCCTAATTCGATCACCGTATAAAGATAGTGCCTTGATTTCCTTCGGAGTTTCATGAAAGAGTTGTAAGTTCCTTTCTTTAAGCAAAATCATGACTTGACTGACGACAGCATCGAGAACGTTCCCTAGAACAAATTCTTCCATGCTCAGCTCCATGCTGCTGAAATGATTTAGACATTAGTACGTATTGTGATACATATCAAACCATGATGGCTGCATATGATGAGCAAAACGAACAAACTGAAGTAATGTTGAGACCACAAGGGCCATATTATGCAGATAATGGAACTGAATCGGGACTTACCCTTCATCATCGCTTCGAAAGTCAATATCCTCAATTATTGCCGTGATCTGTCTTTCACAAGCATCACTAGTCTCAAGGAATTGCTTCTGATTTTCAGAAATGGCTGTAGTTTCTAAAAGTTTGTGGGTAAATCTAATACCATTCAAAGGATTTTTCATCTCTTGTCGCATGTAAACTAAGTGCTTAAGTTTCGTAAACAACTCTTTGTCTTCTTGCTTGTGTTCTTCAGTAGCTTCTTGCATGGCAGGCACAATAACCTGTAAGAAGCAGAAGCAACCAATTATGTTCCCATCAGCAGCAGTCCGCCTGTTTGCCACTATGTAAACCTCCACAAATTTCCCTTTTCTATCGAAAAAGCTGAAGGGAAACTTCTCAGCATCCCGACCACTAATTCCTTGATACAACATGATCATAAATCGAGTCATTGAGTCCTGGCCTTTGAGCTGACATAAACCTCCAAAGATTTCTCCAGCTAGTATTTTACCTATGACCTCATTTCTGCTGTAGCCAGTCAGTTTTTCCATGGCTGCATTCCATTCAGAACAGCAAATATTCTCATCAGAAGCAAATATCGGAGGGATCAAAGGGCTAAGACTTTGTATGATAGCCCTATAATCTCCTTGCAAACGGATGAACTTATCCAGCACGACTTTCTCAGATGTGATATCTTGACCCACAAAGCATACACCAATGATATCATTTGCTAAATCCCTGCTTGTGCAGGCATTGACCACGATATAAACTACTGCATTTTTCCGATGAGGCTCGAAATTTCTGAGTTTTAACTCAACATTCTTGTCTTCCTCACCTGGATATTACTAGGTAAACATGAGTTACCATATCATTTGAAAAATGTAAATAACTGTGTTTAAATATATGTTTGAAATAGCAAGGACACCAAATGCACAAACTCGGTATTGAATCAAATATGAATGAAAAAACAAGTGCGGAACTATAATTTTGAATCAAAAACAAAAAAATTCATTTCATATTGAATGTCCTCGACCATTGAACAAGGATGAGATTACCTTGCAAAGCTCTTCCTATGAGATTTTTGTACACTTCTTGAGAATCTTCGTGAACAACTTCATCAGCTAGGGATTTCCCGATTGCATGATCGGCTTGTAAACCTGTCAATTCTGCAACTTTTGCATTCCAACCATTTATGATACCGGCTGTATCAACTCCAAAGACTGGAGCTGTTCCAGTCTCAATCAATCTAACCATTTCATATGCCACTGAGCTGATTTCATTGATTCCCTCCGTCTCAGTATCATTTTGCTGGCCACAAGCTAACTCCTTGGAGCCACTCTCTTCCATGTCTCGAAATGAATCTCTCATTATTAGCTGTATAGAGTGAATAGCATTAATTTCTGGAATCTCCCAAGGCAAACTTCTACTTTTCACCACTTCAAGAAAAGCATTAAAGGATGATCTCGGATGCATTCTTCCACTATCATCCTTGTCCTCCGGGTGATGCTTGGCTCCTCCCCATTTCACTTCCTTTGCAGTATGAGACCTGAACCAGAACAAGAAATCCTTTGAAGTGATTCGGGCAGTAGCCATACCGCAAACTGCATCACCCAGTAAAGCAGCACCAGGATAGCCAGCATCAGCCAAACTATCGGTGCTCAGTCCAGTGGAATCCTCATGAGTGGTGAGCAGCCACTGAGTTATATCTTTTACCTGCGACTCAGTTGGAGTAACACCCAGCAACCAACATTTCCCTCTGTAGTGAAGTGCAGCCCCATCACACTTTACAAGGTCCATGATATTAGGGGATTGTGTCACAATACCCAACGGGGCATCACGGAGAAGCATATCACAAAGTAAGGTTTGAGTCCTTAGAATCTTCTTCTCAATTAATTGTGATGCTAATTGAAGTTCCATGTATAGCTGCAGTCCAAATGCCTGCATGAGAAATTCACAGGCATAACGAAGGGGGAATGGCACATAGCGCGGCGAAGTATGATGACAGACAACCAGTCCCCAAAGCTTTGTTGAATCATTACCATTTATAACGACTGCCATCACTAACGAGGCAATCGAGCCCATATTTGCCATGTACTGTGTGTGACAACCATGGGGTGACCTAAGGGTTGAATTGACCAAGCAGAGATGCTGTTTCAGCTCATCACTTTGAATGACCTTAACCGGATTTGCATGGCAGTCACAGATCATCCTAACGCGATTCTGCTTGAACAAGAAACGAGCAGCTTGAGGGATATCTGTAGCAGGGTAATGCAAACCCAAATAAGGCTCTAAATCAGACCTCCTGATTTCTGACACAACTTCACCATGACCATCATCATGGAACTTATACACCATAACCCTGTCATAGCCAGTAAGCTTCTGAACATCCTCCACAACCGTATCACACAATACTCCGATATCACCACCAGGAAGCGACTGCAACCTAGCAATCGCCCGAACAGCGAGTTTCTGTGAGTGCACAGCACCAGCAAGCGACAATGCCGGATCACCTAACCGAGCAGGCTCTAAATCAATCACAATCCCCACATCAATTCTATGCAAAATAGCATAAAATGGCTTTTGAGTGCTCCTTGAATAAACCCAAATCGGGTTTAACAATGAAATCTCTCTAGATGCGGCAGCTTTTGCCAAAGAAGCACCTGATGCAGGCGTGAAAAGGCTTTTCACATCAATCCCAATCAAACCCTTCACCCCTTTAATCTCATCCTCACTATCCAAATCCAAACCCAACAACCCAAAACAATTCTCACTATAACCAATGATCCTAAAACTGGTTTCTTCAACAGCAATCATACAACCAAAAGGTTGAACCAAACCACCCCTTTGGATTCTCGACAGATAAGCAGTTATTTGTTCTTCAGGCACACTATGTGGAGCATAAAGAACCGATTTTGAATAGTTAAAGGACTTACCCGACACACCAGACTGCTCAAACTCAGCCATAAGCCCAGCATCCGCATTGTATTGAGCAATGAGTTTCCCTTTATCCATAGATTTCATATTACTCGCAGCTGATGATGACAAAGCAGCAACGGGTCTTTCTCTTTTGGGTTGTTTTCCTCTTTCTCCACTCTCAGCTTCCATTTATTGTAGGAATCTGTGAGATTATTTAGCACAAACAAAAGCATGGCCGTTGTGTAAGAAGTAGCTGAAACTTTATCGTCACCATGCCTTTGCTTTTGCCACACTCACTGTGTTTTTTTGTTGGATGATTGATTAATAACCCTTTCACACTCTTTTCTCCCCCTTTTTTTTAATCTCTCGCCTTTAAAACATGAATAGCTGAGCTGTTAGTACTTGTTCTTTTCATTACCTTAATCAAGGTTTATATTGTTTAAACATGTCTTAGACACATCTTTGCAGTTATTACAGTACCAGTACACTATCACTCTCAATTCACGTCAACTTTTGTCAATTAATAAAGACCCTTTCTTTTATCTCATTGTCCTTTGTTTTGGAATAAGGAGCACTTTTTGTTTTCCTTTATTTTCACTAAAACTCAATAATCATATTCTTAAATCACATCACAATAGTTTTAAACTTATTTTTCAAATTTTAAATCCATTCGTTCTAAATGAACAAAATTTTTATAAATAGATGCAGGACAAACTAAACCCTTATATGTTTGTTTTACTCTATTTTATTTTATTTTTAAAATTATTATTTTATCTTTTATATAATAGAATAATATATTATACAGTAAAATTTTTAAATTCAATAAATAATGTAAAAATTGACAAATATTTTATAAAAATATAATAAAGTATTTTAAAAAATATACGATAAATTTTTAAAATTATTTATAAAATAAATAGTATCAGTGTCTCAAATACTAACCTTTATATTAATATATATATTAAAATTATATATACGAATATATGTATATATTAATGTTATATGTATACTGAAATTTTATATATACATAAATTCTGTTAATGAATCGATTATAAATATATACCTTTATAATATTAAATTTTTATTGTGATCCCTAATCACATAATAGCCTCATAAATTGGATATAAGTAGAAATTTGTAAGGACTGCTTTAGTAAATATGACAAAGAAAATGGATAACAGCATGAATTATAAATGTATAAAAAAATAAAAAATGTTTGAATTTAAAAAAAATAATTAAGTTTATTTGCTAATTAAATTAGACTTCAAATTTTTATATGATGAAAATAGAAAAAGCAAAGACTTTATAAATAAATGCCGACAAAAATTTTGACAAAAAATATGATAAGAGTGGATAAGACACCAAATGGTTTGGTGATAGAGTCAATGGACAACCTCAAAAAAGGCAATTTTTATATAAAAATAATATTTATATATTAAATGTGAGCCACGAGTTTTTTTATGCTGTAAAATACCAAAACTACCCCCTTTCTTTACAAGTCCCTTGTTCTGTTAAATGTATTGGGACAACTAATGTTAGCAAACAATTTTTGAACAAACACAAGTTAATTAAGAAGGGTGTGGATTGAGATTTAGTTTTATTGATAAGGGTATTATTATTGATATAAGAGAACGTAAATTTAAGTGCGTTGAAACGTATTATTTTTCTATTTATAGATTGAAAATAGACTATAAAAATATTTTTAAGGAAGGTTAGTTTTACTTTTATGTCTTTAGATTATTTTTTATTTCTAACTTCATCCCTTAATTTTAAAATATTAATATAGTATTAATTAAATTTTTTTCTAGCTTGAGCTATTAGCATATTTAGAATATATGGATTAAATTATAAAATATATTTACAATTTAATCTTGTGTTTTAAATATATTTAATGCTAGATCTAATTGACTTTTAATATTTAAAATTGATGGTTATGTCGATAAAAAATTTAATTTATACAATATTAATCTTCAAAAGTTAAATTAAAATATTTTGAAATTAGAATTTAAATTTTGGGCTATAGCTTAAGGGTATGAACCCAATTTAACAATGTTGTTTAAACTTGATCAGGTCATATCAACATCTAGGTCGAGAGAGGGGTTAGACAGTTGACAACAAACCGTTTGGAACTGGGTTAAAATTAGTTGAATCGATTTTCTTTATTTTGAACAAGTATTTAATTAAGCCAATTTAATTGATCAGACCAGTCAATTCAAAAATCAATAATTTGATTGGTTCAATCAACGGTATCATTTTAAAAAAATTGGGTTAAAATATTGGGGAGGTTCTTGTGTTATAAGAATTGGATCAAATTAGTTATTCTATTATTAAACCGATCAATTTAGTCCCTATACTATTAAAAAAGAAAATAAGATAAAATTGTAATAGATTTAACATTTACTGTTAAAAAAATATATTGAAAATTTTTATTTTTTCAATTGTTGTCCAATTCCAAATAAAATATTTCATTTATAAAACTATAGAAACTTTAAAAATGTTGACTATGTTAAATCGTAACTGATTTTTCTAAATAGAAAAAGTTAAATATATTAAAATTTGACTTTATTTGATTCTTTTTAATAATATAGGGATTAAATTAATCGATTTAATTGTATAGAGATTAATTTGATCAGATCCCTATAATAGAGGGACTTATGAGGTACATTCACCAAAAAAATTGCCAATTAAATTGCACAGAAAGAAACGTGCACAACACGTATCACAAAATGCGACTAGGGAAAACATCAAACACCGTTCCCTCCACAATTTTCCCGTCAAAAGTTTCCCTCTCTTTCCATGAAACTGCACGTGTCAACGCGTCAGGCTGAGCTGGTCCTAATCCCACGCCCCAGAATCCTAAGGGTCCAAGTTGCTTTAAGGATTTCATCACAGCCGTCCAAATCATCAAATGGAAGCCGACATTTGGCCCTTCTCACCTTTGTCTTGACCGTTCGTGGAAGTTAAAGAGAGAGAAAACAAGAAACATAAGTCTTTCAAAGACAGAAAAAAGAAAAAAAGAAAAACCTTTTTTTTTCCCTTTTAGTTTCTAAACAGGTAATTCTATTCTCATGCTCTAGAAAAAAAATTCAATTTTTTTAAAATAAATTTTCTTTCAGCTGATTTTTTGTTGTTTTATTGTACTGTTTTTTTGATCTTTAGTTATGGTTCTTTTTTAATTTTTGACTGTTCAAATGATAGTTTAAACTGTATAACTGTCATTTCAGCTGGGTCTTTTTTTTGTTAGGGTTTAATATGAAAAGGGTTTTGATCATTTTGGGGTTTTTTTAAATGTTTTGCTGTTTAATTAAGCTATTTTGATGAGATTTATTGTGCTTTTATGGGAATTAGAAGACTTGGGTTGACTTCAATTTTGGTGGGTTTTACTTGAAGATTTTGTTTTTTGTTTGATAAGGGTACTTATTTTCTTATCTCTCAATGAATAGTTTTGCTATGTTGCTATTTTTCTTTTTAAATTTATTTGCATGAAAGATTGTTTCTCAAGCTAGACCACAATGAACCCTATATTTATCTAACAGAGATCAAGATCTAGGTTTAAAAATTATGATATTCATTGTTATACCGAGTTCATTAGCTTAATATTCTCTAGTAGTTTTAGTCTTGGAAAAAAAGGTCATGGACTTTGATTTCTAAACCCCCTTTTTGTGCTATAAATATGTTACTGTTCACAATTGTTTTGCTTGAAAATGATTTGTTTTAATATCTTTTCTTCTTACCTTGATGATTCATGTAACACTGGTTTTGTTTGTATAGAGGGGTTCCCACTGATGTTCCGGAATCGAGATTGTGGAATATATTACATTTGCAGATCAAATGCCATCTCTAAGAATGAAGGCCAAGTCAAGCACGGGTTCTTTAAGAGAAAAAAATGGTCTCCGTGTGTGTCAGAAGTCTAGCGTGATTTGTAAAAGACCATGCTGTCATGTCAGAGTTTCCCAACAAGGAGCTGAATTCAGTTCATGCATTCAAAACTCTCATGATGGTAATAAGCTACTTTGAACAAGATTGATATTTGTCTAATACTCTATGTTAATTGTTACTGTTACATATATGCATTGAAGTGTTATTATCTAGTTTATTAAGTGCACACATCAACTAGATAATAGGAAATTAGAATATACTTTCTTGTATGTATGCCTTTGCATGTATTCCCTGCCTTTAAACCTATTAGTTCATTCTCTACGTGGTGCTTCCTAGCATAAGAATCTATTGGTTCTTCACTCAATTCATTTGTTTACTTATATGCATGCATGCATGATAGGCTTTCTTTAACTTGTCCTTTCCTTTAAAAAAGGAAGATGAATTATGTTTGATATTTTGGCTTTTAATGTGCTTGCTGACTGTTGATAGATTCATCAAATGTAGACGTGGCCCCTCAAGGTTTTGAAACTGATGGGGCTGATGTTCAGCAACTAATTTTGGATGAAGAAAATTCTGAGCTTCAAAAACAGCTCTCAGTTTTTGTCGATTCTACAACAGTGGGGAGAATGGCAAGTTTTTGTTTCTTTTAGGACCTTACTTTGTGAATTTAGCTGTTAACTTCCTTTTTTGCTCTGCATTTTGAAGATATGGCGGAGGTGACTGGCTTCCAACTTACTTTGCATTCGCTTTAATGATGGTTTATTAATTTGCAGGAAACTGCCCACGGCTGTGCCTCAAACTTAGAGACAATATTCTCTCCTTTTCTGGAGTCAATCCAAATAAACAATCAACCTAATATTGACAATAATGCAGGTGATTTTTTGTTTGAGCTGATAAAATACTTTATAGTGCATGAATTCATTTCCCATTCTCCACTTCATCAGGCTATATACTTATATGAACTTTGTTGTTTAGAAGTTTTGTGTATTTGATAAACTGCCTTGCCTTCTTACCCAAGGCTGGCACCTTAGTGTTTTTATGTTTTTCTTATATGATTGTCTTTCTACTGCTAGTCTTTCACATGTTGGATGGAGGTTTGTGGGATTCCAAATGACTGAGTTGTTGGTACCTTTTCATGTTGTGGAAGTTGCGATGTTCGGTTAAGATAGTTATTTGATGCAGTTATATCTTTTTCAATTGTGATAGGGAATAGTGACGGCCCTGAAGTGTCAGCACTAGGCACTGATGATAGTGATGATAACAAAAGCTCATTTGGCAGTCAGACTTGTAACGTATCAGATTTCTTTATATCTGACATGATAATTGCAAGCATACCTTTTGATGGAAATGCTGTTGATGATAACATCTCTGGAATCGATGCATTTCCTGATTTCAAGTGTTCTGAGCCAAGCATGTTGTTTGACGTGGCTGAGCAATACATGATATTACCTTTCCTCGAGGACACTGTCAAAACCAATGAAATAAATTATGTTAACTTGCATGAGGAAGCCGTGATGGCTCAAGATAATACTGGTATACACCTAGCAATTGGTCAGATGAGATCATGCGCAGAGGACTCTGATGTTAACTCTGACTCTGATAAAGCAGATGACTTTGACCCACAATCGTTTATAAAAAGTTTACCAGAACTATCTGATGTAGTTTCAAGTTTCCGGCCTGCTGCAACTGCCATGGAAGCTCGGAGAAGGAATCCCATAACTCTTGTGCTTGATTTGGATGGTAAGACATACATGGTTTGTATGCTATCTACCATGCGTTTTTTGTTTTTGGGAATAATCAATTATTCATTTAGCACTTCCCGGTACTGCTGCCTGTACATTTCTTTCAAATGTCTAATTTTGTGCTTTCTTAAATGGAGTTTGAACATGCTTTTTCACACTTTCACTTCTTATGTAAAGCCATAAGGCCTCTTGGAGTAAACCGCTGTTTTCTGGCAGAACCTTTTGGGAATTTATTTTCCCAATTCTAGAAATCAGTCGAGGGTAAACCACTGTTTTCTGGCTTACTTTTTGTGCATGTCATAGTCACCATACATGAATTATTTGAGTTGTGCTTCTTTTTCATCTTTTTAACTTGGCGACTTAAAAAATTTAATAACAAATATTAGTATAATGTTTAATCTCCTTTGCTTTGATACATGCAGAAACTCTTGTCCACTCTACACTTGAACCTTGTGATGATGCTGACTTCACCTTTACAGTCTTTTTCAACATGAAAGAGCACACTGTGTTTGTAAAGCAGAGGCCTCACCTCCATAAATTTTTGGAGAAAGTTGCAGAAATGTTTGAAGTTGTTATCTTCACTGCAAGTCAAAGCATTTATGCAGAACAACTATTGGACATACTGGACCCGGATAGAAAGCTCATATCTCGGCGGGTTTATCGTGAATCTTGCATTTTTTCAGATGGAAGTTACACTAAAGATTTAACAGTATTAGGTGTTGATCTTGCAAAAGTTGCTATAATTGATAATTCACCACAGGTATTTTACCTGCCTACTTCTCTTAACGTTTGCTTCTGATGAACTTAATCATTCTTGCCTTTAGATTCAGTCAAGTCTTATAATTGTCATCCTGGCAGTCAAAGTTTTCTTTTTAAAGCGTTCATTTCTTTTAGATTATGCGTAATGTGTTTGTGAGATTTAATTTTGCTGAGGCTAAGGTTATGTTGATGTCAACTGGTGAATGGTCACTTAGTGACTGCATATCTTTGTCATTAAAATGATTCAGATTTTGAGGCATTTCTTCTTACAGTTAGAAATGATGTATACTGTTCATTTGAGAATCTTTTCGCTAGCAACAATAACAAGCACATTATCCAAAACCTATATTAACAGTCTAAGGAAGTTGTGGGACCTTTTGCTGTCCTTAATATCACTTAAATTGGGTAAGGGCTATTTGTGTAGTAGCGAAATCAAAATGCATTGTCTCTTAAGAATCTTCTTTGCTCGTTTCAGGTTTACAGGTTACAAGTGAATAATGGGATTCCTATTAAGAGTTGGTTTGATGATCCATCCGATTGTGCACTAATTTCATTACTTCCCTTCTTAGAGACTCTGGTTGACATTGATGATGTCCGCCCTGTCATTGCCAAGAAATTTGGTAACAAGGAATAAGAGCACCTTTATTTCTCTAGCTAGCTTTCAATATAGTTCCTTGTCTTTCTATTTGCTTTTAAAATTTAGCTTCTAATTAGATACCCAATTCTCATTTTCTCTTTAAAATTAACCACAAAATAAGCTATCATTTGTCTTCTTGTCGTGTCTGCCTTTTGTTGCTTGTTTCCTTTTCTTTCTCCCCTTATTTGACGCCCTGAGGAGTTCTCTTATCTAATTTTTGTTTATCAAAGGTAATGGTAGAAAATGTCTCTGTTTATTTTATTGTACAGTTCAGGTTTCAATCATATAAGATTGTATATGAATTATTTGTGAAATATAATCTTGCAGATTCCTGTTTGCTTTCTTTTTCTGCTGCTTAGTTAATTATCTCGTGTTTAAAATTTCTCTTTTCCATCTTTTCATATAAATTCATTGAAAGGAATCTTCTAGAAACAACAATCCTTCCTTCTTAGTAGCCCCTTCTTTTTCCCAATGTTTGTTGATGCTGCAATCACTACATTTTTTCTGGTCAAAAACATAGTAGACTTGAGACCCTGTAAGGTCATAGCTTGAAATTTTGGATAATTATTTCTTTAAGTTCCATAGTCTTTAACTTTTCCTAATTATACTTACGTTAGTTGACTGAAAACCTCTAAGTATGTCAAGAAAACTGGTGAGCATATAGGTATTTAAGGCAATTCAAGAAACATTGTGAGCATATAGGTATTTGAGGCAATCCACATGTGAACCATATTGTGGAAGAACAACTATGTTGACTCAAAAACTTTAAATATGTCGAGAGACATTGTAAGCCTATAGGTATTTGAGGCAATCGTAATTGAATTTGTCTGAAATAAAAGGTTATACCGACAAAAATAAGATCCTACTATTATTTTCTACCGAGGAACCTTTATAGGATGGTAGGAAGTTGAAATTAGTTGTATGTTTTAGTTGATGTTATTCTTTGTATGAAATCAATAAAGAAATGCTATGCAAACAGGAGATTAAACATTAGGGATTAAGGTTAAGAGGTGATGAAGGATTAAAGTAATTTAGTAGCCCTTAATGGCTTTGGTTGTGCTTTATAAAAGTTGAGTGCCCAATGAGTTAAAACGCTTCTGGTTTAGCTTATTAACACAAGACCCTGAGAAAATCAAGTATTTAGAAAGGAAAAAATAAATATTTGAGGCTGACATCTTGAGTGTTGAACAGAAAGTTGAATCATCTGCTTTGATTTATCATTTATGTGCATTAGTTCATGAACAGAAGTGTTTCCTGTTCTATTTGGTGGACCAAGAGCTGTCTTCTCATATGGTTAAACGAGTATAATATGTCAGCTGCTTGGGCATACTTATATGCTTTGAGAATTGGAAGATGAGATTAGGAGCTTGACACTGCTAAGACTGCTATGCTTGAAATAGAGTTATGGAAAGACGATAGTAATAGTGACTCCTTCCTGTTGGAGAGGAGGCGTAGTGATAACGCATCATATAAGCTGTTAAAAATGTTTCCTTGCTCTGAGAAAGTTGGTTACTTCCGATTAGGGCTTTGTTTTTCCCTGTCAGATATCCTCGTCTAACTCATAGGCAGGCCTAGATCAAGTATTTGGAACCTCATTCATTATCAAAGTATCTACTGCCAAGCCTTGAGTAAATTATTTTGTTTCTAGGAAGATTTAGATTTTGTGATACTTGAGCTTTGAGAGGATTAGTAGATATATAGTATCCGATTAGGTGATTTGCTCATTTGCAACACTTGGACCGGTGCCATAAATTAGAGGTCAAACCGAGTTGTGTACAAGAATCTAGATACAAAGATGTAAGATAGGAACAGATATAGAGCTGGTGACAATGAGATAATATGTGGTTTTACGGCACAAGATCTTGTTCAACAGGAGCTACCTCCCTTCAGCTTTGCTTGGATTATAGGAAGATTTGGGAATGAAAACCATTTAGCCTTGTGCAAAATTGGAGAATCCAAGAGAAAAAATATGATGGGTGTGGGGCTTATACAAGTTAGCTACACTGTTTGTCATAACATCTGTTGAATCCTTTGATCATCTTTACAGTTTTACCACTTTGCATGCCTGACCTGCAGGTCGTTTGATGAACTAAATCTATATAAGATTTATCTGCAAATGGCAACTAATAGGTATGCAGAATTCTGTTGCTACTTTTTAACTTCTCTTATGAATTTTCTTAATATAGCTACTCACCATGCTGACATCTTTTTTCCTTTTTCCTTTTGGATTTTCGAAGTGACGATAAGAACAAAATTGAGTGATGATTGTAAATTTGAGATGATAAAAGATAACATTTCGTTTATACTGTGTCATGTTTTGTTCCTCCAATTTAATTCTGCTTCATAGGTTGGCACAGTTATTTGGTATGCTTTGATCCCTGTAAAAAAGCTTCCACACAACTTTCTAATTGAATTTTGTTATGGACCCAAATTCCATTTGATATTACTGTATTTGTAATTTCTTCAACGGTACCACTAGGTTATTGCATTGATTTAGGTGTCTTCATTTGTTTAATCTACATGAAATCCAATTATTACTGATGAATGAACCAAATTTCGAGTACATAAACATAGAAGCGATGACAGCAAAAAGGATAAAAGATGCATTGAAACAGTGGTAAAAGTTCTGTGTGGAGATGAGAAAATATGAACTTTTCTATGAATAAATCTATTAATGCACTAGCCAAGTCTGGGATGGTTTTTCTTACATCTATATGGGATTCTCCTTGGGTACTTTACCTTCACTGGATGGATTGGATATTATCAAAACTGAAAAGACTTAGTTATACAATAGTTTGTCTAAATCAAGGAAGTTCAAACTGTTTCATAGTTTGGTTGTTTTTGTCATTATGTTTCTATTTTTGATAATGTTTTAGGAATTTTTGTCAAATATATGATTTTTGTTTATTTAGTAAATTTTTAGATCGAAGCCTAAATAATAGTTTAAATATAAAATCTATTTTAAATTAAAGGTGTTTATAGACTGCATCGTGCCTATATAACCTATTAGCACCAATTATATGGCAAAATCCGTGGTTTAAGTCTCAAATTTTATCAAGTTCATTTGTAATTTAAATTTTTATTTTTTAATTAAAAATAATTTTTATTTAATATTTAGTAATTAATACATTTTTATCAAAAATCTAAATATATACAAACTTAACATATTTTTTTATTACTATTATAATATATTTAAATTTCAAATGATATAAATGAATATAATATAAAATAAAAATTTGAAAAATAAGTTAGATTAGGCTATGAATATTGGAATTTAGTTTTGACTCATCTCTTAGAAGGGGTTTAATTTCTTTTATGAAAACGTACTTGCTAGGTTTAATGAAGGAGGTAAATGTCAAAATCCCGTAAGTCCCGGATCCGACGGGCTACAAACAAAGAGCGATTAATTGGAAATGATGGGGCTCTCAGCCCATTAACTTTGTAAGTGAGCAAAGAGCGGTCGGTTAGGTCATCTAATAGTGTCAGCCCATGCGATGACACGCGCCCCGCAGTGGGCCAGTGAGTTTGAAATTTAATTTATCATGTACTGGATAAGCACAAATCGTTTAATCATTTTCTTACCAACGGAATATCACTGGACTCGCTTTCCTAGCGCGTTCCCTCCACTGACACTTTTTTTTTAATCGATACATTAATCAGTACTATTTTTTTTATTCTATAATATCAATAATGTTTTTATTTATGTTTAGAAATAATAAAATATTTGTTGTTAATTAAAAAGAGTTTTGTTTTGTATGAGTTTACCTTTAACTATAAATCTACTATTAATCAATTATAATATATTTTAAGAAAATTCATATACAATAGAACTTAAATTCGAAATAATTAAAGAAAAAATCATAAATAATATTTAGTACGATGAGACTTAAATTTAGACGATTAGAGTTTTTTAATGCGTCGACTTTACTAATTTTATTAAAGTATTATAAATTAATTATTGTTATTGTTATTTTTTAAATTTAGTTATTGTTTTATTGCTTAAATGGTTTTCTTTTTAATTTCATACATAAAGTTTAAATTTTGTTGAATATGTTTTTATTTAAAATATTTATTTATTAATATGTCACGAAAATTAAATTATGGTATATTTATGATATAATAGAAAATATATTTATTAAAATTTTCATATAAAAATTAAGTGAAATTTTGAATTAAACAAATTTAAACCTTATGTGAGATTTTATCAATTTTTTATAAAAATATAAAATAAAAAAATTTATGATTAATAGCAATTCTATCAGATGTAGAATACAAAAAAAAATATGGTTGCTTTAGTTTAAATTAATTGTTAAAAATATTGAAATAAAAATTTAATTAAGCTTAAATTAATTAATTAAATCATATGAGTTTGAGAATTTATAATTCTAGAATCTCAACTTTGCCAACCTAAATAATTATAATTAATCAAGAATATTTTTAAGGGATAATTAATACCTTTTAATACTAAATAATAAATATAAAACAAAAAACATAAAGTCTTTAAAACAAACACAAAATTTATTTTAATTTTTCATTATAGGAAAAAAAAAATCACATAAAGGAGAGAAGCACACACACACACATACACACACACGCGGCCACAAGCAGCAGAGGGTTTTCGCTGAAAAGAAGCCTTTGTTTTTCTTTTATAAGCATCGTTTCAAAAAGGATATAATCTCTCTTTTCAATTCTTTTTTTGCCTCTTTTAAGCTGCTCCGCCTGCTCCTTCGTTGCTGTGAGAGAGATAGAGAAGACGACAAAAGGAAAAAACCTAAAACTGTGAACGACGTCGTTTCCTTCTCAGATCTGACACACACAGAGAGAGATAAAAGAGAAGAGAAGAGAAGAGAAGAGGGGGGTTATCCCGGTGAGAGAGAGTGAGGATGAGCGGGAAAGGAGGCGGAGGTGGAAATAATGGGATAGGGAAGGGTAATAATAGTGGACTTTCAGGTATTCCGCCTGGCTCTCGCAAGATGGTCCAGAGCTTGAAGGAGATTGTTAACTGCCCTGAACCTGAGATCTATGCTATGCTTAAAGACTGTAATATGGACCCTAACGAGGCTGTCAATCGCCTCCTCTCTCAAGGTTCCCCCGCCCTTTTTTTCTTTATTCCTTTTTTAAATTTCTTTTAGTGCTCCTTTTACCCTTGCTGGGTTTTTTTTTTCGTTATAGAAATATTTAATTTTTTCGGTTATGCGAAAGGTTAACTGTTGGGTTTCGGTGCTTTACTAAGGATATAATCTGCTTAATTGCTAGGTTTCTTGGTTTGCTCCGAGTGCTTTAGTTTAGAGTGTATTTCCAGCAATAACATTTTTTATAATATATTAGCATTTGCTAATAATTTATTAAGCCTTCATCTTAATAAGAACATCGCTTTTGTAATTCTCGAAAATATGTTTATTTTTTTCATAACAATGGGGCAGCTCAAGTTTTGGGTTTCTAATGGTATTTTTTTCATAACAATGGGGCAGCTCAAGTTTTGGGTTTCTAATGGTTACTGTATTTCATTGCTGATATCTTATTTGCGATATGTGTAGATCCTTTTCACGAGGTGAAGAGCAAACGAGACAAGAAAAAAGAGGTGTGTGCCAGTGGAAATTACGCTAAATGGATTGACTTTGCATTCATAACCATCCCATATTTATTTCTTCTTAGTGTTGCTGTTACACCGTTCGAGCAATATAGGTCTTACTGGTCATATAGATCATGCATCATGTGAGACTCTCACTTGCTTTCGGGATTACGAATGAGTGTTTAATCTGATTCACTTTTGACCGCATGTGCTTTCTCTTTGAAAGCTTCTTAAAAATATATTCTAACCATTTGTGATGGATTTGTTGGATCTTATTATCTCTTTTGATTTTTTTTCCTCCCCTTTTTGTTCTAGAGCAAGGACTCAGTTGAAGCGAGGTCTCGTGGTGCCAATAACCTTGGGAGTCGTGGTGGTGGGAGTGGTTCAGACCGATATGCTGGGCGTGGTGGTTCATCCCATTACAGTTCAAATGGTATGACTGTGAACATGCTCTAATGCCACTTTGGAGAAGTGTTGCTTGCACTCCGTTAAAAAATTGCTTTGGAACTCTTTTAGATGATTCCTTACCAATTGAGTACTCTTTTTTCTGGTTAGAGTCTGGCCCTTCACATGGTAAACCTGCACAAAAGAAAGAAAAGGGAGGTCATCCTGTTGCAGGGTTTTCATCTTCTGCATCTGGTATGCGAGGAAATAACATGAATCGTGGACCTCAATCCCACAGGTAATACCTGTTAGTCTCAGAAGTTATAGTTCCTTTATGTTTACGCCACTGAGGAACAGAAAGCTGCTATAAGTTCTGAGTTCTAATGACCTTTCTTTTTCGTGCATGTCATTGGATTCTTTGTCTTGCTTAAATGATATCTATTTGTATCAAATCATTCTTTCACGGAATTAGTTACTTCCACCATTAAGCCTCCCTGGGTAAGCATTTGAAATGATTATTATCAAAGGTGGCTAGTTTGGCAAGGACAGATGGGACCCTAATTGTTCCAAATGCTTGCCAAACCATGTTAACTGGAGTTTGGACCTGAGGCACTCAAACATTTGTCAGCAACTTCTTTTCAAACTTTTAGTTGGCTGAATTTGGTTTTCTTTTTCCCTATCTTTGGATGGTATTTAAATCTCTGTTCCATAAACCTTGCAACATATGGTTTTCTTGTGTTGGCCACTTTCTTCTCATGTGAGTTTTGCTGGTTTTGCAGTGAAGTTGCAGTTTCAGAACATAAAATTTCCACAGTAGGTTTAGGTGATGGGGTTTCTTCTTCATCACAGCCTACTGGATACCAATCTGCTTGGTTGGGGGTTCCAGGTCAAGTATCAATGGCTGATATTGTGAAGATGGGCAGGCCACAAAACAAGACTTCTGTGGTGCCAAACCCATCTCAGCAAAGCACTAATAATCGGCATCATGTGGTTCCTCCTCCAGCAGCATTACAGTCCAACTTACAGGACCAGGCTTCCAAGGTGGCAGATATTTCTTACGAGCCTGATGGCACCAAAAATCAGCGGGTTTCTCCAAGAGATGAATGGCCCCCCATTGAGAATCCATCTGCTGCTAGTGTGACGTCTGTCTTAGAGGCCCCCGCAGAATCTGGACTTTATGCTAATGCATCTAACTTGCCCTTGGGTAGAAGTAATCAACATTTGAAATCCCAGTTGGAGGAATCTCAGGCAGTGGATGATGGTCCTCTTGAAACTGTCAATAATAACCATGTTAGGTCCCCTTCTATTTCAAGTAGAAATATACAAGAGGATAACTCCAGAGGTTCATCTCTTTATGATAATGACTTATATAAGGACGTGAATTCCTATCAGCCTCAAAGACCTGCCTTTGAGAACGAAGAAGGTTAGTGTAGTGCTTTAAATCACTCAATTTTGTGCGTTTTCTGATGAAGGTAGTATACTGCTTTGATGAATGTTTCACTCAGTATGAAGGATACAGTACTGATTAAGGCTTGTATACACTGAATGCAATTTCTTTGACAACCCATTTCTGATCTTCATGCAATATGGATATGTATGTTTTAGGGTTACTGTATTGCTTATGTTCTCCCTCTCCCAATGACAATATCCTATGTTGCCAGCAGCTTCTGATTTTTTTATTATCATTTTCTTCCCCTTTATATTATGTGGATATGTGAGGCCGAACAGAATAAAATTGGAGTGTAGGAAAACAATTGAGAACCCGGGGGGGGGGGATGGTTTAGTTCCAAATTATTGATGCACTATGAATCTATCTGAGTAGGTTTAGTTCATACGTTGGTATGGAATTTTTAATCTTTTAATGTATCCTTTGCTCATTTTTATCTGCTATGAATGTCTTTTGAACTTAACACATTTTATGTCCTTTCTTTTGTTCTTTTTCAGCTGAAGATGGTTCTTCATCAGTAGCTGTGGATTTGCAGCAACTTAATTTGCATAATGATGATAGGGAGCCCCCAACTGAAGAGGATAATCCTTCTGTAATAATTCCAAATCATCTACAAGTCCACACCCCGGACTGTTCGCATTTGAGTTTTGGTAGTTTTGGACCTGGAATTGGTTCTGGTTTTTCTGGACAATTTGCATCAATGACCACAAAGAATAATTTGGATGATGTTCCTGAAGTAGCAGATGCATCATCTATTGGGCACTCAGATAATAGGTATGACCTTCTTAAAATGCTTAGTGCCTTGCTTCACTTATCTGTTTGTTACAATTGTGTAAAAACTTTTGCTTTCAGGAATCCTGAGTACTATGGTGATGAACATCTCAGAAGTGACACGGAAGGAAATATAATAAATAGAAGTAATGTTAGCACTGCAAACTATGAGGTTCCTGAAGATTCTCAACCTGAGGTTTTGAAACAGGATGTTTCTGAAGCTGCCCAAGGGAGCCAATATTCATTTCCTCCATCTGCGTCTGGTTATAACTATGAAAACTCTGAACAATTAAATCCTTCTTTCGCCCATATGCAGACAAGCTCTCAAATGCAAAATCTCAATCCTTTCTCAAGTGTAATGGTAATGCAACTTTACAAATTTGTTTTTAATGCATAAACTCTATCATTCCAAGCTGATGATTCAACCATATGCCATAGAGTTGGATTAGAAATTTTCTTTAATGTATAATGTTCTGGTTGATACTTGATAGCGGCATCTTGTTTACTCGATTTCAAGAAAACTCCTGTTGTGCTGCTTGAAATTATGGATTAAACCTACTATATTTTTGGAATACATTGTTAGTTTTCTTGAATGTCTGTCTCTTCTCAACATAATGGTTTTTCTTACAGCAAGCATATACAAACTCGTTGCCGAGCACTTTGTTGACATCAACTGTTCAGACTGCAAGGGAGCCAGATCTTCCATATTCACCCTTTCCTGTGACTCAGTCAATGCCAACAAGATATAGCAATGCCACCTCTTCCATTAGTGGTCCAACCATTTCTATGCCAGAGGTACCCTTTGCTTTATATTATTGATTTCTTGGTGCTTTTACACTTTTTGCAGTTCTAATTGTTGGGACTGTTTTTAATGGTTCAAGTGGCCAAGAAGGGAAAAAAATATTGTTCCTTTTTTTTTCTTGCTAACACTTATGGTGGTCTTATTTCAAGATTCTTCTGAAGATGAAACTTCATCTTGTCTGATATTGGAGCTATGCGTCATTTTAGCTGGAACTTTATGTTGTTTAGTGTCATTGTGTGTCTTCTGTCATGTTTATATGTTTGACTAGATAGATTTTTGGTTGTGAAAACTCATGTTCTATGGTGACATGGAAATGTCCTCAAACTCTTGTTTCTTGATATGGAACAGTGACCTTTGACTACTTCTGTCCATCACTTTGTTGTCCCGAATTATGCGTCTGTCTCTACCTGATATGCATTTATTATTATTGCGGGATCCACTTTTTGGGGAATGAGTCAAAGCAAGAACAATAATATTTCTTGTGGAACATCTTTCATGATCCTTGGAGAGAGTTCACTAGTAGATTTGGTTTGTTTCTCTTTTTTTTTTAATGCTTGTGTTGGAGTAAAAGGAGGAGCAAAAACACCCAAAAACAAGAGTTAGGGGTGGGGGGTGGTAAAATGGCTTGTGGAACATCTTTCATGATCCTTGGAGAGAGTTCACTAGTAGATTTGGTTTGTTTCTCTTTTTTTTTTTTTTAATGCTTGTGTTGGAGTAAAAGGAGGAGCAAAAACACCCAAAAACAAGAGTTAGGGGTGGGGGATGGTAAAATGTGAAAGGCCAATTTGGACACCTACCTAACTAAAAACATTTTGTAATTGGTTGGACTTAATTGTTCCTTTCTCGATTAACTTGTTGTACGTGTGCAGGCTCTAAGAGCAACTAGTATTTCTGCAGCGCAGCCCACAGAGCAGTCACTGCCTGGTGCGAGTGTTGCTACAGGACCTGCACTTCCGCAACATCTAGCCATGCACCCTTTTTCCCAACCTACACTTCCATTGGGACACTTTGCCAACATGATTAGTTATCCTTTCTTACCTCAGAGTTACACCTATATGCCATCAGCTTTCCAGCAAACATTTACTGGTAATAATAACTATCCTCAGTCCCTGGCAGCAATGCTCCCCCAATACAAGAACAGTGTTTCTGTAAGTAGCTTGCCTCAATCTGCTGCAATTCCATCTGGCTATGGGTTTGGGAGCTCTACCAACATCCCTGGAGGACTTCCTCTGAATCCACCTACTGCACCTGCGGGGACAACTATTGGCTACGAGGATGTTCTTAGTTCTCAGTACAAGGACAACAATCATTTAATGTCACTCCAGCAGGTAATTGCTCTACAGAGCATTGAGAAATCTCATTTAGATTTAATTGTATACATTCATTACTATGGATTTATGGTGCATGAATAATTTACATTCATTCTTATTGAAAGTACTGATGAAAAAATTGTCCTTCCATTTTCTTCCTTTACTCTCAAAGGTCCATGATTTCATGTAGTGCTACAGTTATATATGAGTTCGCATTCTTTTCTGCTTCTTTGAACCTGAAGCGTGCCCTTTCTTTTCTATGTTTTTGTGTTTAGAATGAGAATTCAGGCATGTGGATTCATGGCCCCGGCTCACGAACGATGTCTGCTGTTCCTGCAAGCACATATTACAGCTTCCAGGGGCAGAACCAGCAGGCTGGTGGGTTTCGACAAGGGCAGCAACCACCTTCACAGCATTTTGGGTCACTTGGATACCCAAATTTCTACCATTCGCAAACGGGAGTATCGCTGGACCCTCAGCAGCAAAACCCTAGGGATGGGTCCCTGAGTGGGTCTCAAGGCCAGCCACCATCAAAGCAGACCCAGCAGTTATGGCAAAACAATTACTAATCTCGTCTCCTCCTGGTTTTTCAGGGTCTTATAGTGAGTTTGAAAGTGGCCAATCAAAGGGCCTTCTAGCGACTGAGAATAACTATACGTGCAGATCATCAACAATGATGGGGTCTGAAGAGACTTTGGCTGGCTACTGCCCTGTGCCATGAGGTTGTATTCTACTTTTAATTTATTGTTCTGTTCTGTTAACTTAGGAACACAGTGTGCTAATTTGGGATAGTGGACTTACTTTACCCTTTTCACTTTTTCTTCCTTGATTGTTTCCTTCTTTGCCCCTCTATTTCTCTTATAGTAACAAAATTGTCTCCTTTTTCAGATTTCATATCTCATCTCATGTTTCTTACTCTTACTGTACTGTAGCATGAGGTATTTGCTTTAATCATTTATAATTAATTAATACTACCATTTTAGCCTGTTATCTTTATGCTACACTGCTACATATCATGGCTGTTGGGATCCATAACTCCCATTAGCTATTATTGTTGCAATAATTTTGTTTCGTACGACACTGTGTATATATACACAAATTAATCAATTTAAACAATTCACATACCAGATAGAAGAATTCCATGGAGTGGCCTTTAATTTCTTTGATAAAATAGAGGCTTTGCTTGATTAAAACCCACCCATAGCATAGTTCTGAGTTCACACCTAAGGCTTTCGTACCCTATGCTATTGTTTATTGTTATATTTTGGGATGTTTTGAAAATTTGCTGTTTGTGCTTTCATTAGAGGGTCATCTTTACTGATTATAATTAAGATGGTAATATCTAGGGTTTTAATTCAAACAAGTGTTCACACTCTGCGATTTTTACTTGTAAGTGAATGGAAGGAGATTTAACTATTAATGTCACACTATTGAATTAAATTTATGTCATAAAATTAATATTTTTTTAATTGCTACAAAAATGATCACTTTGGTCGTTTATTTGGAATCGAATGCAATGTTGTTTCTTTTTTAATTTTTCATGCCCTGTACTATTTTGAGTTCATAAATATTTTAAGTGAGTTGGAGTAGTTAAGCGGTATCCATTTGTGGCGCAATTAATAGACAGGTGTGAGATGTTTCAGCAAAGTTGTCACCCACTTCACTCAAAATTTCAATTCAAAGTTCAAACTAACTTTTTCTAGGTCTAATTGTGATCAAAACCTCTAACTATTCTCAAATGTAAATTTTAATATTTCTGCTTTAGTGACTACTTGCTTTGATCAAGTAGCTAACTATTTGACCTAACCAATAATAAAAGATCCATTACATGAATTAAATATGGAATTTGAGCATAGTGAAAAAACCAAAACCCCGACCCTGTCTCTACTTCTCAAAGAGTGTAGTTGAAATAACGCCAACATTTGGAGACTTGCTAAACCAAAACCAACAAAAGGATAAAGGAAAAAAAGCATGGTATTAATCCATTTATTTCGGATTGTTCTACAGATTATCAGTTGTAGACAGCAACAAAATGTTATAACAATAACTTGGAAAAAAATATGCTATCAGCCATCTACTTTTGACCCTTTTTTACCAGACAGCAACCTCTGCGATTTTACAATACCCTGGGGTCCTTTTATAAACTTTTTTTGGACACTTAATGCACGCTATAAAATCCTAATCCAATGAATAAAATTCATTCCGGTTTTTGTCGAGAGCAAACCGACAGTTGGTGGGCATGTTTTCCGCGTGAACCGATATCACATATCTGGAAAAAGAAAACATCGGAAAATTCACTGGTTATAATCCGAATACGAACTGATAAAATGTAATAAATCTGATGCAATATCTATTCTAATCACAATTCTCCATGGATAGATGACAGACGATATTTGGTTAGCAAACTAGGTACAACATTCAACAGGACAAGCTTGAGGAAACTTCGACCGAACATGAAATGCTCATATCCTATTAAGTCAATAGGATCTGCTTTTATTCTGTTCATAACCTCATATGCAAGTAATCCTTAGCAGATTTAATAAAACACCATTCTCATAAAGAAATGATTCAAAATCCTACAGCAGCGAGGTCATGTGTGTTCGATTTTCAATAATCGGAACAGAGTCAAACCCAATTCCAACAATCCTACACCAAGTCTTAAGACCAAACAGGCAAAATGCAAAGCTTCAACAGTGTGAAAAAAACCAACATCAGATTCCATATGCAGAGACCATATCAGAAGATGTTCACAAATTAAGACACTGTTATATCAAATGCAAGCATTGAAATATGTAAACTTCATAAATGGAAAAACTATATCAACTGCTAGCATTATTACATTGAACATTAAACAACAACAAATTGACTTCAACTACTAGATCCTTAAATTCATCAAACAACCACCAAACCCTAAAAATGCTGTAACATGCAAAGTGTTCTTTTTCTTTATTTATTTATCATGTCTTTGTTTAAAAAAACTTACCCTAAATATTGAATGAATCTTCAATTTTTCCCCATCATGACTTTGAAACAGGCTTTTGCAACAAAGCAGACAAATAAACTTCACCATGTTTCAAACCACTAGGATCTGTCTTGTTAGCCACTGCCCATTTCACTTTCTTGTATCCAAGCTTACCAATCAATGGCCCATAAATTTTCTCAAGATCCACTGCTTTGCTAAAGAATCGATCCACCCACAAGTACCCACCACCTCTCAACACTCTATCCACATCGTAGAACATGAATTCCATCACCGACAATGGTATCCACCGGTTCACCGCTCTCCCACACCGGACCAGATCCATTGTGCCGTCGAAAACTGGGAACCTTTGTTGTAAAGGCACGTGTAATGGCACTAACCCCCTTAATGCCACGGCTTCATTGTAAGGCGCATTGACGTTCATGGTGGTGGTCAACATCGTGACGTTGTAGGATTTCTTCATTAATGCAGCGAAAGTTCCGGTTCCACCGCCTATGTCAATACCGAGACGGATCGGTGAGTTAGCCGATTTGGCCAATTGCATGAACTGCGTCAAGGGAAGATCGAGTTCCGAAGTGTATTTTAGAAGGGAAGAGCGTTGAGCGTTGAGATCGAACCCAGTGGGGTTGTTTTGAGACAAACAAGCGAAAGATTTACACGAGTATTTGTTCCATATAACGCCGGAATCGGGGAGTGAAGTCGGGAAAGGAGTTAACGGAAGTGAAGAAGGCGGTTTCGATGGGGTTCTAGAAAAACAACGCCGCCGTGGAAGTGGGTGACAGCCGTTAAGAATAAGCGTCTCTTGGATGTCAGGATCGTAAGGGCAAGTCGAAAAAGGAGTGTAATTCATATACCTATGAAGAAGATCAGGATGGTTGTGACAAGAAGAAGCAATGGGACCGATCTGAGAGTGGAGGATAAGATCTCGAGGTACAGCAGAACTGGGTTCAGCAGTGGTGGATGAAGGAGGGTTATGGCGCGTGAGGTGGTTAATGGTGGCGCGTATGGTGTTAAGCTGTCGGAGAAGGTGGTCAGGGACGGGAACAGGGGGAGGAGGGTTGGGAGATTGGACGGTGGAAGAGAGATGGTAAAGGGAAAGGATATTGGTAGCTACCATGACTAAGAGGAGAACGAAGTTCAAACCCATGGTGAAACCCATTGAATTTCTGGTTCTTCCTCTACGGCTACGCTACTTTTTTCCCTTCTGAGATGCTTCGATTCTTGGGTTTTTGTTATTCTCGATCTTGGTGATTCTTAACTTCACAGGTTTTTGTCTGATACTTACTTAATTTTTTTGGTGTTATAATTTTGGAGGTTTTAACTCGTTTCCAACTTCAATCCTCACTTCTCAGTGTCACTGTCTCTCACATGTTTTTATTTAATAATTTGATTAATTTTAAAATTAGATTAATATAATATTCTGTACGTATATTTAGTTTTAATGTTTAATTTATATTTCAATTTTTTTCTTAAATTCACCTATGGAGTTTTAATTTGATTGGTGTGAATATTATTATCAATATAAGAGGACATAAGTTTAAATATGCTAAAATGTATAATCTCCTATTTATGGATTGGGGAAGGATATTGACACTTTAATACTTAAATTTTTTTTAATTAAGCACCTAAATTTAGTTTCACTATTTAATTTAATAACATAATTAAATAAATATCTGAATTTAGTTTCAATGTTTAATTTAGTAATTAATTTTTTTTTTAAAATACACATGTCAAATATTCATTGGATCAACATATTATCATTTGATCCAAGTATAAAATGAATATTAAAATTAAATACAGATACCAAATAATATATTAACTCAATATTTAATCACTTCACTCACGAGTGACCTGAAATTTTCTTACAAATTTGGCCTTGAGTATTGTCTGGGTTTTCAATTATATTACGTAGTACTGTTTAAGTGGGGAATTTTTAGATTTGATTTGGGAGATTGGATCTGAACCGTTAGTTATAGTCAGGTGGGGTCAATCAATGCAGTTTAGGATAGAATGAATCGAAAGCAAAAGGATGCTTATTACAATTTGCATATATCTCTGGCTCAAAATAATTGTCTATTTTTATCTATGTTGCTAGTTTTTTAAATATGTTTTTAAAGCAATCATATAAATATTATTTTAAAAACTATAAAATCTGAATATATATATTTATATTCGATATTAACTTATATATTTATAAATAGTGACGGAGTATAATAGAGATCATAAATAATGACTTCCCCTAAAATAATAAAATTTTAATTTATATCGTTTATAATTTATAAAATTTTAAGTTAATAATGATAAAATTACATTTTATCTAAAAATAATAAAAATTTAATTTATTAAAAAAATAAAATTATATTTTTATTATAATAAAAATATATAATTTAATTTCGATTTTCTCGAAAAAAAAACTCCGCTGTTCATGTAAATGAGATGGTGTATTATTCACGATTGATGAATTTATGAACGAATATTATAAAAGAGGGGGAAAAAGAACCGGTGTCACGTGATATTAGGATCTACTTGGATTTATTAAAGCAATTTCTTGCAGATTTGAATTATATATATATACTATAAAATATTGTTGGGGAAGCTGTCGGCCTGTCATCCTCTTCAACATTTGAAAGGGACACTGATACCTTTCCATTTTATTGAGGAAATATCTAAATTCAAACCAATCAATTTCAAAGAAATTTGATTAGTCCTAAAATGTTATTCAACTAGTAATTTTAATTGATATAACCTAAATTGAATTAAATTTAAAATAATTTAAACAAAAAAAATTCGACTGAGTAACTCAAAAAGATTTGCATTCAAATTGATAAGAGATTATAATGATTCAACTTGAAAAATCAATCATCAAGCCTTAATAACTGGACCAAAAAAATTAAATGCGTATACCTAGATACAAGGTGATGTAATGGGTCGAAGCGAAGTTAGATTATTTGTCCAAAACATTGGATTTGAGTAAGACCCAAGTTGAGTCAATCCGAGCCCAACCCAATGATCCTTTCTTTTTGGTTAATAATTTAAATGGAAAAGAGAAGTGATTTTAAGGTAAAATCGAACATAAATCGCGTCCAGCTGAAGCTAAAAGCCTGCGGAAATCTCTCTCCAGTGAAGAAGCCTTTGAACCTACAGTCTTTGGTGGAGGAGATCCACTGACTCTCTAATCAATGGTATTCTTTTCAATTTTCCTTTTGATTCGTACTAAGTTTCTCGGCAACCAAACATCTAATTAGGGTTTCATTCCACTGTCTTTGTTTGAACCTTTCTTTTTCTTTTTTATTTGTCCGTAATTATTAATTCTCAACTGTTATATTTGTTTTTGGGAGTAATAGTAGTTGATGACTTTTAGTTTAATAAGAAAAAAAGAGGAATAAATTTAGGTTTTTTTGGAGTATAGAGTACACTGTGATAGTGAATTTTGTTTTTTTTTCTGGAACAGGGGATTGTAATAAATTTCGTAATTTTTGTAGGCTGATCCTGAACTAGAAGCAATTAGACAAAGAAGGATGCAAGAGTTAATGGCTCGACAGGGGGTGGTAATCTATTTCTTTTTCGTTTTAATATCTAGGAATTCTAGATTGGCCTGCTTGTGCTTTTAATTTAATGTTACTAATTGTAGTTTGTTGATAAACAGGGGAATCAACAGAACCCTGAACAACAGAAAGCTCAGGAAGATGCCAAGAGGTCAGTTTCTTATATAGATGCATATTGTTTCTAAATCATTAATATTTTAAGATTTATTTTGGGATCAAATTAGTTCATTGATTTGACTAGTAAAAGCCATTAACTTAGGGAGGCAGATGAACGGAGGCAAATGATGCTTAGTCAGATTTTGTCCAGTGAAGCGCGCGAGAGACGTAAGCTCCTATCTCAGTTCACCATTTGAGTTGATTCAAGAAGCCTACTGTTAATTGCTTATATGCTTATTAGTACGTGCATTCTATCATTAATTGCAGGCTATTCTAAGTTGTTTTATTTAACTATTAGTTATTAATGTTGGATTCTGTATTTATGGTAATCAATGGACTGTTAAATCTTTGAATTTAATATACTTGTCTTGTCAGAAAATGTTTGTGCTTTCTAAGGGCTTATTAGTATTTATTTATATTGTTATAAAAAAGTATTTATTTATATTAGTTTGTGTATAAGATTTTGGATCTTAAACCAGTTCACGAGTTAGCTTTCGTATAAACTTTTTTGAATACTTATCGTTTAAAAATAACAAAAAAAATTTGAGTAGTGAACTCGTGCTTCAGGAAGCATGGAGAAGTGTGCTTATAAGTATTTATTTATATTAGAAAGAGTGAAGACCTAATTCGAGTGCGAGTTCAAAAAATTCTGGAAGACTTGATTAGAAGTCCTAGAATGAAAAATGCTATAATAGGCCTGGTAGCAATATATTGTTTCTCAAAGACTGAATTTGATCTGTTCTCTTTGATGGTGAAGACTTATCTTAGACTTGAATTATGTAGTGTGAGATATCTGAATATAAAGGTCTTTAAAATCTGAGTTGAGTTATAAAATGGTAAGTATGAATCATATAGTATGCAGTTTTTAGAAAACTCCTACCAAATACAAACAGTGCATAAAATCGTTTGAAGATACATCCCTTATGCCATTGTAAATCTTTCATTCGTATATCCCCTATACTATTGCCTCCCCTATACCTCTTTGAAATTACAACGGAGTTAAAAACGAGAAGAAGACATGATCATGAAGGAAAAATAGTACAACTTCCTAATGACAGGCATATATGGCAGATGCTCTTTTTGCTGTACTTTTTACCAACATATAATTCCTTTCATTTAAGTTCTTTGCTGTTATATAACTTTGTGCAGTTGCTCGAATCGCCTTGGTGAAACCTGAGAAGGCTAGGGGTGTGGAGGATGTTCTACTAAGAGCTGCTCAGACAGGCCAGATAGTTGAGAAGGTATGGTGAAAATTTTCTGGTCCAACTACTTTTTCTTGCTTGCCTAATATTAAGGGTGTGCAATTATTTAGTATTACTTTGCAGCCAAGCTTTGATAAAGAACTGAAATGTGTATGGTTGAACCCTTGTAAAGGTTTCAGAGGAGAGGCTTATATCGCTGTTGGAACAGATAAACACCCAAACAACTAAACAGACCAAAGTCACCGTAAGTTATTTACACGTTACCGACTTGCCCTGTCTTTAACGTACTCAGCCCATAGTTAGAAACTATTTTGATTTGCTTCCATTATTTATCCGATTTTACAGATCCAGAGGCGTCGGAGTGTCCTCGATGACGATGATTAGATTAAACTTGAACTGTGAAAACCTCTGCCTGATTTGTGGGGTATATTTATATATTCATGCAATTAATGGACCAGCTTTTAATGGATTCTTGATATATTTTAAGACTTGTATTTCCTCTGCAATGCTGTTATGGTATATTGAGCAATAAAGCTGGCGGGTGCTGGCTTAGAGTTTTAAAGAGTAGTGTGAAAATGCTCTGTAAGTTAAAATATTGTAGAGGTTTGCTAAGTGATGCTTCATATGAAAACTTGTTTTCTTCTTCTTTCTCCTCTTTAAAACCGAGAACTCGAAAAGTTTTTGCATATGCACATTTTACTTAAAAAATAGACAAATTATCCCATGTAAATTAAATAAACAAGCAAATCGGTCATTTCTATTAAAAGTTTCATCCATGAAAATTTAACAGAATAGATGAAATTTTTCGCACGTTTTTAAATTTGGGTAAATTTTGGTAAGTCACTTGTTAAACTATCGTCAATTTTTTTTATTAAAAAGTTGATTGGACCAATAGAATTTAAATATTCATATATATATATGTGAATTGTAGTGGTTAAGGATCAAATTAAAAAGAACCCTCTTAAAATAATTTTAAAAATCAATTAAATTTTTAATTGAAAATCACATTCAATTAGGGTGTTAAATGAAAAATTAACAATTAATTGAACTCTTAAAGATAATTTTTCCATCGAAATTTTTTATGATTTATCAAGTGATGACATAATTGATGATGTAGAGTGACATTCGATTAGAAAGTTTAATTGATTTTTAAATTATATATGATGGCTTTTTAGTATTCAAGCCACTCAAAATTTTTGACAGGCTTCAAAATAATTATAAAAAATCAAGCTAGGTAAGAACTTTTTTAAAAATATTATAAATATTATGAAATTTCTAATAATATTTTAAGAAAGCCAAAAAAAATCAAAGAAATTATAATTTTTTTTGAAACTTTTAAGATTGAAAATTCAACCAATAAATTTAATTAGCACATTTTAAACTTACATTTACTGTACAAAATAAATTAGTCTTTCAACTACCGTATAAAAAATCCTAATTTTCTTTAAAGAATGCAACTAAAATAAAAATAAAATAAAAATATTTTTATAACAGTAATATTAAGGATGCCTCTTTCTATTGATTTATTTGATTGTGAATTTAAAGAAATAATTTAGGTTAGTTTAGTGCATAAGCTAACATATATACAACATTTACAGATATACAAATCAATTAGGCAAATAATTTACTTGGGCAACAATTTTTTATTAAATTTATTTATTTTAATTTTTTTAAAGTTTTCATTTTCCATTTTAATTTTTAAAGTCTTTTATTTTTCATATTATTTATTATAGACTTTTCAATTTTTTTTAAAAGATTCCTTCTAAAATTTTTAGAGTTTTTTTTAAATAATTTTTTTGGATTAAAATAATTAAAAACCATGCTTATTTGTCGTATTGTTAGGAATTTTGATTAAAAAGTTAATTTTACAAGCTTAATGGATTGCTATTTTCTTATTAAGATTACAATGTGTGAGCTTAATTAATTTTTAAATTATTTTATGAGATTTTTTTAAAGAATTTAGCTAATAATTAATGGGGTTAGTAATTTAAATTTTTTAATAATACTACAAAAAAATTAAATTTTGGGTTCTCTTTTACATATTAGGATTATTAATGGAAAGGGTTAACACGTAGTTTGTCTCTTAAATTTGTTTTAAAGTACTTGGTATAGAGCAGAGGTTGAAGTTCTTGTTAGACATAAGTTCAAATTATATTATTCCATCCCCTACCTCAAAATTTTATTAAAAAAAATACCTAGTTGATATCTTTTTTTTTACTTAGTTGACATTTGAATTTGTATTCCGTCACACAAGTTGTACATCTACACTAATATTGTTAGTTTATGCTGATGTAACATTGATAATCAATCTAGTGATGACATGTGGTATAACCTCTCAAGTATGCCACGTGGAAAACATAAATAAAAAGTAAAATATTTAAAAATATATAAACTAATAAAAAACTACTTAAAAACACATCATGAATAAATCTAGCCAAATGGGTGTCTAGATTCAGATATATCTAGAAAGTCATTTATCTAAATTCATTCTTGCTATAAAAAGTGTACATTTTTTATTAATTTATATATTTTTTAATTTTTTAATTTATATTTATCACGTGATATATCGAAAAATTATTACGTGTCATATTATATCAATATAAACTAATCATATTAGTACAACGAACATAAATTTAAATACCAATCGAGTGGAAGTGTAATGTAGAAGCAATGATGTTGAAAACATACCTAATCCATGTTGCCCATTCCATCGTACAGCTGACTCATTGGTTTAATTTGGAATTGCCTTTGACTTTTGTACGTCTTTTAACTTTTTATCTCTCAATGTCAACACAACATGTCATGTTTTGTCTACCTCAGCCTGCCCAATAAATGCCTAAGTTTTCCTTCCTCATGTAAAAGTCAATTGCAAACTCACAAACCCCTCCTACCACCTTCATCCATTTATACTTTCCAATTAAATATCGTGTTTTTTTTTCGAATAAAAATAAATATACCTCTTGTCTTTAACATCACTTCTGCATGGTTTTGGTTTAATTTTATGTTAGGATTTTTGTTTTCATATATGGATGTAATGTTTGAGTATAAACATTTTTTTTCTCTAAAATTAACTTTTTTCCATAAGTACAAGAGTGACCTAACTTGTTATATTATTGGTAAAAGGAATCAAAATCCAAATTTTATGTGACTTTTATCTTTTAATATTTTAATAATAAAAAAATAAAACAAATCTAATATCTGTTGTTGTTTTTTTTTTTTTTTTCATTTCAAGAATTAAAGATGTGGGAACTGGGAAGGTGAAAAAAAGAAATAAAGAAAAGAAAGCCGCATTCATGTGTTTGTAGGTGTAGTAATTTGACTTCAACAATGTATTTGCAACTTGCATCCTCTACAACCATTCACCAAAAAAAGAACAGATATTTTTCATGCTTTTAGTTTTCTTTGATCGCTGTCTTCCCCACTCATTCATATATTATTACATTATGATACATGTATAATATAAATAATAAAAATTACGAAATAAATTTATAAAATGAAACAATATAAAAATAATCATGATGTCTTTAGTTTAAATAAAATTATATATAAGGGTGGATCCGGAAATTGGCAAGGGCTTCGGCCTCTCTAAAATAAAAAAATTTCCATTTAGACCCTTTATAATTTATAAAATTTTTAATTAGTAATGGTAAATTTGCACTTTATATAAATTGACGAGTAACACCAACTCAATTGAATATATATATACAACAATTCTATTTTTTTTTCTCATTCTCAAATTAAGAACAAATAAATTAAGTTTTGTTTGCTGGACAAACATTTAATGAGAAAAAAAAACTCTAATCAGAACTGTTTAATGGTTTGAGTGTCATTAAAACTTAATGCAATTGCATGCAGTAATTAACAGATAACAAAGAAACCTACAAAAACATTTACAGAGCAGTCTTGAAATCATTTCTTCTTACATTTGATTGTGAAAGATTTTACATGGAGAAAGTGACACATGTGTTCTTCTTATATAGACTACAAACCATATATATAGAGAGAGACAGAGGGGTTAGGGAATTTGAATTGAATTCTTAGACTGATAAATGTAAACAAGTAAAAACAAAACCTTTGTTATGGGTACTTGGAATTAAAATAGTTAGAATATTGTATTTTATTCATTTATCACTTTTAGTTTAGGATTTCTGCACTTGAAGATGGATGACATAAGATAAAGATAAATATTGATGGTGCAATGTGTATAATGTCTGGGAATGCTTCAGTTGGAGGAGTAATCTAGGACAAGCATTTCTAGGTTCTCTAAATATATTAGTTGTTGTTTTGCGCTCAACGTCGAGTTTTGGGAGCTTTGGAGAGGCTTCAAATAGCTCGGAGTCTAGGCCTTCAACAGGCTGTGCTTGAGATGGATAGAATGACAGTTGTCCATTTGGTTCAAACAGTGTCAGGGAAGTTTCGCCACAACTATGTTACGCACTATTAAAGATCTCTTTCAGTGTTTTTGGGTAGTTCGAGTTACACATGTCTTCAGAGAAGGTAGCCAAGTCGTTGATGATATGGTAGCAATGGTGTTTTCAAAACCTTAGGGCAGATATATTTATCTACAACCCCCGAATGAAATCTTTCAAAAGCTACAAGACAATTGTGCTGAAGTGGTTTGGCCTCGATTAATCTAGTATAATCTTATTTTTCGATTAATCTACATGAAGTTGAACAAGATTTTTGCTAATTTCTTGCAAATAAAATTATTAGGCTATTTCTTTTCTTATAAATTGTTGGATTGCTGATTTTTAAATAAAAAATTTAAGTTGAAATGCTCAACTAACATAGTAATACACCAACTATTATATACAGAAGGTTTTTATATCAATCTATTACTTAAAATACATAAAAATTGAGGAATCAATAAAAGTGGAATATTTGGAATGAAGTGTTTAAATTTGAGTCTCGTCCTGCAAAGATTATGTATAAATTAATTAATTATCTTTATTCAATTCAATATTTACGATGATTTATTTTAATTAAAACAATTAATTATAATTAATTAGATGAAAGACTTAAATTATACCAAATATTATCCGCTGAACTTACCTCTATCTTTCCATGAAAACTGATTTAACTTGAGTCACACTCTTTTATCATTAGATGAACGACTTTAATGGGTACAATTATGCTCCAAATCTTGGATTCTTTTGGCAGTAATGTATAAGTTGTTTGGTTGACAGAGTCATAAATTGATAAAGCTAAGCATCGTTTTGCGTTCATAACTAAGATTAAGACTGTTGACCAAACTATGCACTTCATTTTAAAGGAAAAAAAAAATCATAAATTAGCCCACCAATATAAAAAAAAATCGATTGAATCTTAACTTGATTGATAATGATATTATTGTCAGTGTAAGAGGTTGTGAGTTTGAGTGTGTTAAAGCGTATTATCTTCTTATTTAAGAGTTAAGAAGAAATTATAGTTAATTTTAAACCTTATATAATAAAAATTTATATTAAAATTAATGTTTGAAAAAGTAAAACCCATCAAAATTATGAAACTTTACATTGAAGTGAAGTTATTATTTTCTCTCTAAAAGGGTGTGTGTGTGTGTGCACACATCATTATAATCATCTCAAGATGAAAAGAAATTGATGCAATCTTTTTGTCATCTACCAGGAGGGAAAAAATTCAGTGGATTATTCAACCCTTTCTTTTTCCTTTTCATTTTCTAGAAAATATAAAAGTAGCCTTTAGACCATGTGTATATATATTATTATATATATATATAGGGTAATTGCAACAAATATTTTCAAATTATCAACCAAAATTTAAAATATTTATATAAAATATTAAAAATATTAGTATTGTATTAACTGAATCTTTTTGTAAGCCTATTTGTCAATATAAGTGTTAAAAATGCTAGTTTGGATCTAATGACTATATTTATACGATGGGGATTAAATTGTAAAACTTGTGCATTTATTTATAACATGGATAGTTTTGATTTGATATGTTGAAAAAAATTCATATCAAATATAAAAAAAGAGTTATTTTTTTTAACATATCAAATCTAAGTTGTTCAGGGCAGAGCCAAGGGGGCTAACAGGAGGCCCAACCCCTAAATTGAAATTTTTTTTCAACACTTTCATAATTTATAAAATTTTAAATTTAGTTATGGTAAAATTGCACTTTGCCCCCCCAAAACTAAGAAAAAAATGATTTAATCCTTTAAAAATTATAAAGATATAAAATATCAAAATGATGATTTTACATTTTTACTATTATAAAAATATACAACTTAATTTTACCTCCTTCAAAAATTATAAATACACACATATTTATAATTTAATTCATATATTTTAAATATGCTTAACGTGAAATTTGAATTAACATTTTAAAACTTAATTAAATTAATTGTTAAATTGATAAAATGAAGTAATTAATATAATTCTAACATTTTAAAAATTCAATTAAAATATTTTAAAATTGGAAAACCAATTTAAAGTTTGAACACCAAAGCAAATATGTCATGCCTTCCATAAAGCCAACTTTTTTATTACAAGAGCTTAACTTTTATGATGCAGGCCACATGTGAACAGAACCCTAACTCATAAAGTTTAGTTTAAAGTTTGTAATATCTTTTCCATTAATTAAATAATATTAGAGCTTTTATTTATATTAGAGAATGAAAGCAAACCCTATCTTTTAGTTGGAGTTAGTGAAGTAAAACTGGACAATATTCAGCAGTAATCTTGACTGTATGACCTGGACCTTGAATTTGTATTAATTTACAATTAAATTATTCAGCTGTATATATATTATAAATGAAGTATGGTTCACAAGCAATTGCCAAGTCAACTTTAAGAAATTAAGTAATGAAAGTTGATGACTTTTCTAATAAATAGTGATACAATATTATAATAATATTTGTTGTTTTTTTATTAAAAATATTTTTTTAATAATTTTATTATAGATTATGATCATATTTGTTCTTTTTGACACATAGTTTAGAATTATTCATAGTCTCTTTCTAACTCATAAATAAGATGGTGATGTGCTTCAGTATATTCGAACTTACGTTCTTTTGTATTGACAATAATATTCATATTAATCGAACTAAGACTGAATCGACTTATTGAAAAGATAATTAAAAGAAAGGGTGAATTGTTTTAGATAAATTGGGCACTTTAGCCTAAGTAGTTTAGAATCAGTCAATTTTGATTTCTTGAAAGAATAAAGCAATGGGTAAGAGGTTTCACATTAGAATTAGAAAAGCTTTGAAGTAAATTAAGCTTTGGGATGCTTTAGTGGGTTGGTCAGGCTCTTGTAATTTTTATTTGTTTATTAAAAAATAAAAATAATTTTAAAAGATAAAAGTTTTTAAAAAAATAAAAGAATAAAATTTTGATCCCTTTGGAACTTAGTGGAGAGTAGATGGATAGTTGTAATTGGTACAGGTTGACTTTTTGTTTTTTATTTTTTCTGATTTTTTTTATGGCTAATTAGGAGAAGTGTTTTGAGTGAGCTTAAGTTCATTAATTTTGGTTTAACATAAAATACACCATGACTAACAACTCCTATTAATATTAATATATATATACATATATAAAAAGTTTATTTTTTTGGGATAAAGTAATATTTAGTTTATGAATTTGATTTTTTTTTAAGTTTTGAATTTTTTTATTTATATTAGTCTTAGAAATTTGATAGATATTTTCAATTTGATCCCTAAAGTTAGATTTTGTTAATATACTATGATGTGGTATTTTGAAATTGTGCCATATCATTACCTCAAAATTTTTAAAAAATATTATTGCTTTATAATATTTTTAATATTTTTTATAGTTTATAATTTATATAAAATTTTTAGGTGATGATATGTCACAATTTTAGAGTACCACATCATCATACTTTTAACAGAACCCAAGTTTAGGGATCAATTTGAGAAAAAATTATCAAATACCGAGACTAATATGGACAAAAATTTCAAGGGCTAAATTTAAATTTTTTCCAAATTTAAAAACTAATTGTTAGTTTATCCTTATTTTTTTATTAAATTCACCAAATTCTTACATAAAATGGTGAAAGTACCATAGAAGCCTCCATACTAAGAGTAAGATTGAATTTTGCCCGTTTTACTTTAAAAAATGGATAAATTATCCCTTATACATTAAATCAAAAAACAAACTGATCATTTCTATTAAAAAATTCATCCATTTTTATTGTTAAAAATTAGCGTGGCTGACAAAATAACCAAACAATTTTACGTGGCATGCTATATGTACCTCATGATAATATACAGGAACTAATTTTTAACAATTAAAATGGATTAAATTTTTAACAGAATGACCAATTTGCATTTTAGTTAACATTCAAATATCAATTTATCTATTTTTTAAGTAAAAAAACAAAATACAGTCCGTTTCCTAATAAAAAAACTTTTGTAGTATATTTACCTATATAAAATATATAACATAATATTTTATTATAGTTATATTTTAAGAAGTCTATCATTAATACATAGATTCATCATAGATCCAATTATTGTTTGGAATTCAATGATCTCATGTTCTCTCTTCAAATCGCATCTCATTCCTTCCTACACTTATCTATCTATATACTCAAGTTCGCAATTTAAGATATATTTAAATAATTTGATTGACATCAATATTGTTGTCAGTATAGGAGGTCGTGAGTTTGAGTGCGTTGAAGTGGATTATCTTCCTATTTAAGAGTTGGGGAGGGGTTGTGGGTAATTCTAGGCATTGTATAAAAGGAACAAATATGATAAGAATCTATAATATGTATATATGCCAATTGAGTCTTAGTTTGATTGACATTGACATTGTTGCTAGTGTCAGAGGATGTGGGTTCGGGTGCGTTGAAGCACATTATTCTCCCATTTAAGGGTTGGGGAGGGGCTATGGATAGTTTTAGGCATTGTATAAAAAAAGAGTAGATATGTTGGGGATAAACCCAAATTCAACAACAAACAAGAATGAGAGTTATTAGAGTATAAGAGTATAAGATGGAGAAAAAATCTAAAAATAACCCTCAAATCTAGAAAAATACAAAGCTCTCTGGCTAAAACACAAAATTACCTTAAACTCTTTTCTTGTTGTGTTGTTAAATCTTAATCTCTAGGTTTGCTGGTTTGCTAAGAAATTCGTGAGCTAATATTATTAAAATATCTCTAGAGTTATTAGAGTTCGATTGAAAAAAAAAATCAGAGTTTAACTAAGAGAAAAAATATCAGAGTTTGATTGGAACACATCGCCACATCGTGACGTTATTTATCTACTCAACGGGACGTCACATGTCGCGTCATTAGGACGTCGGTTTTTTCTCGTAGAAACATCGTGTGTCGTGTCATGTCGTCGACACATTGACTCTTCCATGTCATGATGTTAACTCTGTTTCATCCAAAATATGAGACACACTCTACAAGATATAATAATAACTTATATTGAGATTAATGTTTAAAGAAAAAATATATTTATATATATAATAAAATTATTAATTATGAAACATCAAAGTTAGCAAGCTGCGTTTTTACCATTAAATAAAACCATCATCAATGCCTAAATATATATAAACTTTATAAAAATACTTGTGCTAATAGTTAATATCAACTTATACTCCCTACTCCCATTAAACCTTTGAATTTTTTTTTAAAGTCTATTCATAGAAAAATCAAATCTAATTAAGTCTTTAAACGTTAAAATTGTATCAAAAGAATTATTAAACTAATGATTTTTATTGTTGATCTTAACATAATTGTTAAAAACAGTGTTGTTTAAATTGAACTAGATTGATCGATTGGACCAAGTGGACTAAAAATCAATCAAGATATCGATCCAAAGAGAGGTGTAAAATTAATTGATTTATAAACTAATATGAAAATATTAAACTGGTAATTGAAGTGCCTGACAGATGAACATGCTATTAGAAGACTATTCCACAAATTACAAATATATGTAATGTAGCGATAAATGCACATTTATCCTATGAATGTCGACCAACAAACTCACAAATAAAATAAGAAAAAGAAAAGATTTGACTGAAATTGAATTAATTAATTAAACCAAAACAACCTATTAGAAGACAACTATCCACAAATTACGGCATGGCATTTACATTTTACATGCTACAAATAATGTTCTAACCTACCTTTTCAAACCTTTTTTTAATTTTAACTAGTATAATTTCCCCACCTTCTCCCGGGGAATTCCTTTTTATAATTTTTTTTCTTAATAATTAATATCAATAATTAAATATTAATAATCACTTATACTAAATAAATTAAATTGAAAACTATATTTTTCTATATAAATATCAAACTTTTTATTAAATCAATAGAAGAGATTGTATAAAACTGTGATTCCACGTCATCCATACACCTTTTCAATAGGAGAATAACAAATAAGATTTTTCCTCTTGATTATTAGTTTTTTTCTCCTGAAAAAATTCAAATCAAACTAAAAATGCTAAAAATCAGGAGAAAAAATCTAATTTGTTATTCTCTTATTAGAAAGAGATAGGGATGGCGTGGAATCACAGTTTCATACAATTCTTTCTCTGAAATCAAAGGACAAATGATTGTATTGAGAATAGATTGTTTTAGATCCAATTATGCTTATGGCATTTCGACTATGTTTTAAATTTAGAAATATCTATTCTTTAGTTTGATATATTTTGGTTCATCTACATAATATCATTAGTTTGTCAAAATAGTTGATATCATTAATTATTCTAATCCAATTGTTGAGGTCAATTTTTTTCTTTTAAAAAATACCCATTCCAACTTCATCCATATATATATATAGTGTTAGAAAGGTGCTTTTAAGAGAAATTCAAGAAATCATTTTAATCTATAAAGTTAACCATTGGACTAACTGATGTCATTATAAAAGTAGATGAACAAATTATGTCAAATTAAAATATAAAAACTAAATCCCAAATGTGAGTACAACAGAGAGATCGAAACTGCAATTCTACCATTATCTTATAACTTTGAAAAAAAAAAAAGTGATGCCATTAGTTAGTCCAAGTAATTAGCACCCTCAATATTTTTGATAGATGACGTAATTATTTTTTAATAAAGTATTTATTTCAACTCATTACACCGCCAAAATATTTTTTTGATAAAATAATTTTAAAAAAAAATTAATAAGAATAACTGAAAAGGTTAACTATTTAAATTAACTAACGTGGTTGTAGAAATAGAAAATTAAATTATGTGAAAGTAAAATGTAAAAATTAAATATGAAATGTAAGCATAGGGGATGAAAACTGAAATTTTACTATTTTAATTATAATGAAAAAAAAGAAGGTAAAGGTAGAAATTTCAAATTAAATTTTAAAGACTAAATGTATAGAATTTAATTGTAATTAATTAGCTTTTGCTTAGGAATAAAACAAAGCTTTGGGATTATTCAATTTCATTTTGAATCTTTCACGTGGTTGACTAAAATCGTAAACTCGAACTTACTTTCAATTTTATAATATATATTTTGTTAATTACAACATTTTTTCTATTTTTAAACTATTAGAGAATAAATTTTAATAAACTATTTAATTGATATTAGTTTGATCTCCGATTGGGGTTTAATGCAGTTTAAATTACAATTATAGAGAAAAAAAATTTTATTTCAATTTAACTATGTAAATTTTTAATATTTTAGTGTTTTAATTTCTTTTAAAAAAATTAAATTAAATTTATTTATTTTTATTCTTCTTATCTGTTTTATGGTCTATGTTTAGAGTTCGTAACTGCTCTTCCTCTCAACAATATTGTCTTTAAGGATCGAACTTGTATTTTCTCATTGAGCATTTTAATATATATAATGTTTTTCGATTGTTTAAATTAAATCAATTTCAGATAAGGTCAAGTTTGAGTTTTAAAGTTTCTTGGTCATTTTGAATAAAATCAATTTCAAAGGTCCCTTCAGGTTAAAGGGTTCAAGTTTGAGACTCTATTTTTTAGAGTCGAACCATTACCTATTCAGGTTCGCTCATTTTAGGTTACTTATTTAAGTCATTTCAAGTCTAGGTCAAATTTTATTTGAGTCATTTCAAATTCAGATCAATTTAATTTTGAATATGATGAGTTCGAGTTATTTCAAATTTGAATAAACTTTCATTCAAACCATTTCAATTTTGAATTGAATTAGTTCGAGTTATTAACTTTCCATAATCAAATCAAGTTAAAATTGTATATAAATTCACATTGATCGAGCCAAAATTTTAAGTACAGATTGATATTGAGTTTTCAAGTTTGAGTTCAGTTGAGTAAAAGTTCTCTAAAAATCCTTATACCAAAAATCAGACTATATTTTGTCATCTCTACTAAAAAAATGACAAATTAATTATTCTACAATAGATAAAAAAGTAAACTGGTTATTTTATTAAAAATTTCATCAATTTTACTGTTAAAAATTGATTCTATATATCATAATGAGTTATACAATTATTACATCAATTTTTAACATTAAAAATAGATAAAAATTTTAATTAAAATTATCGATTTAGTCTTTAATCTATCTTATAAAACTCATTTATTTATTTTTTAAATAAAAAATATAATTTAATTTTTAATACACAAACTTCAATAATACTATTACTTACGTACATTGTTTGTAGAATATTTGTTAGGAGAACAAAGGCCTAAAACGGAAAGCAAAGGGGAAAAAAGAGGGAAAAGGTCGGTGACGTGGGGGAGGCATCAGCAGCAGCAAAGGGTCACTCCCACGTGCCGCGTGGAGTGTGTCGGCTACGGTCAAATGCCGGTACCAATAATGCCACATGTATGCCTAATATTCCAAAACACTATTAATTGTTCTTCCAGTTTGAATGTTTGACCACCTTTTTGTTTTTTTGGTCTTATCTCACGGCCTCTTTCATCTGCTTCATCCTCCTCCGATATTACTTGTTTCTGCTTCCACACGCTCCCTTCTAGCGCGTTTGTCCCCTTTAATATTGTCATTAACAAGAGTTTATTTTTTCAACTAAAATTATTTTTTACACAAAAATCCAAACTACATTGTGTTAAGTACATCTAAACAAAATTACAAACATAATCAAATAAAATATAAATATTTTAATTAACTTTAATTTAATTTTTTTTAAAATATCCACTAGTTTTATAAATTATTGTAGTTTTTTTTCTTTTAATTAATTTTCTTTACGGACTATATATAAATATGTGTCAATTTTTGGTCGTACATAACAGTAGTACGAATTATATCTAATATATTTTTAAAAAATAATTTTTTTTCTTAATATAAATGTAAAGAGAGACAAAAAGAAAAAAATTGTTATTATATTGGGTAGTAAATGTTTCCATACTAGAAGCCACTTTTTGCTCTTCCAATTGGAAGGGTTTTTTTTTTTTTTGTCAACCCTCCTTTATAAAGTGACTATGAAGCCAAAGTACCATTCAAAGCTAAACACTCTTCCTATATATCATTTATATATACACATATTTCTGTATATATAGCTCAAAGAACATGAAATCAGATATGTAATGAAACCCTGAAATTACAAAAACCAAACACTTTGAGGCCCTTTGTTTTTCACTTTCCTTTGTTCCTAAAATTGTTGTTTAACCATGTCGGAACATGAATTTAGAGAGTTTTATTACCATGCAAGTACGATGTTCCACAACGATCATGTTGACGACATGTTTAGGGTTTCGTCATCAGCGTCGGTTGATCATCATCCTTCTTCGTATATGAGCTTCACGGATTGTTTACACAGTTCGGTTGACGAGTACGGTTCACTCGAAAAAGCCTTCGGTTTGTCGCCGTCATCTTCGGAAGTGTTTTCTTCTCCAATCGAAGGCTTGAATCAGACAACAAATCAACAAAGTAGTGAAGTTATGGCCATTACCCCTAATTCTTCTATTTCTTCTTCCTCAAGTGAGGCTGCTTATTGTGAAGAAGATTCAGAGAAAAATAACAAAGATAAGCAGCCAAAAGGGTCTGATGATGGAAGCAAAGAAAGCCCTAAGAAAGGGTAACTAACTAACCCTTTCTCCATTTATTTTTAGAATTTACAGACAGCATCAATGGAGTTTAACTGATGTTGTGTTTATTTGTTGTGTCTGAAAGGATGAAAGGGGCTAAAAAGAAAGACGAAAGAAAGCAAAAAGAACCACGATTTGCTTTCGTGACAAAAAGTGAAGTTGATCATCTAGAAGATGGGTATAGATGGAGAAAATATGGACAAAAAGCTGTGAAGAACAGTCCATATCCAAGGTTTGGTTTCTTTCTCTTTTCTTTAATTTCACAACCAAAAACAAACATTGAAACAAATCTTAGCAAATCACGTCTGAAAGTCAAACCTGTTTGAAGTCTTTGGTCTGTAATTGCATTATCTTTTCGCCCCCTTCTTTGACTATATGCCAAGATGCAGTCAACATATATGAAACTTTAGCTGTAAGTCATTAGTAACTTGATGGATTTGAATTATTGAATTAATTCCCTGTATATGTGACTTGCAGGAGCTACTATCGGTGCACTACACAGAAGTGTACAGTCAAGAAAAGGGTTGAGAGATCATTCCAGGATCCATCAACGGTGATCACAACATATGAGGGTCAACACAACCACCCACTCCCCACAACACTGAGAGGAAACGCAGCAGCACTGTTCCCGCCTTCCATGTTTGCGCCGGCGACGGCGCGGCCGAGCTTCCCGCATGAATTGTTTATGCAGATGGCGGCGCCTCATCAAATGAATAACCAGCAAGCTAATGGTGTAGCAGCAGCTTCGATGTTTGGAGAAAACTTTAGTCCTTATCATCACCAGTACCACCACCACCACCGTCAGGTTTCTGACTATGGGCTACTCCAAGACATGGTTCCTACCAGGTTCCTTAAACATGAACCATGAATATCCCATTCTTTCCGCTTCTTTTTTTACTCCTTGTGAGTGTACATATTTATATATATTTAACTGCTTTTATCGTTATCGTTTTCATCTAACTTATCTAGAGCCCAAGAATTATTCCTCAGTTATTGGTTTTGAAAAGGGCTAACATCGAGGACTAGATATGGGAGTGGGATTAAAGTTCTTCCTTTGTACTTGAAACTGGTGGTTCCATGTGTTCAGTGGACATGTTCGTATGCTTCTATGATAGGAAAAGAGGATCGAAGACTTGTAATATTAATGGATCATATTAGTTACATTTATGTTTGTTTATTCATATCATCATCCTTGATGTTATCATTAATGAAGAATGGGGGAATAGTTTCCTTTAGTTTTATTGACAAATTTTGTACAACAATGATATTAATGTTTTAAATAATATTCTTTTAAAACAATTATTAGCTACTTAAAAATCAATAGTAGAATATATCAAATATATTCTATAATCATCACAATAAATTTTGGGTAGTATCTAGTTTTAGTGACATAAAGGAGGAGGAGGATACAAAGGTTGATAAACATTAAGGAAAAGTAAAGCGTAGCTACTGCAGCAAAGGAAATTCGTAGCCTGTAATATGAACAATGTGAAATGGTGAATGGAGAATCAAATAACACGTTTAAACCGAAGATTAGGATTAACAAAGTTTTTACGTGGATGGGTTAGAATTATAATACCAGAGCCACTAAAGTAGCAGTCAGGGTCGACATGACGATCATAGATTTGGTAGTACGAATTCATGACTGTTGATCTTCTCTCCTGTACTCATTATTTGGTAGCAATCCGTCCATATTTATGAGGCATGGTTTTTGATGTAAAGTGATAAGGGGTAACTAAGTGCCATGCATAACGATACATTACTCCCTTAAACTCCCTTAAACTCGACACGTATTCTTAAAGTTATCACTACTGAAATCCCCTGAACTAACAAAGTGGACAGCTAACATTATGGATTTCAGGTTTTTGAAGTATTATATAACAATTTGTCCTCTACTTTATTAAAAAAAAGAAAAAAAAGAGAGTTATAATGTGACTTTTTGGAGATAGATTTATATACCTTAATAGTGTAATTGAGGGCTTTCAATAAGGCAAGCTGCACAGCAAAAATTTAACGACCTGAACCGCAAAAATACTTCACAAACCCGAAATCTGGAATGCTAGCTCGCCACACGCTAGCTCACCACCTCTAGCTCACCACCTCTGCTAGCTCGGGGGATCGCAACAGGAATAACCCTAAAGATACATATCGAACTTAAGGGGGTAAAGTGTTGCTATGCATGACATCTAATTGTCGCCTAACACGTCAAATCAGGAAATCGGGCCTTATAAATGTGGAAGGATTGCACCAAAGGAAGGGACAGGCGAGAGCATAATGGTTGATGAGAGTATCATGCTCCATATAATGGTTGCAGTTGAATCCCAAGGTTCTAACGCGATCACAGGCATAGTTAATGGTGGAGGCCAGTAATATAGTAGGGGGAGCCTCACATCTCATCTATATAAACTTCCACTTATATCACTAAGAATACTCCAAGACCCTATTTTATACACCGATACTATTCCAAACCTTCTTTTTCTCTTCTAAACTTCCTCATTTTTCCAGAAACACATCATGTAAGCCGTTTCCATTTTTCAACCTCACATGTTGGTAAACTTTCTTTTTCTTTTTCTATCTATTTGATACAAGTAATCTTAAACATGATTGTGATAAATTTTGATACATTTTAATACATTTTGAGATAATTTTGATGATATTTACTAGTTTTGATAACTTTTAAAATATTTGTTAATGTTGTTTGTAATAAGTTTCACGTAGTATATATAATTTTTGTATTTTTTTTTAAATTACAATTTATAATTAAATGATGAATTAATGTAAGTATTTAACAGAATAATTAATTCAACTTAAAATAATTAAATTGCTCATACATAATTTACTTAGGTGGGACTTGAACATATGTGCTTAAAGTTTCAAGACCTCGAATCTTAGCATTAGCTTTAATGGTTAAAAGTGTTCACCCCATTCTCTAAACGCAAAACAAATCTATGAGCATAACTTGTGCGATAATTTAATAATATGCGCGTGAAAATGTGAATTATACTCTTTTTTTATCATCTCGATCAAAACTTTCATTGATAATTTTATCTCTTAAACGGAAATTTTGACAATTTTTCTTAATAAATTTGAATAATATTGTACACTATTTTAATAATTTTGTATATAATTTGACAACATTGTTGCATCAAAACACCAAATAAAACATGTTTCAGTTTTTTATGATTTAAATAATTTTTTTTCTCAATCCACAAACAAGCACTATAAAGCAAAAATTAGTAAAAATTATATTTTATTCTATCATATAAATATCATATATGATAAAAACATAACTGTATTCATCATATATAAGCACACAAAGCACCTACTACAGAAATCAATCTCCTAAATGTAAATAAAATGTTGACACATTTATTACACGCTAAACCCAAAAACCTTCACACATGTAGAACATCTATTCCATTTCAGACCCTTCATGGATACTGGCAGTTTCCATAGCCTGTAAAAGGAAAAAAAAATACAATTACAAACAATGTCAAATGATAAATGGAGTATCAAAATAAAATTAGGTTCAAGAAAAGTTTTACTTGGATCGGATATAGTGATGAGACCAGAACCCTGGAAGTTACAGTTATGTTCTTGACGACCATTGGCCTGGTAATAAGAATTCATGACAGACGATGCATGGTTGATATAAGTGTTGGGATCATAGCATTCTCCACCTGGTTGTATCTGGCTGCAATTGAATCCAAGGATTCCAAGTTGTTCACAGGCATAGTTTATGTTGGAAACCAGTGCTTTATCATCAGTGGAAGGCTTTGCAACACACCATTTTTTGACCTGTTACATAACAATTTCATTACAAAAACTTGTGTATTTTTCTAATGAAAAAAGAATTGACTAATTTACCTGTCCATTGGCCAACTTCAGCAAGATCCCTGCATGAAAATGGTTGTTAATTATGATTAATGGGGAAGCCATTAGAAACAGTGAGAAAATGGGGAAAAAGATACATACCAGAGTTAAATGACAAAAGGAGGAGAAAATAGAGAAGGGGAAGTGAGACAGGTGATTTAACCATTGCTGTTTGTGTTGGAAGTAAAAATTGATTAAAAAGATAACTTGGACAAAAAGAAACGAAGATGAATGTCCAAATATATAACGGTGGATAATGCTAATTCCAGATAATTTGCTGCTTCCACGATATGAAAGACTAAAACATTCCTAGCACTAGCAAAGGTTTGTAAATGTCTTAAATGGGACAGTTTAACAGAGAAGTTGTAAGGCCAAAAGATGAAACAGCATAGGGTTTTTTAGTAAATGACTTTGTGAATTTGTCATAAAAAGGTTGTTTTTAAGTAATGATTATTGAAAATGCAAGTTTCAAACCCCAAAATTAATGATATATTAATCATAAAATGTAGGTTTCAAACCCCAAAATTAATTTCAGAGTTATGATACATTAATCATCTATAATCCAGAAACATAAAAACCGAGGAGCTGAACAGGTTTAGGACATGGTGAAATGATAAGGGAGTAAAATGTCTGAATCAAATATTGTCTCTGCTGCCATATTCCATCTAATTGAACATGTTAAATATTTAGAAGAAAATCAGAATTAAGTAAAATTTTTGGATTAGTGTTTTAATACTAAAGACTAGATTAGTTTTTTGGAGGAACAAAAACTGTGACATGTTAATGTTTTTCACTTATACCAGGTTGTCTTTAAATCAACAATATGATCATGGTTAAGTTGAAAATATTCAAGTTTTGGAAACTCTTTTTAGGAGAAGCTATTTTTGTTTGATTATGCTATAACTGCCAGACAGGACTTAATTTGTTTGTTTTTCTATTTTTCTATTAATGGTTAAGGAAAAGGTCTTTTTGGTCATATTTTGTATATTTTCCATTTAATTTCTTGCTTGATGATTAAGGAAGTACAAGAACGGCGTTATAATGCATGAGGACGTCTGTTGGTAAGCGTCGGGTGAGATTAAATTTATATATATATATACATATTAACGTATTTTATATATTTGTTTCAACAAAATAAGAATTTTATTTATGTTTATCAATATTTGTAAATGAAATTCATTTTAAATTTACTCATATTTTTTAAAAATAAATTATATTATTTTTAATTTTATATTTAATTATTTTATATTTTTTATTGAAATTTTAAATTAAGATAACTTAATATATTTTTAATGTTTATATTATAAAAATTATAACATTATATACATAATTTGTAAAAATAAAACAATATATTTCAAAAGTACATACTAATTCAGGTTTAGGCTAAATCTTGTCACAAACTTGACTCATATCTTAAACGTGCATAATTTTTAATCCAATTCCATTTATGAGATCACTTACTTTTGTCCAAACCTCTTATATTTCTAGTAGACTTTCAGACTTGAATGAATAGTTTAGCCCTTGAATAAGATGCACGGTGGTATCTTATATAAACATTATAGATTTCTTCAATAATTTAATTAAATTGGTACTCGTGAAAGCAAAAACAAGAATGTAAATATACAAGAAATATAATGATGCGAGGGACACCCAAATCCTACTCGTCACATATAAATAATGAAAATATGAATTAAGGATTTACAAAATGTTACACGTTAATAAATAGGAATTACAATATAACGAGACAAGATAAAAGATTGTTTGGTCCAACTTTGTTTCATTTCTTGCATATATATAATATAAATATATAATATATTAATGTGTATGATTTTAGAATATATAATTTATATATAGATAAAAAAAACAGTTATTTTGAAATTCCATTAAAGCCCAAAAAAACCCTATACAACTATCCATCTCCACTGTACACAATAAGAAAGTTTAAAGTGAGGGATAACATCCCAGTTGAGATAAAAGCAGATGGGATACATTGATATAGACAGGTTCTGTTGAGATATACACCTTGCAACTATACCATTACAAGTAAATTTTAACATTGCTTCAAGTATACCATATTCCATCTTCTTTATTGAAGCAAGCTGTTCTGAACAAGACATCAACTATTATTGGTGGCATAAAATACCACCGACCACCAACAAAACTATGTCCTGCCTTGTATTTCCACTTGAAAACTTCATGTTTCTTTCTTCACCAATAAATGAAGCTCAATGCTTCCTGCTCTAAAAATAGAGGGATTTTGTCGATTGAGTCTCAGTTTAATTAACATGAGCATTGTTATCAATGTAGGAGGACATGAGTTTGAGTGATTTGAAGCGCATTATCTTCTTATTTATGGGTTAGAGATGAGCTATCGGTAGTTCTAGATATTGTGTAAAAAATAACAGATATGATCAGAACCTATAATGAGATTATTCAAAAAATAATAATAGAAAGATTTCATAAACTTGGTTGAGTTGGATGTATGGTTATTTTGATTTGAAAATTTTGATTAAGGCTATTTATATTTGTAAATGATTAATCCTAAGTTTATTTAGGGTTTCTCATATTTTTATTTTTATTCTTTTAAAATATAATTATTTTTAATTAATATATAGTAATTATTTACTTTTTACTACCATTATATATATTGTATTTTATTAAAATTTTTAACATAAATTACTTAACATATTTTTAAATATTTTTATTTAATCTCATATGATATAAATTCCGTAATATATAAAGGAAAAACATATTCTAAATTTGAAAATGGGTAGCTTGGGTTTTGAATATTGAAACCCAATCCCGGCTCGTATTATAAACAAACCTAATTTTTTTACACAAACTCTCTCAAAATTTCAAGGTTCGAGTTGGGTGGATAGTTCAATACTTGAACATATCTACTACAAAATGTGGGTCATGGTTCTTTTAAATTAGGTTAAATTTTGCTACTGATCTTTATGTTATGTGTAAGTTGTAGATTTAGTCTTTGCACTTTAATTTTGTTATTTTTCTAGTCCTTACCAGCCTAACCAAATAGTAGTTGTTAGATTTTTTTAAGTGTAAAAATATTATCACATGTGAAATGTCATAACAGTTTTTTGTTTTTACATATTACTCACAAAAAATCAACTAATAAATTTAATAATTATTATTTGTGTCAAAATTGAAATTTTAAAATTTAAAAAGAATTGCTATTGTTTAATTCAGAACAAATTTTAAAATTAAAAAAAATAAAAACTAAAATTCATTTAGGTTCGGTTAACTCATTTGGCGACAAATTCATTTCAGTTTATTTAATTCTAGTGACTTATTTGGTTTAGTAGATTATTCATTATATAAAAATCAAATCGATTAAACTAATCAGATATACATCTTTAATGGTCATTGAGATGTTAACTAACGACGTTCACCATTACTCCGACATAATTAAAATACATTAAATATATTTCATATATAAAATGAGCTTTATTTTTATTATCCATATCAAAGTTCTTTTTATTAAATTATTTTAAGTAATACTTTTTTTATTGGTAATATTTTTAGAATTAGACCAATAGTTAGATCTGTTCGATCACTAATTTACTGGTTTGATTAATTTAATAAATAAATTCATAAAAAATTAAAAATAAAATACTTCTTTTAATCAATTTTTTAGTCGATCAATCAATTCATAATTCAACTGGTCGACTATCATTCTCTAAATTAATACTTTGATTGATTCTCAATTTAACCAATATATATATATATTAATTTGAAACTGTTGGTGTTGGATAGTAAAGTAGCATTGGCTATAGCAATGGTGTCAAAAGGGGGCACTTAGGATTCGAGGGTGTCGAACCATAACTGTGACTGGTCAGAAATTGCCTGTGACCCTTTCCATGACTCAATGAGGTCATTCCATCAATTCAAACCTCGAAATCATTATAGTTATCTGAGGCTATCTATATCTGAATTTCTATTGGTTCAAAACATTATGGAACTTTGATTTCTAACGTCTACTTGGCACATGCAACACCACGTATCAGTGTTGGATAATTTTGGGGGTTGAACGGTGAATTTTGTATTCAAAAAAAAATCTCCAGTGCTGTTTGTTGAACCAATGAGATTGTGCCACTCGTGAATCACATCGGATAACCCCTATCATATATACTTGGAACAGTCGCAACTACCTGTTTCAAATTCAGGACCACTTTGGCTTTGCGTTTCATTGCATGGGTCTGAAATTCTTGTTACGAGAAAAAGCTGTGTAATAAATAATGTTAATGTTTATGGAAAGGATTATGTTTATGTTTCATCTTGTTTCTTGATGAAGCCTAATGAATCATATAGTTTTCGACACTGATAATTAGACTACTCGTGGGTATTTTTAGAAACTATTAAGTCAATTACATAATTAAATTTTTGGGTTTTTAAAAATAAATTTCAAGTTTTCTTTATAAGGGTTAAAAGGACGAGACTTGGTATAAACTAGACCAACACCACTGACTAGTTGACATCAATTTAAAGTATTTTGATAGTGCCGCAAAACAAATTAAGCCAGATTTTTATTCGTAAGATATTTTACATTTATGTATTATCAACCACTCAAATCCTGTAATTTGTATTTTTATGCTGCCATGATTTCAGCATCAATAAACTTCACCAAAAGAAAGGAAAATCTATTTCATATGGCTCAAAGAAACTTCTTTCTATGAAAACTCCATCTATTTTTCCATGAAAATGAAAAGGAAGGGAGAGAGAAAATCAACATCAAGGGAGTTGTTTAATTTATCAAGTAATATTTGTGTGTATTAATTATAATCACGAAAAATATTGATTGAATCACAAGTGAAGATTTTATATTTAATTTATAATTGACAAAATTTTAAACTTTATTTTTGAATTATTTTTCATACAAAACAATCCATTTAACTGTTGTAGCATTGCTTCATTGTTCTAAACAAAACAAACAAAAAGGTTTCGAAATTTTTCAACAGTCGAATTTCCGTCACTATGGTGGCCAAGCCTATGATCCTTAAAAAATATTGGTAGCCTGTTAAGTGAAATTTTGTGGATTAAAGATTGCCAAGTGGACATGCATGGCCAACATCAAAATCTTGGAAGCTCCAATGAAATGAAAGATAGAGATATTACGTAGATAAGGAACCTTACTCTCACCTTCCTATATAATAAACGCATCGGATTGCCCCTTCAATCACTCACCCATCACCAACAAAATCAACTGCTTCACAATGGCCTCTACAACCATGGCTCTTTCTTCCCCATCATTCGCCGGTAAGGCAGTGAAGTTCTCCCCTTCCACCCCTGAAATCCAGGGAACTGGCCGTGTTTCCATGAGGAAAACCACCAAGCCTGTTCCTTCTGGTAGCCCATGGTACGGTCCTGACCGAGTTTTGTACTTGGGTCCACTTTCCGGTGAGCCACCATCTTACTTGACCGGTGAGTTCCCTGGTGACTATGGTTGGGACACTGCTGGACTCTCAGCTGATCCCGAGACCTTTGCTAGGAACCGTGAGCTCGAAGTCATTCACTGCAGATGGGCCATGTTGGGAGCTCTTGGGTGTGTTTTCCCTGAGCTGTTGGCTAGGAACGGTGTCAAGTTCGGTGAAGCTGTATGGTTCAAGGCCGGGTCTCAAATCTTCAGTGAGGGTGGACTTGACTACTTGGGTAACCCAAGCTTGATCCATGCTCAAAGCATTTTGGCCATCTGGGCTTGCCAAGTTATCTTGATGGGAGCCGTCGAGGGCTACCGTATTGCCGGTGGACCACTCGGTGAAGTGACTGACCCATTGTACCCAGGTGGCAGCTTTGACCCATTGGGTCTTGCTGATGACCCAGAGGCATTCGCTGAGCTCAAGGTGAAAGAGATCAAGAACGGTAGGTTGGCTATGTTCTCAATGTTCGGGTTCTTCGTTCAGGCCATCGTGACCGGAAAGGGACCATTGGAGAACTTGGCTGACCACCTTGCTGACCCAGTCAACAACAATGCTTGGGCCTATGCCACCAACTTTGTCCCCGGAAAGTGAACTTAGAGAGTGAGAAGGGATTTGTCTTGTTTATGTTTTTATTTGTTGGTGTGAATTTAAATTTGTTGCACAATCAATGAAAGTATAATGTGAATTTTGTGTGCTCAATTTTTTTGACTGTTCCAAGTCCATTTGTTTCAAAAATGAAAATGGTAAAAACAGGTGAAGCACATGACGCTATAGACAAAACGAAAAATAAAACTGTAAATTTCGACAAATTAAGTATAAATATATTCCCGAATAAACTTCTCAGCGTTCTATTTAGTATCTTGAGAACTAGACAATGTTACAGTGACCACTTACATATAAGTATAAGAAGTTACCCTGAGGAGAATGAAGGCAATGTATATATATATACACATAAAGCTTTATCAATGATATGAATGGTGTGACAAAATGTAACTATGAACTGGATAAAGGTGCAATGAATACCGAACTCACCAATGCAGGTTTAACGTTACTGACCTTCACTCATAACCAATGTCGACAAATCAGGGCTGCTTTCGATTGTTCTTTTGTACTTGTCCACTCAACCAAATGTAACTTAATTGTTACTCGCTTGTGCCCTTGCTCTTGAAATAGACTTGGCATAAAGTTCTTCGTATCGTGAAGCTGAAGAATCCCAGCTGAAATCTATATTCATGTTCTTCTGAACGAGTTGTTTCCAACTCTCTTTGTTGTTCTTGTAGAAATTAAATGCACGCTCCACGGCACCGTTTATTCCCTGTCAGGTTTTTAACATCATCCAAGGTTTAAGCATATGATAGAGAACCAAAACAATTAAGTTGGAATGTTGGCAAATCATGTTTCAAGAATTCCTAGAGTTACCTGTTCATCAGGAGTTGTAAATGTAAATCCGTTTCGAATTTGATGAGGTATTGTCTCCTCATTGACATCGAAAACGCTATAGAAGAAAGATTAGAAAAAAGTTAAGATTTATGATTTTACGGTCAAGTAACTTCATATTAGTGGATTTACTTGCATATAATTCGAGTAAAGTAGTTTACCTGTCATTTAGACCGCCAGTTTTTCTTGCAATGGGTACTGAACCATATCTCATTGCTATCATCTGGATGAAAAAAGAAAACAGACCTAGTAGTTATTTATTATTCAACAAGATTGCTCTAGCTGAAGTTTGGAGTTTGGAGCATACCTGTGTAAGGCCACAAGGTTCAAAAATAGATGGGATGATGAACATGTCAGATGCTGCGTAAATGGCATGAGAAAGAGACTCGTCATATTTTAATATTAGCCGAATGTGTTCGTGGTTTTGGAATTGGTTTGCTATACCCTCAAATTCCCTCTGAAAACAAATAAAAGAAAAAGAAAATGTAATAATTTAAATCTCAGTGTACTAAGTATGGAACAAGAAAAGGATCAACTTAAAATAAAACAAATAACTCCGCATGGACTGATATGCCTGAATGGAGTTTTTATTGTTTTTATAGCTTTCATTCATGCAAGCAGAAAGAAATCCGTTGTTCACACAGAGAAAACAGCAGTAGAGATTCACCTGAATGTGGGGAACTGGACTTGAACCAAGTAGTACAAACTGACCGCCCATCTCCAATGTTCGATATATGGCATGTTTAATCAGATGAACACCTTTCTGTGGCACCAATCTTGTTATGCAGCCTACCTATTCAATAATAAAAGACTTCGAGTAAGAATCTAGGCAGTATTCAGCTAAGAAATAATAAGAACCTCCTATAATGCTGTGTTATTGGAACCTAAAGGTGACCTTAAACTTACATTGTAACTCAAAAGCTTTCATAGAGAATATATATTACATCTTAGCAATGTTGATATAACAAATAAATACTTCGGAAATAAAATTACCAATGGCCGTTGATCATCAGCAGATGAAAGCCCTAGATTCCTTCTCATTGCAGCTTTATTTTCTGCTTTCCCTTGCATATCATTAGCACTATACTGCACTTTGAGAAAATTATCGGTGGCAGGATTCCATGCATCAGTATCGATCCCATTTAAGATTCCCATGAACTTTCTTGAGTGAGAATTCAGTGTTGAATGGAGGCCTTTTCCTCCCTGTAAAAGTTAGGGACATGATTTTGTAGTTCAACCTTAAAATTATAAAAGGAAGACCATGTTTTTGAAAGAAAAACTACAGAATATTCATACCTCAGCAGTTCGGACTTCTTGTGCATAAGTGGGTGATACTGTCGTCACTATGTTAGAGAACACAATTGCACCCTGAAAAGAAGGAAACTTAGAAAAAAGAACAGAAAGAAACTCTATTTGTTATAGGCTTATAGCCAAACCAGTGATTACAGCACCTTAACGGGATTGACACTGTCACGTGCTGTGTTATCCTGCATCCTATCAGGTCTATTTAACTCCTGGGCATCCAGACCACATGATGCCAATTCTGAAGCAGATGCAGTCCCTTGGTACTCAAAGTTATGGCATGTAAAACATATTCGAGCTGAATTTAAACCTTTTGGAGCATACAAGTCCCAGTAAAGTGGTGCCTGAAAATGTAGTCAGAAACACACCAGTCAACAGAACATTAAATCAAATGCCAAAAGAAACATGAGGCCAAAATGTCATACAACAAAAGCTGTCTGCCAATCATGGCAGTGAATTATATCTGGTTTCTTGCCAGCTTGAAGAAGAAACTCGAGTGCCGCGCGACTGAAAAATGAAAAACGCTTGAAATCATCATGCTCTCCATAATATTGACCTCTCCAGAAGAACTTGTTGGGATGATGAGGCTCAATAAAATAAACAGGAAGACCTGTGAATTTAATTGCACATTCAGAAAGCAAAGCTAATAGATAACACGCAACTAGAAAGGAAAGAAGAGATTCTCACCTTCAACAGTACCAACCCAAATTTTATTTTGAAATAGTTTGCCATCAAAATATGACTCTACAGTCACATCTAAGGCCTGTCAAAAAAATAAAATAAAATCATCAGAAGCATATATTGGCCTATGACCTTAGTGCATCTCAAATATGCAAACATACCCTTAAGTCATGAATGCCGTCATATTGCATACAATCATATTTTGGAAGAATAATCTCTACAAGGTGTCCTTTCTTCTGCAGTGTTTTACCAAGACCAGTCACAACATCTCCCAAACCACCAACCTGATTAAAAGTTATTGAATTAAGAGAACAGAGCAACAGAAAGAAATCCTCCAAACTAGTATGTAAGAATATGCAAGTGGAAAAATATTGTACAAGCTACATAGAAGCAAGAGTCAGAAAACAATTATTGAACATTCATTTCTCAGTACTAGGAATTCGGCGATCAATTTTGTAAACAGATAAAATAACCATTCTAGCAAAGAACTTGACATGTAGAGATATATTTAGTAATTATTAAAAGATCCAAAGGGTAGTAGCCTAGTTGCTAACAAATAGAGAAAAGAGAATGCAGAAACAAAATAATGTCACCATTGAGACATATCTGGTCACATAAAACAGCCAGCTACCCAGCCATCCAGGTTCAAACACAAGATCAAAAATATACACTTGCAAGCACCCAGGCAGCAATTTCCAGCGGCACAAAGGTACACAGGCATTGGTGATTATACACTATCAACTTCTTTCAAGCAGATTGAAACCATGTATAGTCTTTATGCATAATTCCAGTTAAGACTTCCCAAGGAGCTTCGCTCCTTGGAATTTAAGAGCAAAAGTGAAAGCTACACTAGGGGTGTTTGAAATAGATGAGGATGAATTTCTCAGCAAAATATGGAAAATAAAATGAAAACTTTAAGCTTGTTTGATCAAGGTAAGTAATAGGAAAAGGAAATCCAAGAAAACTGCTAAAAGGTCTGTCCATTGGTAAGGAAAGTTGTAAACTTGTACTTCATATAAAAAGCATGTGGATTAACAAGTAAAATGAAGATGTCTACTTCAATGAAATTTTAAAAGGAAGAATTTGTTTTCGACCTTTAACAAAAGAATCCAAGCCATGAAGTACAGCTTTAGATTAAACTAGACATCGCTCTACTGCTTAGTAATTGAATTCCAGAAGGAAAGAACAGCAGACTCTGTACATCTGTCAGCATTAGCTAATAAACACGAAATATTTAGTGAAAACAATGCAGTCTTCCATTATGATGAACTGAGAAACAACTCAAAGTGTAACTGGTAATGCATAAACAATCATAACTATTGTAGTATAATCATAGGAGAATCCATTGGTGAACATGGAAAACCACAGAGGATGTGGAAAAGAACTGTTGCAAGCAAGTATAGTGAGGCCACAAGATTAAAGAAAAAGTAAAACGCAATATATTAAGATGCTCCTCTATCTTACAGCTTTTTATTATAAAAAATGCAAACTATGCAAGGCATAGGAACCAGGAAAATATCAGCAAAACCTAGAAAGAAATTAACAATCTAATAAATACATTGTTCATTTTGACAGAGTCAATCAAATAAGAAGTCAGCAAATCTATGAGAATACAACATTAGATATGGACATGGGTTAAGGGTTTGAAGGTAAAAAAAGACTAGAAAGGATAAGGCCTCTTACAATGTATGTTCATTAAGATTAGCCAAGAAAGCAACAAATATGAGGGGCTAAGTCTTACCTTAGCAACTGGTGCCATCTCAGCGGCAATATGAACGATGTACAACCCTGGACTAAAGACAAAAAGATGGACAAGTTAAAAAAAAGCAGTAATGCAGTAAAATTAATTAGTTAAAGGTAAGCACCTAGTTTGTGAGGATGCCAGCCGGAGAAATGTAGATATAACTTCACGCTCATTCTTTTCTTTGCATGCAATATGTGCATCACGAATGCATTGCTCCTTCTTCCACACCAGTTCTCTCAAAAGCTTTGCATCACTGTTTGATATTTTCTTCTCAAGCACCCAACCATCAATAGTAAGCAATAAGCGGCTCCAAAATTCCCAAGGCACATCATCAACTAGTGCATCTGATGTCCTTTTCTTGCTTTCTTCTTTCAAACTATTAAGAGTATCCTGAAATGCCTCCAGAGATTCTTGATATAATTGGACAAAAGAATATATCTCTTGATCAGACTTTTGAAGACGCTCCTCTAGTAGTTTTATCTTTTTCTGTATGAGTTCATTATATTGTTGCATTTTGTCAGATGACACCTTAAGGACGTTAACCTCTTCAAGAGATTTTTCCAATTTATCAACCTTCTTTCGAAGATCCTGGTTTTGCTGTAACACTAAAGTGGCTTGATCAGCCTGTTTAGTTGCCGTATCGAACAACTGTTGCAAATTTTCTACCTTTTCCCATAGCTCCTGGTGTTCAACCTTTATAGTAGAAATATTTGAAGAGTCTTGCTGAGAAACCAATAGTTTAGACTCCAACTCCTTCACAGAGGACCCTAGAAAAGAGCATTCATTTTCCAATGTTGCCATGCGTTCATCAGTGTTCTTGACATTGCTAATCATAGACTTAAGTGCTTGGATATCATTTTTTAGGGCTAGATTCTCTGTCCTTAATGAATCAACATCCTTGTTAAGAGAATGATCATCATGTGTTGAAAGCACTTCCTCATTCGAAAATTTCTTTTGATTCTCATATGGTTCAAGCTCACCCCTGCCAGTTAACTCATTTCGCAACATCTTTAATTGACTTTCTAGGAACTCCACATGTATCTTTCCTTGAGAAGCAACTTTAATCCGTGCATCAGCCTCTGCCAATCTCATTTCCAAAATGTTAATTTCTCCTTGCAAAGTCTCCTTCTCATCAAGAACTTTATGAATATCTTCTAGCGCATGAACCCGTGCTTGATTGAGAACAAGGATATCTACATATTTAGAAACGAATGAATGTGATGATATGTATATATCTCGAGTTGTGTACAAAAATAAGATCTACATAGATATAAATTCAACAATTTCTTAACAGCAAGTTATCTTACTTCTCTCTGCATTTTTTATCATGCCTACCAGTTCCTCTAGTTGCATACTTGAGAGCTGCTCTCCATTTATGGCCTGCAAAAAAGAAAATAGCTATAATATTTTAAGTTTAAACCTTTAATTTATATAGTTCATCCTAAGAAAACATAAAATAATAAGTATATGACTAGGTATCTCTTATAGTTCCATAACTAACTGCTTCTCCCGAGACCTAATAAGTTCGGGACTCCAACCTAAAAAGAAATCATTTTTATCAAAACTCTGCAGTATATTGTACCAGATAAAGCATCAATAAAAAAATCAGATCACTGCTGAATGGAAATCTTAATTATTAGGGAGAACTCATAATTACTATAATTGCTGGACACAACAATTAAGCAATGGTAAAGGTGTTCAATTATTCTTCCACTTCACCATCATTCTGAAAAAGTTAAAAAAGATAAAACAAATCAAACTAAAATATCCAAACAGACAATAAAAATGTAACACCAAGCAACACAACCTTAGTCTAGATTCACTACAGACTTATTCTGCAAATGAAAGTACCAAAGCTTTTGTTACAGAAGGCAGCACGAGGCCGTTTATAATCTGTTCACTGGTACGCTCCACGCCTCCGTTAGTCTCAACAGCAGAGGCAGATAGAGTGCCCGAATTCTGTTCGGCGATATTCTCTACATCTATCACAGTGTTAACATCATCTTTTCCACTAGTTTCATGACTTACAAAAGGCTCCACATCTACACCATTTGGAAAAGAATTTTCAGGTTCAGATTCCTCATCCCTAATCGGCAGCAACTCTGCACTCGTTGGAATCCGCTCAGAAGGAGGTTTACTCATTCGTTGCCTTTTATGATTTGAACTACATAAATATCAATAAGAACATAAAATTTTAAAAAAAAAAAGAAAAAAAAAGAGTGGATTATAAGTTGTTCTATGATTTGGATTGATCATAATCAGTCAAACTCATTGACTACCCTAATCATTAGGTATAATTCGCATTCAAACATAGAACCATATGTCATTAGTTACTAATTCCTGCCATTAATCTGCACTAAGAAATCAAAATTCTAGCAAATAATGTCTAGCTTTTACTATATCTAGTTGAAACGAAGTTCTATTCAGTAAAAAATTTCACAAACTCGATCAAGGATAAAAACAAAATCGATCTTTCAAAAAATACCTGAGATTACGTTGCCGCATTTTACAATAAGCTGGGAGGAATTGACGCGAAGGCAAAAACAGCACCCTCATATATACATTCTTATGCTTATCAACAGTGTTTTTATAACTACTGTTATTCAAACAACTAAAGCCATGACTGAAAAAGCAAGCCGATAACTTTGCAGACATTTCTTTATTATGATGATTCTTTTTTCTTTCAAATGACTGAGAAAAGCTTGTTTTCCATTTTTCTATGCCGACGAATTTAAAAGATAAATGGGAGGGTAAGAATAACCGCTTTCTTTGGCATAACGATAGCTTCCTGCCTGAGAGGGAAAGCTTAGTATAAAAAAATGAAGATACTAAGTAATAAATATCTTAAAATGCTGATAATATCTCAGTGGAGGGAATGAAACTCCTTTTGATTGATGACTCCTTTTATTGTTAAGGTATGACTATTTTCGGTTACAACCTTATCTAAATCCAACATAATATATTTAAACATTTTCATTTTTCAGTAGAGGATTTTGAAAGTATATTTTAGATTATCTTTGGTGTAATATTAGAATTAATTTTTTATAATTTAAAAAAATTAAAATATCATATTTTTTAAATTAAAATATAATTGATATAATTATATTTTTATTATATAATTAAATTTGTGATGATAATTTAAGATAAATTTTAAATTTTAAATTGATTTAATCCATTTTAAAAATACAAGAACACCAATAAAATATTAGATATTAATATTTAATGTCCAATATACTAAAAAAGCTTTTAAACTATTATACTTTATTTAAATAAATCTTATTTTTTAGTTAAATAAACTCTTAACTCTTGTTTACTCATTAAAAATTTTTAATTTTAATATTAAAAAGTAAAAATATGTAAACATGTTTTAAAATTTTAAATTAATTTACATTTGATAATAATATTTTTTTTGGACCAAATTAATGTGTTCATCGCTCATAACAGTAACTCATCTATAATCTATATAAGAACACATGTTTAAAGAAATTTTTGAATTAACAAAAATATTATTTTTTATTAATTATATTAGTAATTTGATATTAAAATAATAATTTATCATTATGTGATAATAATAAAAGTAATATTAATTGAATTTTATAAATTGAATTCATTAGTTAAATTTTTAATATTTAATTTTTTAACACTTATTTTGTCAACATTTAATTTTTATCAAATTAATTAATATTACTTTTATTATTATCACATAATAATAAATTATTATTTTAATATAAAATTAATAATATAATTAAAAATAAAAATTTTTAAAAATTTTTCCAAACTCGCTTTTATTTAGATTATAGATTATAAATAGAGAATATGTTTTTGCTTATGTAAGTTTATTATTTACTTCTTTAATTTAATTTAGTTTTTGTTGTTTATTTAGTTTTTTATATAATTCATGTGAATTTGATGATTTAGAAAAAAAAATTACATGTCAAATTTTTATTGGCGGATTTAGCAATTCAATTAAGATGTTAACACCAGATATCATAATAAAACACATATTAATACTTCAAGTACTACAAAGTGCATGTACCACATTTGATATTTTATAAAAGTACAGGTACCAAAAGTGAAATTATCCCCTTTAAAAATGTTTAGTTACCTAAATGAAAAAGTTACCATGGTTTAAGGGCTTCTTTTCTATTTAGGCCTTCAAACTATCCCGCAAACTGTGGATTTGAAGGAAACGCAAAAAAAAAAAAAAAAGAAGTTAAAATCTTATTCTTTGTAAAATCCGTTTACTTTTTTATATTTTATTTTTATTTCCGCCAAAATCAGAAAATCTTCTTCTTAATGCACTAATATTCTCAATTTCCTCAAAAAAATCTTCTTCTTAATTCCAAATTTATTGATCCCTGGATTTCGAATCATACAATTTAAATTTCCTCTCTTAATCCTTGTTAATCTGTTTCAACAATCAACATTTTAAATCAAATCCTCTACTCTGATTTTTTTTCTTCTTATATATCACTTAGATCAAGAAATGGAGAAAAACACTAGCTGTTTTTTCTCCAATTCATCTCCAAATCTTGTAATCACTTGTTTCGTCGCCTTCATTACCATCATATTGGTTCGATTTCTCTATGTTATTTACCGAACCGGTAAGCCTCTAAACAAAAGAACTCCGCAGCAGACTCTCAGTACTCTCATTGTTTTAGGTTCAGGTACTCTTCAAATTTCGTTTATCTGTTTCCTTATTTGCCTTTAAACTTCACGATGTTTTATTTTGATCTTTGGATATTGATTTATCGATATAGGAGGACACACAGCGGAGATGATTAATCTTTTATTAGTTTTACAAAAGGATCGATTTACGCCGAGGTTTTATATCGCCGCCGCTACTGATAATATGAGTCTTCAGAAAGCTCGCGTGTTTGAGAATTCTTTGGTTGATTCGGTAAAATTGGCTACTTCAAATTTTAATTATGTTATTAATTGCTACTAGGATTCTTTTTAGTACTTTCTTTCATTGGATTTCAATTTGTTTAATGTGAATTTTTGTTCTTGAGTGTACGTTTTATATATTCCTTTGAATTATTATTAATTAATGATTTTGATATTCTTTTTAGTACTTTTCCCCTTTATGTGTCAATGTTGTTAATTTTCGATGTTATTTTTAAGGTAAATGTAGCTCTTTTTTATTGGAATGTTTGATGGCATCACAATTGAATGTGCATCACTCGTTCTAAATGATATCCTAATTGCAGACCCTCAAGTATGATCCACTGGACAGCCTAGACTAACAGTTTTTTTCATTGCCGATTTCGTGTGTTGGTAGTTACTTTTTGCAATCATTTCTATTAGCTTGTAAAATTTAAAGTTTTAAATGAGTTTTGACATTGAATGGAGGATGGTTCCATAGCTGTGCTTATCGTTAAGAAGTAGAACTATGTTTCATAATCATTTTGCTGTTTTGCTGGTCAAATAAGAGATTTACTTCTTAAACTTATTTCAACAATAGGGTGCCAAGGGAATCTCTGCAGAGTTTATGCAAATCTATAGAAGCAGGGAAGTTGGTCAATCATATGTAACTTCTGTCTGGACAACTTTAGTTGCTACGGCTCATGCATTGTGGCTAATGATTAAAATCAGACCTCAAGTGGTATTTTTCTGTTTCTGTTATGTCCATCCATTTTTTCCCCTTCCAATCTTGTTACTTTTATTAAAGAAAGATTCCAGAATCAAATTTCTAGTTATTAACTTGACTTTAATTGCAGATTCTTTGCAATGGACCTGGTACTTGTATTCCTCTATGTGTAATTGCTTTCATTTTCAAGGTTTGTCTGTTTTCCCTGGAAGCCATATTATTTTGTATTGCTTTCTCTCTGAGATATTACTGATGAAATTTTTCCAAAAGTTAAATGCATAAACATTTGTACATCTAGGAAAATTGGAGTTAGCCATTTTTCTTGGAAATTTTGCTTGCAGGTTGTTGGGATTAGATGGTCATCCATATTTTATGTTGAGAGCATTGCAAGAGTAAAAAGGCTCTCTTTAAGTGGTCTGTTGCTTTACAAGTTACAGATTGCAGATCAGTTCTTTGTGCAATGGCCACAACTGCAGAGAAAATACCCTCGAGCTCGTTATGTTGGTTGCCTGATGTAGTGAATTAAGTCTGCTGCTGATGGGTACTCTTACTTTAACTTCTAAGGTTTTTTTTTTTTTTTACTTAAATAGTGTATTCAGCAACATGGTCTGAAGTAGACCATGATATTTGGCCAAAAAGAAAAAGTGATAGAATGCGACACGATTCTTTTGAAAATTTGACTCTATTTACTACAGTTGCACATTAACAAAAGCATGTTATTTAATAATTCTAGCGTATCATTTCACTGCCCGAATATTAAGTCCTTAAATTTGTTGGCAAATAACTTCTGAGGCATAAGTTTCTAGTTCAACATTTCAAAAACCTCTGCATGTGTTTCTCAATTTAGAAGCTTTCTGATCAAGCCATTGCAAGCAGTGCATAATCCGAATGCATATTTCCTTTGGAGACTTCAGTGTGGCTTGCTGGACCAGTTCTGAAATATCAGGACATAGTTAGTAGAACTAGTGATTTGATTATAAAAGGAGTAAAATTTTGTGAAGGGAAAAGTTGATAGTGGAAGGTGTAAGAGTCCAATAGAATACACCAAAGCTATGCTGCTTGCTCATTGACTGTGCAAGCAACTTTTAGGTGCCTAGGTGGTGAGAGGCAGTAACAAGGAACGAAAATCAGGAAGCCTACAATTTGCGCAAGTGTAGTTACCCATATGCTTTTCCCACCTTTATCGTAGTATAGTCATCTCAAGAGTGTGGATGCTGACTGGTCAAAGATCACCGAAAGTGCATACATGATGATGAGATCCACTTATAGTTTCTGGGTTAAGGGCTCACCGGTTTCTTGCCATTCAGATGCTGAGGTGAGCTTTCTTCCTTGATTGCTTGTGAGATGGATTTGGAGGTGGTAGAAAAAGTTTTTAACCGTGACTATTAATTAAAATTGAGAAAGTGCAAATTCTTTTAGGTTCTAATTTGGTTGCTTAATATTATTTTGAAGATATGCAAATTAAAACGTTTCGTTTTGATGGATGATAATGGAAAGATAAATTATATGATTTTGCTTGACTGGAATTCAATATTGAACTAGTTTTAACTTTTAAATATTTTATTTGTCATAACAAGAAAAAAAATGCAGTCATTGTTTGCAATATTTACTGCTTCATGACAACAGATAAACTAACAAGCTTCATGCAATTAGTGAATTGATTTGACCATTTATTTTCTTTGGTACATCTTTATTAGCAGTAATTAAACTCTAGCATCATTATTTTCACTCATTGCTTTAAGAAGAGGAAGCTTTTTAAGCTTCATTATTGACATTTATGTTGGTGTGTTCACTCTTAGACTCTCGGTCATCAAGATAATGCTGGTAGACATGTGAAAGATAACAGCTAGAATCGGAATAACAGGCAATGCAACAGCACTTACAGAGTTCGAAAATAAAGAAGACACCTCAAAAGGCAGTGCTGTGCTTCCAATGGTGAAACCCTGCCATAGTATGCACATCCATACTAAAACCATGATATATGATGTCTTTCCTAGTTCATATTCTTCCATTTCTCCCTTTAGACTTTTCCATTCTCCGGTAACAAAAAGTCCCACCATGATTGCACTTGATGCGACTAGTGACAGATAAAACGATTCCCTTTTTATGACCTTCTGAAAGCAGAAATGCGTCAGAGAAAGGTACAACCCGTTTCCTGCTGATGCAACAATGGTGCATATGAACCCGAGCACGCTCTTCCCTCTTGAAACTCCATTTGGAGTTGACGAGTCTTCATGAGACACGAGAAGGATTAGAGAATTGATTACGGAAGGGGTAAACTTTTGTGAATTGAGAAAATAAGAGAAGAAAGCATTGAAAGCTAACTGTTATGCATAGATGAGTGAATATTTAGACACGGGAAGGTATCACAACCCCATCGAGTAAAGAAAGCAGTATGTTGCTACAAGTAGGCCAATGCAGACATAAATCGATGCGAGAACCAGGGCGGATGGTGGGGGAACTGTGCCAGAATTGGTTGCAGACGGAGTTTTTGAGAGACAAGAAGCAATAGTAAAGAATGAGAATAGGGAAAGCCTGCGAGTCGCATAAGTGTTGCTAGCCATTGGCTCTTTCCACTTTTCTCATAGTACAGTCTTCCCAACAACATAGCGATTGACTGGCCAGAAAGCACGAAGAGTACATACACACCTATCTGTAGCCAATGTTTATAGTTTTTGGGCGCTATTGACGACGGGTTTGTTGAAACCGTAGTTTGTTCCTTCGAGTCGGTTCTTCATTCTCCTGAACTGGTAAGAAAATTTCACAAAGGAATTCACTTATGATGCCTACATCGGTGTTTTTGTGGTAAAAGTATCGTGGAGGTTACTATGTTAAGAGATGAATTGTATTTTGCTCCTATTCAAAAAATGAGTAAATAAAGTATTATATATTATATATTATATTAAATAGTAAATTGATTCTGTTAAAAAATTTATTCATTTTCTTTGTTAAAAATTAGTCCCGGTACGTTAACATCATGTCCAATTTTTAATATAAAAAATTGATTATTACCGAACCGTACTAAATCGGTTCGGATTTCGATTTCTATATTGTTTTTGAGCTTTAAGCTTTTGGACTTTATTAAGGCAAAACTGTTTTTTGATTTAAACTTTTCAATTTTAATTAAATAAAATTATCTTTGTTTTTATGTTTCTTAGACACTATTTGACAATTAAATTATTTTTATTATACAAAAAGTCTCAATCAATATATTTATCGCAAAAATAGTTTGTAAAATCTATAATTATAAATGTTTATTAAAAATCTAATTAAACATTGATTTAATCACTCTCAATTTTTACTAAAAATAATCAAATGTTAAATTATTTGTATTTTATAACTTTTAATGTGTAATAACAGTAAAAAAACAACAATAATGATAGAAAAATAAGAATATGATACGTAGTAAGTAAAAAAAATTGATGAGCACTTGAATTCTTGGAAGTTATAAAATAAGCAATGAATTCATGAGATATTGACACTTGAATTTTTAAATGGTTTTTTTTGTTTTTAACTTTTCGATGTTCAGTGGAATAAATCAAAACTGAATCGAATTGATGTGGTTTAATGACATCATCTAACCAAAACTGAATTAAACTAAATTTTTTATTTGACTCGATTTCTCAGTTTGGTCGGTTTTGTTTGCTCAGCCCTATCAACATAAGATATACGTGACAAGCCTCGTGGCATTGTCTGGATATTCTATCAACATTATCAGTTTTTAACTGTATAAATGAGTGAATTTTTTTTACAGAAAAGACCAAATTGCTCTTTGATATAGCCATGAAGATTAATTTGTCCACTTTTTAAGTAGAGGGGACAAAATATAATTTGACTCCTAATACAATAACCTCCGTTATAACTTTATCGTGTTTTTTATTAACTTTATAAAAGGTTTAATTTTTCTCCAATTTTTATATTGATTGAATTTTTAAAATTTAATTCTTTTTAATTTTAATTCAAGAAATATTTTCTCTTTTATAATTTAAAATTTTAATTAATAACACTGTTAAATTGAAGTTGTGAATTGCAATTGCTGACACAAATTCAAATGAAGTAAATTTAACGAATGATGTGCTTAGCCTACATGCTACTCCAACTTTTCTTTTAAATGTTTATGTACAAAACCTATATTTAATATATGTTGAAACACAAATATAGGATATGACTTTTCAACTATCCTTCAAATATATAAAAATTACTTTTAAAAAATTTAAAATATCCATATCTAATGCTTATACAATGAGTAACATAGTAGCTATGTATGTGTATTTAACCAACCTGTGATTGGCTATGGCAGTGGCTTACTTCTCCCATGTTAAAAGACGAAGAAAGCTCCTCCAAGCAAGATCTAAATTATTGTGGAAAGGAAAGGGCAAAGAGACAAGATTATAAATAAGGTTTTTCTTTTTTTCTTTCTTTTTTTTCTTTGTAACATAAAATCAACACAATAGGACCCCAAAGAAAGTTGATTTATGCATTGTTTTAATGATAAAGAGATGCTCTAAATGATTTCGAGGTTAGAACTTATTTAAAAGTTTTAAATTTGAAAAGGAATCGAGTTTAGTCCGCGTCAAGGAACATTAACTTAAATACATATTGTATTTCCTTTAAAAGCGTATAATTAATTAGAGATTTTAGGTTTAGAATAAAGATGGTAAAAATAAATTTAAAATTGATGAGTTTGGAGTTAATCTGACTTGATAAGGTCGAGTTTTTTTGTTTTGAAATTTCGAGTAAGTCAAGCTAAGTTTAGTGTGAAACTACCTTGCTCAACTTAAAATATTTACGAAATTACTCTTCTATATTTTAATATTAATTAGATTAAAAAATTCTTAAAATTTATTGCTACTAATATCATTTTACCATATTTACTCCCATTTCATACTAGCTATTCTTCTCCTCTCTTTTTAATTTATTTTCTCAAGTTTCTCTTTCATTTTCATTCATTATTTTTTCTTTTGTGATGTAGTGTATATTTTTTTACTGAGTCAAATCCCCACTAAAAGAATGGTTCCAATGTGAAGTTGTGCCAATTTCTTTTTAAATATTTTACTTTAATTTAAGCTTGAGTGAAATTAAATGGTGTTTGGGTATACAATTAATTTTTGGGTTTAAAATGGGTTAAATTTTTTAAAATTAAAATTAAGTTGAAATCGGGGCATGATAATAAAGTATCAGGTCAGGGTCGAACAGGAAAAAATCCGATCCGCCCCACTATATATTAGAAATAAAAATTCAAATCCAAAACTTGCAATAAAATTTTGTCTTAATGTTTAATCAATATCTATTCTGGTTTGTTGTCCATATATGTTTTATAAATGTAATAATCAGTTTTTTTATATAATGTTAAAAACAATCCATAGGTCCTAATTCATAAATAGAAAGATAATACACTTCAACGCATTCAAACTCACGTCCTTCTATATTGACAATAATATCCATACCAATTGAATTAAAACTTAATCGGCATGTAATAACCGATTATTATATAAAAAATTATGTAAAAAAATGGTTGTGGGTTATTTTTGGTTTTAAATTGTTATACTAGAAATTTTATATAAAAATATAAAAATAGCTCATAATAAAATAATTAATATTATTAATTATTTTCATTAAAATGTTAATATAAAATTTTCTTTAAAACACCAATTTTCATCTCGTCATGTTAATATTAAACATATTTATGGGCCGTTGGGTCCGGGTCAATCCGATTAGTACGTTTAAGAGAATTAAGTAAGGCTATCAGTATCACACTTTTATAAATGTAATAATTTTGTTTTGGTATTGATAGTATCAGTATTTGTATTTTAGTATCTCCTTTCATTTATATAAATGTAGCCTAATTTTTAATTTCTTAATACCATATATTATATATAAATGTGAATATACATCAATTACATGCATATAAAATTTATATGCAAATATAAATTTTAAATTTATTAAATAAATTCAATAATTTAAATGATTATCGTTTACTTTTAAATGTAATTATAAAAATAAAAATAATTTAGATAATAAATATTAAAATTTGATTTAAAATATTTTGTAACAATAAATATAAGTTTGTATATAACTATATAGACCAATATTAATCATCGAAATACATTGAAATAGTTGAAATGCAACAAAATTTTTATTAGAATATAACTAAAACTACTTGGCAATGGTTTAGAAAGTGGTCCCCTTGGTTTAAATGGTTAAATTACTATGTTAATCCTTCTTAAAAATTATAATTTAATTTAAGTGTTTTAGTATAAAATTTATGCTTTTACCCCAAGTTTTTTTAGTTTTATTTTGGCCTCCCTAACACCAAATTCTCTCTCTATATATATTAACCCAAAATGAAAAATTTTCCATTAATTTTTTTAATTTTTAAAATTATATTTTTAACCCTTTAAATTTTATTTATTTACTTATGACCCTTGTAAAACAATTTAAAATGCTAAAATGGCATTACATATAACATAGGGATAGGGCGATAAAGTATGATGTAGGTCAAAAGTCCTTCACTTCTATTATAACATGATGATTGAAGTAGCAATGGTAAATTAAAACTAGTAGCTGTAAAAGCAAAATAGACATGTTTAGGCTACAATGTGTTTAAATCATTAAAGTTGGCATCTAATGATTATGGGTGCGTGGATAAAGCCTGGATACAAACTATCAGCTGGTGCCAACAGACCATCAAGTTTATCTGCTACCTGCAGGGTGGACTCTTTTTTGGTGGGTTGATATTCTACCTAAGCCTGATAATGGGCCCGATTAAATCAAATTAATACAAAATTTTAAGTTTAGATTTAGTTGAATCTGAAAAACATGTCAAAAATTTTATCTAAATTCAACTCAAATAAAAAATGTTAAACTCGAGCTCGGTCTCGTATTATTTTTATATAAAAATAAATTTTAAAAAATATAATATATAAAATACACTAAAAATGTTTCCTACAAAATTAAAAATACATTAAAAAATATTTATACTTAAATAATAATAAGATAGTTGCAACTTAACAGACAAATATCTTTAAAATAATAACAAAATTAATAATAAAATAAGAATTATATAATATCCAAATAATAATAATAAAATAATAGTAATATAATAGCAAAATGACAACATAACATTAAAATGATAGTAAAATAACAAAAAAAAATTCTAATATAAATTTGAGCTAGACTGGCCTAAATCAAAAAATCTTATTTGAAGCATAGCCTATTAAAAAATGTGTCTTATTTTTTGTCTAAATTTATTTATTGGACTTATATTTTTATCAAAATCTTCCTACTTTTTGACAGACCTTCAAGACAAGTCTCATTATCAGGTCTAATTCCTGCCGTCATCAACCATGCATCATAGCCAACTAGCCATGGCGAACCCTTTATTACCAGACCACGGGGAGGAAGAAATCGAACCATGACTTGAGAGCCACCGGCCAGTTTGGTCTCAAATGATCCAAGTAAATTAGCCCATTTCTCAATTCAACCCTTTTTCACGGGCCCCCCTTTTCTGTTTTCAAATTTCTTTCATTTTTCATAAATATTTTTAATATCTGTATTTGTATACAATTTTTTAAATATTCATACTTAAAAAATTAAAAAAATTATGTATTAAGAAATTACCATTTAGGGTCTATTTAGGTTTTTTTTATTTATTTCAAGTTATAATATAGCTATAGTATTTAATTTCATTATCATGACTATTTTTACACTACCTACATAAAACTAAAATTATTACTGACCCCTTTTAACTCACATTTATTTTATAAAAATCCTAAATTTTCAAGCTCGATTAATTTAGATCCATTATAAAAAAATCAACAAAGTTAATAAATAATAAAAAATAATATTAATTATGATAAATTTTAACTTGATTAGGCAAATAATAATATAATAACTAAAAAATAAAAAGGACAATATAAAAGCTACCAAAAAAAAAAAAGGAAGAAGCGTCGATTCCACGATACACAAAAATCGTCAAAAACCAGGTGAAGCCGGCCCCACACAGCTTCTTCCTCCCAATCACGCGTGCATCCAACCGTCACTTTCCCTTCCGCATTATACGGAAATGCCCTTAATCCAACGGCTCATAACTCTCCTCCTTTCACTCCCCCTAACTTCACTTATCCCTATAATAAATCCCAACCATTTTTTTTATAGGAAAAATTAATTGCTCACACACCCAACTTCGGTCTCTTAATTTCATCTGCAACTTCATTCAGCGCAAATCTAGGGATTTTTTTTTTCTTATAGCACCATATCCCCCTATCCCTTCTTATTTTTTGGCTGCTTCCTCTCCAATCCTAAGATTTATTTTGTAAGGATTTTAATCTTATTTTTTGCCAGATTTTTTTCCTTATTTTGAGCTATCATAATATTGTGGCTTAAGTAATATAGCTTTTTTTTGGCTAGTATATATGCTTCTTTCCGCGTTCTTTCTTTCATTTCCTTTGCAATTTATTTTTTAGTTTTACTGAGAAATTTACTATTTTTTTTTTAAAAAAATAATGTTTTCTTTTGATGGAAAGTGAGTTTCTTTTTTCTTTTTAAATTCAGCTATTTTTAATGTTTATTTTTCTTTTTGATTTCTCTTAGATTTGTATCAGCTACTAAATAGAACTTCATTCATTGCCTTTTTCCTTTATGATTCTTAGATCCACTGAGCTTGAATTATTATTGAGCCCTTTGTTTAGTTGATTTATTTTTATTGAAGATCCCTTGGTTTAACTGCTATTTCAATATTTTTAAATTGGTGCTAATTCTTTTTTTTTCTTTTGGTTGAAGGCTAGAATTTATTAATCACTTTGGGGGTTGAACTGAAGATAAACAAAATGCCGTGGTCTTTGGTTTATCGCGTTCGAATGGTTGTTTTCTTTCTTATCATACTGTAATTTATTTTGGGTAAGTTTTGTGAATCTAGAACTTCTATGAATTTTAATTCCACTTGTTATAATTCGGTTGGGGTGACGATTAATTGCTTATGTTGTAATTTTGCTGAATAAAAATGTAGTTTAAATCCTAATGTGCATTGTGTTTGTATGTCATATTTAATAAGGAATTATTATATTGTTATAGGTGAATTTCAATTGCATTTGGAATTGGAAGGGGATTCAATTCATTCAACTTAGCGTCGTTGGATATTAATAAAATTTTGGTTGGAGAGGTTTGAGAATGTACATTGCAGCAACCATAAAGAGATATCGTGCAGTTAAGGAAGTTGGGAAGATTAAAATGAGCATTGGTGTTATTGCATACTATCAATTAGTTCAAGTTTGTCAGGTAAATTTGTTTTTCTTACCTTTTTCAGATTTCTGTGTCGCTGTTGCAGTGAGTTCTTGGAAATGCATAAAAAAAAACTGTCTTAAATATATCCATGTGTGCCATGTCAACTGTGGTTTTATTACTAATTTTGTGGTCACGTGATTTTATTAAGTTGGTATGCCTCTTGGTTTTTAGTTTTTCAACTGACTGATTAGGAAACTATGTCTTCTTAATTCACCCAAGATATAATTAATGCACTATAACAATGTGCACGGACCAAGCACATTTGTGAACACTTATGCATACATATTCAGGTATCACAGTGAAGAAAAATAAGTTATTTGTAAATCTGAGCAATGCAAGACATTTTTCATTGACCTTTTTTTGTAAATCTGAGCAATTGTGAGCACAGTGAATCTGGACATGGAGAAAACTTGTAAACTTTTAACCATTTTAACGAGCTTCCTATGGATCTTTTCATTTAATCAAGTAATATCATATAGATTTGTTGGCAAAAGAATATTTTTGTTGTTCTCTGGACATAATCTCTGTGTGCATTTTGTTATAGTTCTAATTATTTTTTATTTTGCTATCACAGGCCGAGTATTTCCGTCAGTTGCTAAAACCAGTTACGTAGTCTAGTAGTTAGCAACTCTTGGAAATTGGGATCTGGGGGAGTCTTCCATTTGGTTGTTTTATACATAGGCTTTCAAAGAATGAAATATCTGATATTGTTGATGGGAAATTGGGGATAGACAGCTCTTGTCTTGTTTTGATGGCAATCCACTAGTTTTAGTCTGTAGTCTTTCCGTAATTATAGCTATAAACCTCCTTCCAACTTAAAAATAAATAATTTTAAGTTCAAAGCCAAGTTTTAAACTTCTCGTTAAGTAGAAAATCAGATGCAGAGTGACCAACAATTTTACCCCCAAAAAGCAGTGCCCATACTTGCAGATCAAGTGGGCAATAATTACATGCATATACCAGTTGCATCTGCTTTTGGACCAGTTTTTCCTCCATGTGCAAAACCCTTGCCGCCCCTCCATGGCATTGAGTTTCAACCCTCTGAGGTTTGTCCCAAGAACTTTGTTATTTTCAATCAGACTGATAATAGGAACCAAGTCTTGTTCAACCCGGCTATCACAAACAAGTTTCATGGTAATGGATTAAATGTTTTTGCAAATTACAATGATGGAAAATATGAGAGGAAAGATGTTTATGATGTGGGAGAAGAAACATCCTCTTTTCTGAAAGAGGATTCGGATGATATTGATGCACTCCTCAGCTCGGAAGAGGAAGAACAAGTCGAGTATGATGAGGAAGAGGTTAGCACAGCCCGGACCTTTGGAAATTATGAATTTGACACTGCTGATTCTCGCTCTGCTCATGGCTCGAAACCAAAAAAGAACAAGTCTTCCTCGTATACTCTGAAGTCTTCTGGTAATAGCAGCTGTTGTGACCCTGAAATTAAGCGACTGAAAATGAAGAAAATGGTGAAGGTTTTAAGGGGAATCGTTCCGGGTGCTGATGAGATGGATACTGTTGCTGTTCTCGATGGAGCTGTTAGGTACCTCAAGTCTCTCAAGGTTGAAGTACAGAAGCTCGGAGTTGGGAATTTCAAATATTAAGATTGAACCCAAATCATAGTAATGAAGTTCTCACCTTTGTATACCTCTCCATAACTGGCCTCTCTCTGATGGTTTGCAGCCTAGAAATAATGAAGACAGGTATTTAGAATCAATATTTGTGTTGTATGCATGAACTCTGGTTGTGTAATATGAATACCACCAAGTACCAAGTTTCTAGCTGCCTGTAATATCATTATGGGACAAGCAGTTGCTTTGAATGTTATTGTACTAGTAGTTTCTACTTTCAACTCTGTCTTATTTCTGTATTTTACGTACTTTATGTTTATTCTCAGTTATGAATAAATGTTACAAGATTACTTCTTGTTAAACCTGTCATGAGAGAATCAATTATATTTATGTAGTGCATGATCCGATTTGTCAGTCTTTGCTTTGTGATGAGATGTTATTGGGGGACATGAGTGTTCATTGTGATGCATGCAATTGCAGACTACTTTTTTCTCTCCCCACAATCCTTGTGACCGGTAGTAGGTACGTAGTGGTTTATAGTGGCGCACCGCCCTACCTTTTTGCCTGTTTTCTAGTTCCTGGCATGTATTGAGTTACTTATAAATGAAGCGAGTCCAAATAAACGAATTGTTGTTTATGTTCTTTTTTTTAAGTTAGTTGTGTTCGTTGTTAAGAATTTCAAAATTATTTTTGTAGTTGTTTATTTAAAAATACACATGTTGGTGAGTTTGTTTGTAAACATTAAACGGACATATTTACAAACATTAAATATATGTATTTGTAAACATGAATAAATAGTTGAACATGTACATGAATAATAACAAATAATATTTAAACATCTATATTTAAATTTTGGCAAAAAATATATATTTAGATGTAAAAATAATTAAGTATAAATTTTAATAACTATATTATGTATAAGTAAAATAAGCACATAAGTAATAATAATATTAAATCTATATTTAAATTTTGGCAAAAATATATATTTAGATGTAAAAATAATTAAGTATAAATTTTAATAACTATATTATGTATAAGTAAAATAAGCACATAAGTAATAATATTACTAATTATATAATAATCAAACAATAAATAATTTTTAAACAAACTTATTAATGGACATGATTGAATTGAACAAAAATTTGAATTATTCATTGAACTCTTTATTCCATATTATAAATCAAAAAGTGTTGGATGTAGTGGAAGATGTTTAAGGGATTTTAAAGGGAAAACATAAATTCAAACTTATTATTGAAAAAGATAGCAAAATCCTAAACATGGATTGTAAAATGTAAATTGTCTAGTGTATAAACGTAAATTGTCGATGTGTATGAGCATGTTGGATCAACTTGTATGGTGTAGTTGGATTTCCTTTGGCATCACTCATCATTTGTAACTAATTAGTTTTCAACATTCAATTGGTTTCCTCAGCTTTATATTATGTTTTATGGGAAGTGGTGGAGACTAGTGGAATAAAACAAGTGGAAACTGGAGGGAACTAACTCTTTCCTCTGACTTGAATATGACCAAAAGTAATGCCTACTAAATAAAAAAGGAGGCCCACGAAAGGTGCTAAGCATGTCCATTAAATTGGCAACCCACAAGACCCATGCCGCAGATCAGCCAATAGGGTTCCAACGATGCAAGGGTGGACACAGTTGACTCTCGGTGATTGTGAGGCTCCTTTTAGTGAAACAGGCTGGCTTATTTTTGCAGCAAGTGACGCCTAGAATCAACACCATAATCATTATATATGCCAACATAAATATAAAAAAGTGTACATATATGGGGTTGAGACAAGACATGAGAGGAGGACGAATAAAAGGAAGCTGCTAATGGTACCCTACAGAGTGTGGTGACTGCTAAAGTGGCAAATCAAATTGTCTTTACAATTGGACCAGCTATGGGAAGAAAATCATCTAGCATTCCGTTGCTATTTACATTCTCTAAAATGTCAAAACATGGCAATGGCAACCTTTCGGATGGTATTCCGACTGCCTTGTAAAGTCAGCAACTGTACCCTTTTGATCACTCTGCTCATTTCGGCAATCTGAACTCTTTATTTGATCTGGTTGTTCTGATTCCGAGCTCACATTGCCCGCTTAAGAAGATAACTGCACGTATTTTTGTATGAGAAGATCAATTATATAGGACTACCTCTTGATACCTGCACTCACGAAGTTCAAGTCACCTAGCAGTGGGGCGCAGTATAAAAGATGTTGCAGTTCATGCAATAATATCAACCGCATGCAAGTCACTATGGAAACACATCAAGAGGCGAAAGAGCAATGCTCCATGTATCGTTTTAAACTGGCCTTGTACAGAAACAAGAATCATTCTTCAGCAACAGTTGAATAAAAATATACCTAACTGATGTAAGATTTGGTGACTATTGAATATGTACCTATTGTTTCTCGAAACTGAAAGAACTTGACATCATCCAATCTTTACATTTCTAAATGGGGTAAAGCAACATTTAGTCCTGAACTTGGTAACTTTTCCCAACTTAGTCCTTGAACCTTTTTTGGTCTACATTGGTACTGGAACCTAACAACTTTTATAAAAATTTATAATTTTTTATAAAAAATTTAGGTGATGACGTGACGTAATCTCAGAATAGTCATACAGGGACCAAAATCGGAAAAAGTTGCAAGTTCCAAGAATAATGTGGACAAAAAAAAAGTTACCAAGTTGGAAAAGTGGCTAAGTTCATGGACTAAATGTTGCCTTATCCCTTTCTAAATATACATCAGCACAAGCTATCGGTTTTAATTCTCAGCTACCATTGACTCGATTAGCATTTGGGTAGTATTTGGTACAAACCAGTCCCTGATCATATCATATCAGAACCACTCCATGAGGTATATCTGATATAAAGATAATATAATGCTAAGAAATTCCTGGTACTGGTAGGTAGCAATAGCAAGATCGCATCCCTCATCTAAATACAAGTGAAAGTTGAACAATCAGGCTGACATCGAGAACAAAAATATGCATGAATAAGCAAATTCTGCATAATCCTAATGTATAAACAAATAAGACATGAACCTGATTCTGTGAGCTTGCAGAGGTAATCCAGGTCTGAGGACGGCAGATTTGAGCTGAACTATCAGTAATGAAAGTTACTGTCGTTGATTCTTGTTGTGTGTTAGCTATTGACATGGGCGGTAATTCTCTCATGACCCATAATACAAAAGCTGAGGGAACCGATGAACCTATAAAAGCAAAATGAAGATCACATTATAATCTCAACACCGTGACATACTTTTTTCCATAAGGCAGCCAAAAGCATGAAAAGATAGGACAGTAGAGCTTTTATGTTTCACTGTTTCAAATTCTGTTGTCAAGAAAGCATAATCATGGCTATTGCTAGATGAGGCAGAATATTCAGAAACATGAAAATGCACATAAAATATTTCTAATAAAGATTTGATGCTAGATATGGATCAAATAGTATAAAATGTTTAGGATATTCCATGCTCTAAATGCTGATTTCCATAAACGACAATTGGAAACCGTTATTAGTTTAATTAGGAGCAACCTTTGAAACTTAAGGGAGAGTTGAAGGAAATACCTATAAAATAATATAAAATAAGTAAAAGAGAAGTATAAACACCATCTATGTGCAGTTCATGCCAGTGATACAGCACCTGCAATCACAAAAACACGATTTAAGTTCAATAAGCTAGAAAATAAAACACGGTAAAAACAAACAGTAGAGAGCTGTGTACCGGAATATCAGTAAAAAGAGCCACTAAAGCACTTGATGTAAAACTTAGAACAGATACAATGGCCAAACCTGCAACCTACGTAAACCACATGAAATATTTAAGGCAAAGAAATAATTTAACTATAAAGCCACCGGATATTTGCATCAAAGGTAAACATAAAGGCAAAGGAATGGTAAATATTCTAACTTGAGAACAAAATGAGAAGAACAAAGAAAATGGCACGAAAAGTTGAAAACATGAAGGTTAGTATTACAATACCTTCCAGATCTCAGATGAAGCTCTTTCAGATCTAACATTCCTCATTTTCCGACATAATAGGAGCCCTGAGCATAAGAAAGAATAAAAACATGACTCTATTTAAGAGAGATGAAAATATGTAAGATAAAAGGACTCATCTATTCTGGTGACATTTAAGAAGTACAAACTAGTCAATTGGACTAACCAATAAAATTTTCAGACATTTAGGCCAGCCATAAGTCATATTATCCATCAAACTAGAATGCTGTTTTTGATACAATGCCTACTTCTACCCATAATACCTCTCCAACCCTTAAATCGGAGGAAAAAACGAGCTTAAGCATACTTGACCCCACATCCTCCTAATTGCTACAATGGCAACGGTGCCAACTGAGCTACAGCTTAATCAGCAAACTAGAATGCAGTTAGATACTATGGATGGGGGAGCTGACACATATGACTTCTAGTATTTGGTTCAAATATGAGGAACAATAAAGTCTGGTTAGCCTGATGTTAGGCATTTTTGCAATCACAAAGTTATCCCGATAGGGGAAAAAATTTCAAATAATATAAAAAGAAAATTAGAAATTTATGAAGAAAAAGAAAAGTATATATAAATGCTAATTGCTTACCATAACATGCTAATGCTCCACCTAGCAATAGTATTGCTGTAGCAAAAAGATCTACATAAACCTGCAGGAGATAGATAGTAATAAAAGAAATAAAGATCAGAAAGAAATTCCATAAGTACAAGTTTTCATTGTCTCTTTTAATTTTCTAAGCAATAAACTAAAAGGAAAAAAATTGCAAACACTTTCTCCACCAAAACCTTCTCTCTGACAATCAGACTTATTGATGGTACTCTAAGAAAACAAAAATAGCTCAAAAGAAAATAGCTTCTTAGACGTTCATACCCGGGACACGGTTGATGAATCAATAGGATTTTCTTCCATTCCAATCCAGATTAGCACGGCAAATGTCATCATAAGAAGAAATACAAGAAAAGTAACCTGGTCATAGAAAAACAGAATTAATGAGACCAAAAACATTAGGTAACAGCAAGAATAATAGAAACATTCAAAATAATTTCGCATGAAGACTGTGACAAGAAACAAAAGAAGAAAATATATCACTGTACCAGAATCACTATCTTTTGACGGCTTCCAACATGAATTAAACGGAAAGGATAACATGATCTGCGACTATCTGCAGGCGAAGACCTTGGTCTATTTAAAGAATTTTGTATTAAAGCTTCTAGAAATCCCTGTTCATCATCCTCTTCCTCTTCATCATCTGCCTGGTGACAGAGGTCGACCCTATAAAAAATCCGCCAGAGAGACATGGGGTATAGCTGATGAAGAAACACTAATTTTCACTCTGAAAGAAAATATGATAGTAACTAAAACTATCAAAGGATATTATCCTGACTTATGAAAACACTAAGCTTCAGTACCACTGCAATGGATGACCCAGGGAAAAGTAAAAAATAAAAATAAAATCTGTCCATTATATTAATTGGTCAAGACATCAAGCCACTAAAATCGATCTCCCTTTTCTTTTTTTCCATTAACAAAAGAACATATCTAGATTCTTGCAAATATCTCTGATTTTAGCGATCACATTTTCCTTATATCTGAAAAAGTTATCTAAGATACATGACCATATTTCATCCAAAGAAATGCAAATAAGTTAGTTAAAGAGAAGACATACCAGAATGACAAAAGTAGAAGAAATGTTGCAAATAATAGAATTCTGGGGAAGGCTGCAACAATATTTGCATCGGTTAGTGCTTAAACTAGTCAGCTCCAGTGAAAGAAATAAGTGTGGGATCTTGTTACAAGCATCTAGACATACCCATGGCTACAAAACCACAAGAGTAAGACCAGCATAGCCACCCTCGGCATGCAGCAACAAGACTCAAGACAAAATAAATGAAGTAACCTGCATGTAGGTGATCATTTGGCAGTTCAGTTTGAATGATTTAAATCATGCTATGCATGCAAGGTCAAAAGGATAACATGAGTGTAAAATATAAATTCTTACCAGTATTAGTAGTTCCAATCAGTATATGAAACACCTGTTATAGACATTCATTTGGGTCAAGAACAAACCAGTACACGTAGAAAAAGAAATCAACATAGTAACTTTTTTGTAACACGAATTAGAGAAGAAAAACAAGTAGGAAAGAAAAGGAGGAAAGGGGGGAAAAGCATTAACACATTAGTCATATATATATCTTTTGCTTTACATATATGCACACGAAAGCATGGACCTTAATAAACATCGTCTTGACCTCAACCCCGAGTTTATCTTCTGCCTCAACTGGACTATATGTAAGTTTGATTATTTCTTTTCTCCATTCCAAAATTTCCCAAATGGTACAGCACATTTGCTGATTGTCCCATACAAGGGTCAGATAATAGATTAACAATTTAACTTCATTTTTACTTAATTAGGTTCCTAGTTTTCAAACTTCGTCACTAAACAGCTTACAGCAAATTATTAGTAATTATTTAATGTTTTATGACACATTCCTTGGAGAATAAAAATATACAAGATTAAAATGAAGTACAGGAGTCCAACCGTGGATTTTCTGCCAGTGATTGAGGCATACACATCCATTCTTCTGGTATTTGAAGAAAGTGTAGAAATTACAAAAGCAACCAAGACAATTGTGAAAAAGTTTAATTCTAGGGAATGTTGGTCAAATAAATTTCTAATGCAACGCATGCTGTCAACTCTAGGGCCCGAGTTTTTGAGCTAATGCATGCTGCAACTGCAACTTAATTTTAACCTACCAGTTTCTCCAAGTTCAAGCAGTGTCAGAAGAGTCACCGACATTCCTTTGTTCGAACAATTCACCAAGCTCTGCCTTAAGGGGTCAGGTGACTCACAGATCAAATCGAGGTGCTAGTCCCCACTCAACTAGCTGGTCTGATGACATTCGTGTTAAACTAGCTAGCCTATGAATTAGTTTGCATTCAAATAGAATGATATTTTAACTAAAACGTCATAGAAAGCAACATAACACTTACTTTTTGGCGAGTCCATCCTAACTGTTTATTCCTTGAGCGGATCCGTGCTAGCTGACCAAGAAGTGGTGAGAGTAAACAGTTGTTACAAACAACAAACCAGAAAGAATGAATTGAAATAATATCCCCGTAATAATTGATAACATCAGACTAACAACATTCTGATGTACAATATTATCTTCTGTGATACTGTCTATGTAAAAGACATATTTATCAGCACATATTCATATCGCGGTCCAACATTGACACCAATACACCTACGCATGATGTCTATGGATGTTAAATTCACTGCTTTGACACAACATAAAATCAATATTGTGATCCAACACAGCAAACTGCAGACGATTATTTGTTTTTCATAGCAACAAAACAGTCTAAATATAGATTACAAGCTACATGAATATGATTCAAAGAAAAAGTAGCAGATAGAACATGTCGGAAGGGTAAAACTTGAATGCTATGTAATCTTGAAGGATGTCAAAATTACGGCAGCTCAAACCAGCAGTGTTCTTCTGAAACAAATATAGTTGCAAGCAAAAAGGTGGAGCCAAAAAACAAAAAGAGGGAGAATTGCAGCTAAGATATTGATGGAAATAGAAGTAAGGTTGCAAAAAACATCAAGATAGATGACAGGCAACAAAGTTAGGGAAAACTGAAAACCTCAGAATGAGGTCAATTCAATCTCTTTATAGTTTACATCGTTCTTTCAAACTCAGCTCACGGTAAAAAGAACCCGAGTCATCTAAGTACAGCTCACTCAACCAACAATTTTCAGATTCAAATTTAGCATACTGAACCCGAGGAAAACTTTAAGGTTGATCCTCCCTATTCGATAAGGATCAACCATTCATAGGACATATTACTCAAGAATTCCTAAGACCATGTGCATTTTGAGTCTAGAGAAATGTAACTTTCTCGATGTGCAAGCTATCCCTATCCACCTCTCATTTTCAGTATAATGATAAACAAGCAAACTGTTGCATCAAATTTGTAGTTCTGTGTTGGTTTCAAGGAAAAAGCTAACACAATACCAGTTACACAACAAAATAAGTAACAAAAAGGGTCTTAATTCATGTCTTTAAAATTATAAAATTAAAAACTCAATCTGTTACTTGAAAAAAAGACAATGTTCAACCAGTCATGCCAACAATCAAGTTCAACACCTTGAATTACTTTCCCAATACTAAACGCAATTGTATTAGCTAAAAATGGAAGTTATTTAACAATTAAATACACCATTACCCTCGTCTATCAAGTTACCAAATTTCTATAACAATCAAATGAACAAAAAAACAGACTAAGTTGTAATGCAAAACCCAGATCAAAACAATCCAAAAAAAATAACACATTGTTACCCACATTTCCCACATATTATAAAACCATCCACCATCAATTAAAAACTCGCTAAAAACATAAAAAAAAATCAAATTTTTAAACAAAAAAGGAACAAACCTGAGTAAAAGCAAGAATAGCAATAAGCACATCAAAGCAAGCAAAAACCAAGTTTAATCCAACTAATTCTTCTGGAAAACTACAAGACCACCCTTTTTCTTCAAACATTTGCGCCTCTCTATAACTTTTTTTTTAATCTTATTATTTATTCACTCTATTTTCTCTCTTTCTCTATTATTTTTTTCTAAGAGAAAGATTGAAAATACCCTAAAACACAATCTACCCTTTTGAACCCAAAAAGTATATGACATGAAAGACTCAATCTTTCAGAGTAGCTTTCATGTAAGATCTCTTGTGGGTGTTTTTCTCTTCTTCTTTTTCCAGGAAAATAAAAACCCAATCAACAAAATTTATTAATTTTAGTATTTATTATTATGTATTATCGTGGGAGGGTAAATTGGAGAATTTGGATTGAAAACTGTGGAAAAAAAGATACGGTGTTTTGTCAGAGAGCAAACACGCGGGTGGCTTTCAAGGCGTTGAGAAAATACTAATAATCAAATCCCTAATTAGAATGCGAGAGTGCGTTAGTGACCCCTTTTTGACCTAAAAAGATTTGACCTTTCTTAGTCCCCTAAAATGACATTTTTAATTTACTTTCCCTTTCTTCTTCTTCTTTATTTTCCTTATTTTATATTAAAATAACAAGGAGTTTTGTGGAATTCCAAAAAAATTAATATATGAAATATTTTTTAATTTAATTGTTTTATTACAATTTGATTTTTTTTAATTCTTTTAATATCAATTTTTTAACTAGTTTTATTAATGATTTTTTAAATATGTAAACACGTGAGATATACATATTGATACCTTTTATAAAAAATAGGGTAAACTTAAAAAATAATCATTTTAGTTTGTCTCAGATTATATTTTAGTCACTTATATTTGAAATGTTATAGTTTAGTCACTTGTGTTATCATTTTGTTACAAAGTGGTCACTCTGTCGTTAAACTCCGTTACCTCTCTAGTGGCAATCTTACGTGGCAATCCAAATGGGTTTTAAATGCCAACTTGGATATCTAACTGGGATGAGAATAGTTTTTTCAAACAAAATAGAAAATAAAACTAAAAGAAAAAGTAGATGAACGGTTTTTTTTCTAGTTCAAGGTGTAATTAATTTAAAATTTTCCAGTTTAAGTTGGCATTTAAAACCCATTTGGACTATCACGTAGGATTCCCGTTAGGGAGATAACGAAATTTAACAGCAAAGTGACCACTTTGTAACAAAACGATAACGTAAGTGACTAAAACGTAACATTTCAAACATAAGTGACTAAAATGTAATATGAGGCAAACAAAAGTGACTATTTTGATAGTTTACCCTAAAAAAATAGAGTAATGTTTTAAAAATTAGATCAATGGTTTGATTAAATTTGTCAAACCATCAATTTAATCATCGGTTCAGTAATAATTAAATAAATAATTAAAAATTCATAAGAATTATTAAAAAATTATAAACTAGTTCAATCATTGGTTTTCTTTATTTCGATTTTCAATTTTTTATCGATTCTGAATTATTTACTCAGAAAGCTAGTTTAACATTTCTGTTCGGACGATATATCAACCAATTCTCAGTCCAACCGATAAGTTCGATCTAATTCCAACAACATTGGTAAAGAGACTAAAAATAATCAAATTATAGTAGATAGACTCAATTGATAAAAATACATTGTCCAAGGACCTTATACAAAATTTGATCTTAATTCTTTTAATATTTCTTGAGTAGGTGTTTTCTTTTTCTTAGAAATTGAGTAGGTGTTATTTCACTGTTAATGCTAACTAAGTATAAGATATTTATTTTTTATTAAGATTATATTAATATAAATTTATTCAATAATTATAATACACAAATATTTATCTTTTCTTTTAGAGTTTTGTGGGTATTTTTTTAAAAAATCCTTTCATAATTTATTGATTAGGTGTTATTTCACTCTTAATGCTACCTCTACCTCGGTAGCAGATTTTGTAGGTAATTTAGATGATATTAGTATAAATTTATTCAATAATTATACCCACAAATATTTATTTTGTTCATGTAACAATTTTATAATTATTAAATATAGTATATTTTTCTCTTTCTTATGCTAATAATTAATTAATGTATGTGTGCCACGAACTGTTGCAAACGGATTAATGTGAAATTATTGACCACTATTTATTGAATATACCTAGAATTAGAATGGTTCTATTTTTGGAATTAAAAAAAAAACCCTTCATTATCTTAAGGAACAAATCACATGCCAAAAAAAAAACAGTATGTCCATGTGCTGCACTGTAAGACATGCAATTCAGATGCAAAATTAATTAATAAAAAACCTAATCGGTTGAGTATTAGTTTATTTGATAATGATATTATTGTTATTATAAGAGATTTTAGGTTTGAACATACTGAAATGCATTATAAGAATTGAAGCCGATTGTATAAAAAATAAAAACTAATAATCACAATGCTACACTAAGCTAATCTCCAAAAGTTGAAGCCGTTTGGGAATTTTTTAAAATTTAATTTATTCCGCACGGATTTAAATTTGATATTTATATTTAATACAAATGATGAATTGATAAAATTAAATTCAAAATTACAAAAAAAATTATAGATGTCCAATTTATTAATCTCTTTTTTATTTATTAAGATATTTTATTTTACTTAATTTTTAAATATTATCTTAATCCCCTTTCTCTTTGTTTATTCTTGGGTTATTTCATAAGCTTTTTTAATATATATTTTAAAGGCTATTTTGTTTACAGTCCAAAAATCAAAATTCAACTCTCGGTATTGATATTCCCTCATCTATACTGTAATTGGAAAAAGAAACCATTTGGCCTCGTATATTTGTGATTAACTATTTCTTACATAGGCATTGCAGGCTCCGAGTTGTTAATATTGGTATTCTACAAATTAAGAGTTAAGACAAAGGCTTTGTCTTCTTTACAGAACCTGTATGTGTTTCTATTTGGAACTAAAGCCTCATGCCAGCTTCACCAAAAATTACTATGTGTCAATGTTACCAGCTAATGAATAAAAAGTTTGGAGTTTTCTCTTTTCAGACGATTATGTTCATAGTTTATGTATATGGAAATAAGCATCTTATGCAAGGAAATGATCTTGTGTTTCTACTTTTTAATGGGCTATTTGTTGATAGATAAAATTTCTACTTTTTAATGGGCTACTTTTTAATGGACTATTCACGAGTAGTGTAGGGATAAAAATAACAGGGCTCGATCAATTGTAGTATCCCGGAAAAGGCGAGAGGGAGAACCATACAACATGTTTGACAATTACACTCTTTGAACACTCAGGAGCATACAACTGGAGACAGGTTGCAAGAGAGGGATCCTTGAGTCCACGTATTATAATCTTAAAAAATACGCCAATTTCATGGCGACACAGGACATATGTGTAGGCTTGTGTTTATCTTAAGGATGCCATCGAAGAAGTTGTCAAATGATGATAGCTTAAGCAATTTGCGAGACAATCTGCTCTCCAACGGGACAAAATCCATTATGTCGGAAAAGACGGGATAAAATAACAAGAAAAAATGCATGTCAAGAGGACAATCGATATGATAGTTGGCGCCATTGATGAGTGGGTCACCTTCAAGTTCAAGAGTAAGACTCAACTAAGGAGTGTCATGTAATTAACTCCTCCGTGAAGAAAATGTGGTAACAAAAAAGATGTTTACTTTACTACGCAAGGTTGTATCATTCATTAATTCCCTTTGATCTTGGTCAATTGATTTTTAATCAAATAGCTGGGCATGCAAATATCAAGAATACAATGGTAGCTTTGCCTTTTTCATCCCTCATGAAGCAAAAGTCTGAGGTCTATGAGCCAATGTTACCTGAGTTGAAATACTCCTCGGAATGGAAGAAGGAGAAGCATGTTGCAGTTGTTACTGAAATGGACGTTCTTGCTAATGATACTAAAGATGATGATGAGCCAGCACCGGTTGTTGCTTTAGTTGCAACTAGCTCAACATCTGCTAGAACTTTGAGAACTTCACAAGTTAGACTGATATAAAATTTGGATGAACAGACAGTCTCCCTTGATGAGAATATTCAGTATCATGAGTTCCAACTAAAACTTCTCTAACGACGAATGACTCGTGCTCAACACATTACAAGATTTGTTTGTTTTATGACCGTGATTCCTTTGCATTTTTTAGCCAAAAAGAGGGAGATAGAGATTATAATTGGTTGCCGGTTCTGGTATTGTTGGTCTCACATTGATAGTTGATTTCATAGTTAAAATTCAAAGTAGAATAGATGGGTTAAGGAGAAGTGTCGAGTTGACTTACCTTGTTTGATGTGTTACTATATTTTTGTTCAACAATGCCAAAGGGAGGGATTGTTAGTGTTAGTTATAACTATTAGATGCAACGCTAGTTGTAATTTAAGGAATATCTGGCAAGTTATTGTAACTTATCTTATCTGATTGACATGTTTTAATGAGAATTGTTTAAACTTTTAATTGATGATCTGTGAGGGATTTTAGTAGATCATTACTGAAGATAATTTAAGCAAGAACCAAGTGAAGTAAGGAATGCATCAAGACTTTCAATATAATCGAAATTAGATCCTGCTAATATACTTTTTTATTGAAGACTTATTTGGTGGTTACTTTTGTGAGATTAGAAATTCATATTGGTTGTAATTTAACAATACACATTGCACTTATTTATGGTTGGCTTATTTAGGTTATTATGTACATGAAAGAGATCACTTCTATTTGTTTGTTAAGGAACTCTTTTTAGTGCATAATTTGTTTAAGTAAACTTGATCGTCTTATAATTAAATTTTTAGGGGATAAAACTTTGTGAGAGAGTGACCTAGTTTGAACTTTGAAGTATAGGAGCAAGGTTGCAATTTGATGAGTAGGTTAAAACTTAAATTATCTTTTTTACTTGTTAATTTATAGCGGATTACTCTTTGAACAAGACTTTAGAAAAGTAAAAAGTTTCCGAATTCCTTAAACGATTTTATATTGTCCATCTCTATTTTTTAAGCAATAGTAAATTCATCTATTTGCAACTAAAAGAATATCTAACAAATCAATAAATTTACGGTGTAGATAAATGTATGTGTTTTAATTTGGAAGTAGACCTTGTCTCAACTTCTCCAAACTCTAATTATTACGTGTTAAGATTAGATTTAATTCTAAATTTCAATTTTTTACTTTAAGAAAATTGATTTTTTCTATTTTAAATTGTTATAATTGGGTTTTCGTATTTTACAAAAATAGAAAATGTCCTCATATTGCAAACCTAAAAATCAGTCGTTGAGGAATTATGTGCAAATAATTAACAAAAAAAAAATAAAAATGAATTCAACAATTTATATACAATAAATTAGTCAAAGTAACAAATCAATCCCATGCATTTACCGACCATTGGGCTAACTTCTCAGATTTCGTAAAGCATGAAGACCAAATTTTGGTTAAATTAAAGTAGATGCATTATTTCTCAATTTTCGCAAAATAAAGAGATAAAATTCAAAATGTTAAAATATACTCCAAGTCAATCTACTCTTCATACCCTCTAATTTTATTTCCGGGAATTTAATCTATTTACTTTTTAGATTTCAAAATTCAAGTCCAATAGTTATCACCATTAATTTTTTTTGTTAAATTCAAAGGTTTGACATTTTGAACTAAACAAATAATCACTTGGTAGCTATGTAACAATAAAAATAATGATGCAATGAGCCTAAATTTAACATAATGGTTTGAACAATATTAACAATTAAACTTAATTTTTTAAATCTAAAAAATAGAGGGACTAAATTCCTTGAAATAGGGGGACTAAATTCTAAATATATGAAGGATACATGTACCTACATCATATTTAACCAATTCAAAATTAAACCGTCAACAAAAGAACAAAAGTTGGAAAGTTTTCTTTATATGGAAATAAGCATCTTATGAAGGTATAATCTTTTGTACCAAGTTTCTAATGGACTATCTGTTGATATATATATTAGATATAAATTATGGACGTACAGTCATCTCCGAAATTCTGAATTTAGAAGGAGATCAAATTATATGGGAAGGTGATAACTACATTTCCTAGTAAGACAATTATCATAGGACCAAATCTTCCCTGTCCCTGCAAATGCAATGCACCAATGTTCCATGTATAAGAAGATGCCATTGCCAGGGTTTAAGAGCACCGCCAAACCTGCAATAATTAGAGCAGCCAAGTTGGGTTCCATTTTGCCATTACATCAAATGAACATGCAACAAATACAGCTTCAACAAAATCAGCAGTGGTGTAAAGATCAAGAATAGCTCCCCATGAAGCATAAACCCCATGAAACCAGGTAATAAACTAACCATTAATTATAAAGTTTTTTTTTTAATCTTTTTTCGCGTTAAAACATACTAAAGTGAGAATTTTGTAGTGTCGATGAGGCATTTGTGCTTCATACTTAAGCTAACATTGGCAAAGAGATAAAAGGAGACCTACATGAGTATCAGTATCAAATCAATAGACTTTTTTTTTTTTGTTAACTTAACTATTAGCTTGGTTATTAATTAAATACCACTCAAATATGACGTAGAGTATATACAAGTCATGATAGTCAAATCATAAATATGAGCGTAACTATTGAATCAACAGCTTGGATTTAACGAGTTAGAAAAGATAAGCCATCCTAAATTTTATTAAGGTTAAATTATTATTTGGGGCTTGAACTTGATAACTTTTTTTATATTAGGGCTTGAATTTTTTTATTCAAGTTAAGTCCTGAACTTGTCAATTGTTACCATATTGGGCCTTAAACTTTAAGGTTTTCAAAGACTAATTTGGATAATAAAAAAAGCTCAAGTCTCAATGTTGGGATAATTGCCAAGTTCAGGGCATAACTTGGACTAAAAAAAAGTTCAAACCCACATATAAGAAAAGTTGTTAAATTCAAGCCCCAAAAAATGATTTAACCCAATTTTATTGTCACTATTTTTTCTTAACACGTCAATTTTAAGTTGTTCATGCAGTAACTACATGTATGTTTACAAATTGATCATCATGTTTTAAATATACTCCATCAACCAGACCATTAGCTTGATTGTTAAGTCAAATGCAAACTCAAATCAGACGTGTAGAATATTTAAAACACCATAATCAAATTATAAACACATGTGTACTTATTGGGTTGGCAACTTGAATCTAAGGTGTTTAAAAAAATTAACCATCATAATTGTCACTTTTTTTAACACATTAAGTTCAAGGTGTTCATACGGTAACTACATACATGTTTACAATTTAATCCTTGTGTTTTTAAATAGATTGAGATCCATGTTCATTATTTTTGTGTCCATTATTAAGCAATATAAGTTTAATCACTATTAATCAGTATAACATTCACAACTTAATAATGGATACTTCACATTTAAATGGTGATAATTAGTGTATTGAAAATTTATTAATTGAAAAAGTACTAGGTTGAGTTTTAAATTGTTGAAATAAAATCCATTATTTTTTTTATCAATTACTTTTCAATATAGTAGTCATCACCAATCATGTGTGTAGGGCTCAGAAATAAATATGTAAGTCATATTTACAAGTGATAATTAAACTTGTATTAAATAGTAATGGATAAAAAATAATGGAGAGGAGCTTGACCCGTTTTTAATATAATTTACCTCATATTTAAATCAACATTTAATATTTAAATTAATAATTAAATTAATGTAAAAATTAAATTAATACAATACTTATATTTTGAAAACTCGATTAGAATAAATTAAAAACATCGGGTGCTAATTCAATATGGAATAGTGTGTTATTGGTGACACATAACCAAGGCCAATAAGCTCAATTAGGAGGGTAGTCAAGGCATAATTTTTTAATAAATGTTTTGGAGCATTATTTTAGAGATTAATTTATCTGATTTAATTGAGTTTTTAAAATATCATTGTGGAACCAATTAGGTTTTTCTGTCAACTTAACCATTAGTTTGATTGTCAAATTAAATGTTAGCTCAAATCTATAGTTGAGCATATTTATAAACACGTGTGTATTGTATGAACAACTTGAATCTAAGTTATTTAGAAAAAAGAATAGCCAATTCTAAATTCTATTTTCACTGTTTATTTTTTTAACATGTCTAATTCAATTTGTTTATGAGATAAATATGTACATACATGTTTAGAATTTGATTCCCGTGTTTTAAATATACTTAACATCATATTCAATTTAATATTTAACGACTAATTTGACTACTAAACTAACAAAATATACCTACCAAATTTAATTAAAATATTTTAAAGAGGGATGGTTTAAATACATTTAATGCAATTAACCATAAATATATATTAGTCTTTTAGGATGTTTGGGGATGAAGGTTTTGTTGGTTAATTTATATCCACCAACAACACTTTTATCTCAAAAAATTGAAAAGGCTAATATAATATTCCTTTTTAACCTTACATAAAGAGGGCTAGTTTAAATATGTTTAATGCAATTAAGATGGATGATTAATCTTTCATGTAGGCTTTTCTTGATAGCATCTCTTCTTTTCTTTTAAAGTTTTATTAATTGATAATACTCCTGTGTTTATTGTGTTTAATTTTGATAGATTATTAAATGATATATCACTAATTTTAAGTTTATTATTTAATTTTTAATTGAGTGCAAAAATAAAATTAAAAAAATTAAAAAGGGTCGAAAATGTGGGCTATTCTAAAAGTTTTGGGCCAAAAAACAAAATTGATAAACAATGATTTATTTTTGAGATTTATTAGTAAAAATAACATTTTTATTTTTTTAGTAAAATAATATTTTAATTTCCTATTATTTTATTTTAGGATAATACTTTTAATTTCTAGTATTTTATTTTTATTTTATTTTAGTTTTAAATAACTCCTCTTAGATTAATGAGTTTAAGTAGAGCCTTTATATTATATATATATATATATGTGCACGCGCGCGCGCGCGCTCGCGCGCGCTCTGGGGGGGCAGAAGAAGGGGGTGCCCCTGTGCTCTGAATTCAATTTCTTCGTTCTGTTTTTGGTTTTCTTTGTCCTGAGCAACATTGCTCATTTTCCTTTCAATTTTATTTTATTTTATTTTTTAGTTTTAATTAATATTTGTTAAAATCTTCATTGAATAGGCTTATTTTCATTAGTAGCTAAATTTCCATCTAATTTTAGGTCGATAAATAACTCGAACAAACTCACTTAAAATTTTTTATTATAGTATTTATTGTTTCTCCGTTTTAGGAGATAGACATTATCGTCTCACAAAATTGTTTTGGCACTAAGTTAAAAGAGTTTGTTGGTTTGGTGTTGATAGACATACAGTTGGAAGTACCAAATCGACCATCTATCATATTCGGTCTACCGAAGAACACATTGGCGTGTCAAATTAAGTAGTTAGCTGGATCCATAAAGGGAAATAACAATCTTGTAACACCCCTTACTCGTATTCATCGCCGGAATAGGGTAGGAGACATTACTGAAGTTTACCGAATTAATTTTCCGTTAATACGAGTAAAATACTATTTATTTACTAAAACATGTCATGGTGTCCTTTAGATGGGCCTCCAAAGCCCGAAACATACTTCGAGACCATACTAGAATTAAATCGAAACCATAGGGGATTTTTCACAAAATCCCAAAGTTTTTTTTTTTGCTCAATATAACCTCTTTATAAATATTTAACCTTCCCTGCAATTTTTAAAACCGAGACCAATCCAACCAACCAATTCATTTCAATCAATTTAATACAAAATTATACTTCTATTATAATTATACTTGTAAAGGCCCAATTTTGGCCCAACTTAAACCAACCCTAACCAAACCCAATTTAGCCCAACAGACTAAAACCCTAAGCCCAGCCCAAACCTAAACAATTTTCAGCAAAAAAGAGAGGAGAAGAACCCTAGCCGCCGCCCCACCTTGGCCCGCCACTACCAGTTGTCTGCCACCAGCACACCCACTTGCCTCCACCACTCTATGCCTGCAAAAGAAGACAAAAAAGGACAGCAAAGAAAAATACCAAAAAATGAAATTCTTTGTATTTTTTTCTTTGGATTTTGGGCTATATAAAAGCCCTATGTTCATTGTGCCAAAAAGAAAAAAAGAAAAAGGGGGGAGGAGAATCGATTGTATTTTAGAGGGGGGGATTTTACAAAGATTGAAAAAGAGACAAACACAAAAATCTCTCCGAACTTCGAATACAAAAAAAAATCAATAAAAAGGTTTGCATTTTTTCTTTTTCTCTCTTCTTTCGATTTTTTTTTCTTTGTTTTTTTTCCTTCTTTCTATATACATATACATATATATATTGTTGACACCATTTTTTTTTGATAAAACGGGGTCGACTTGGATTTTGAAAAAAAAGAATGAAAATGGGAGTCGCCACCAATCCTTTTTTTTTGATAAGGTGTGATCGGGTCACCTCAAAAAGTGGTTGTTTTTAATAAATGATTTAATTTTATTAAAACAACGATTTTGGTCTACGAAATTCAGAAAAATGAGTTCGGGAGTCGGTTACGCACGAGGAAGGATTAGCACCCTCGATACGCCCAAAATTGGTACCTAGTTGATTAATTAGTGTCTTAGTGTCGAAAATTGAAAATTTGAAGAGTTTTTAAAAGTACGATCCTTAAAAGAAACTCTGATAACGTGAATTGAAATATAAGATTCTCTTGTTCCGAAGGAATATCACATCCAGCACGTTAGGACACGATACTCTAAACCATCGAAACTAAGATCACTTTATAGTTTAATGAAACCATACTTTGAAGCTTTAAAAGGATATTTGACTATTTAGTCGAACGAGAAATCGAAACCCAGCACGTTAGGGCACGTTTTCTCGATTTTCCAAACGCGAAATATTGCATTATTTAGAACTTTACCTTTTTTGAATAATTGCGAGTACAATACTCGAACGAGATGCATTTGTTTTATTTAGGACAAAATACAATGATTTATTATTGGAATGTACAAAATCGAGCGTAGCTTTGAAGTGATGAAATGAAATTAAATGATAACGGAACATGACATAACAATTTATGAATAAAATGATACATCAATGCATGACAAATATACATGGATACAAATAAGCAAATTATAGTACGCACAACGACAATGAACACATAATATATCTAATTTAAATACCAACATAACTAATCAAAGGAAAATAAAACAAAATATAATATATATATATAAATATATATACAACAATCTAAAGTAAATAGTAATCCAAGAACAATAAATAATAAAAGGTTCGAATGACCAATATACAAGAAAACTTAAAATAAATGAATATAAAAAAATTTAAAATAAATAATATTATATATATAAGAAAAAAGTATAAACAACTAAAAAATGTACATACATACGAAAATTTAAAAGAAAAGAAAAGAAAAGATATATATATAATAGTTTACAATAAATAATAAATAAAAACTTAAACAAACAAAGATAAAAGAGTTTTTTGTTTTTTTTTAAATAACAATAATAAACAAATAAATTGAATGGACCCAGGACCGAATTGAAATTAAAACGAAATTAAATGACATAATTGAAAAAAAAAAAGTCGGGGCATGATCTAAACGCGCGCAGAGATACAGGGTCAAAAGGGAAATATTCCCATGCCATCTGAAACGGCATCGTTTCAGGGTATATCTGCGCATGGTCTATGGACCAAACAGAACCGTAAGCAAAACTTAAGGCCAAAATTGAAAACTAAACGGAACTACATTGAATGCGCCTAAAAGATGAAGGGACTTATTTCGCAAATATCCCCTTTAGGGAAAACGCGCGGATCCCCCTTGACGGGTCGGGTCGCGCACACGGATGGCCCTATACGGCGCCGTTTTGGGGCCACTGAAACAGGCCCTAAACGACGCCGTTTTGCATCACTTATAAAAAAACAATTTTTTTGTTTTGAAACCCATTCTGCCATTCAAAAGAAAAAAAATAAAAGAAACTCTCTCACATACTCTCAACTCCTCCCTTCTTTCAAACGCCGGTCATGGGATTCCGGCCGATTGCCGCCGTGTAGCACCACCGTGCACGGTGGCCGGCATAGCACAAAAGAGGCGTTTCGGTCTCACTTCGAAGCTCCCACGAAGGTCAAACACCCTTGGCCCGAAAGCCAATAAAAAAGGACTCCCAAACCCACCTTTCAAGGCCGATTCCGACGACGGAGAGATCTCCGACGACGCGGCCGACGGTGTTTCAGGTAAGTTTCTTCCCTTCTCTTTTTATTTGTTTTCGTAAATAAATAAAAAAAATTAAAAAAAAACTAGATCTAAAAAAACACAAAAAAAAAACGAAATATCACCTTCTCTGATTCAAAATCTATCTTTTTATTACTATGGTCTCCCCCCTTCTTTACAATGACCATAGGGCTTTTATATAGCCCAAAATCCAAAGAGAAAAAAAAATACAAAGAATTTCATTTTTTGGTGTTTTTCTTTGCTGTCCTTTTTTGTCTTCTTTTGCAGGCATAGAGTGGTGGAGGCAAGTGGGTGTACTGGTGGCAGACAACTGGTAGTGGTGGGCCAAGGTGGGGCGGCGGCTAGGGTTCTTCTCCTCTCTTTTTTGCTGAAAATTGTTTAGGTTTGGGCTGGGCTTAGGGTTTTAGTCTGTTGGGCTAAATTGGGTTTGGTTAGGGTTGGTTTAAGTTGGGCCAAAATTGGACCTTTACATATATTATTAAAAAAATAAAAAAGTTACCTTTTGAACTTCCGGCCACCATGTGCGGTGGCCGGCGACGGTGGCGGCGCGACCGGTGGGGTGGCCGATGTCCGGCAAAGGGGGCTCTTCCTCTCTTTTTACGGACACAAGAGCAATAAAAATATAAACTTTGAATCGGAGAAGTAATTTTCGTTTCTTTATTTTTGTGTGTTTTTACATCTAGTTTGATTTCTTTTTATTTCTTTCTACTTACGAAAATAAAAACAAAAGAAATAAGGAGAGGAGAAACTCACCGGAGTTGGCCGTGACCGTGCCGCCGGGGTTTCTCTTCCATCGTCGGCCGTCGGTCTTGGTGGCGTGGTGGCACTCAAGGTGTTAAGAAACCCAAGTATTGGGTGTTTGAAAAAATGGTGGTTTGAAAAAAGGCAGAGCCTTTTTCCTCTAGCAAATTCAAAAAGTGAAAAAATGAAAATATAAAAACATTTTTGGTCTTTTTTTTTTAATCATGGACGGCGCATTAGTGGGGAATCTTGCACATGCTTGTCCTTAATGGGTAATTTATGCATTTAGTCCCTCCAACTTGCGTTGAGGTGCAACACAACTTTTTATTTCTTTTAGATTTGGGCTGCAAATTTTGATTCTGTTTCAATCAGGTCCTTTGACCATGTGCGGTCATTTGCATTGAAACGCTGCACTCTGGGACTGGGGCATATTGCCTGATCAGTCCTCCAGCCTTTAGGCGCATTCCATTTCAGCCCCGAATCGCCTCTTTTACTTATTTGCGAATTTAAACCCCAAATTTTAGTTTAGTTTTCCATTTAATCCTTTATTTGTTATTTTAGTTATTTTATCATTAAATTAATTATTTTAATATTATTATTACTATTATATTACATTATTATTATTACTACTACTATTATTATTATTATTTCCTCATTTTGAAATATATATACATATATTTTTTTTTATAAATTTATGTACATACACCTTTTTTATAACGTATATACTTATATTACACATATATATATACATATTATTTTATAATCTATATACCTATATATGTAAATATTGATGCTTTTATTCTTTTATAATCCATATGCATATCTTTTGTTTATTTTCTTCATTTATTTATTTATTTGTATGTCCGTTATTATTACTTATTATGCTTTAGAATCCTTTTCTTCATTTATTGCTCGTTATTGTACATATGTGATTAATTTTATTTACATACATATGACTTTTTATTTGTTCATCTTTTGTTTTTATCTGTATTATTTTGCTTACATCATCATCATTGAACTTAAATAATTGAGATTACTCTTTTAAAAATGATAAAAAACTCATTATCGAGAATTCAATATGTTGTGTCCTAACGCATTGGATGTGACACGTTGTTTTCTCGAAAAGAGGATTTTTCGAAATAAATGTAATATTCAATGTTTAATATTTTAAGAAATTGTTCCCTAACGTATTGGGTTGTGATTTCTTCATTTGATTTAAACAATTGAATATTCTTTTAGATTTTATTATACGAATCTTTTCAAATTCAAGCTTTAAACGATATCGGGAATTAAAATGGGATTGTGTCCTAACTTATTGGTCGTGATCTCCTTTTTAACCCAAGATAGTTAAATATCTTTTAAATAAGTATTTTTACGTATTGGGAATTCGAGACATTGTGTCCTAACTTACTGGATATGATTCTCTTTCTCGGATAACGTGAAATATATCCCTTTTTTTCTGGAAATTTTTAACATTTTAATACATGGATCGTATTTTTTTAAAAAAATTCTTCGAGTTTTTAATTTTCAACATTAAGACACTAACTAATTAACTAGGTACCAATTTTGGGCGTATCGAGGGTGCTAATCCTTCCTTGTGCGTAACCGACTCCCGAACTCATTTTTCTGAATTTCGTAGACCAAAATCGTTGTTTTAATAAAATTAAATCATTTATTAAAAACAACCACTTTTTGAGGTGACCCGATCACACCTCATCAAAAAAAGGATTGGTGGCGACTCCCGTTTTCATTCTTTTTTTCAAAATCCAAGTCGACCCCGTTTTATCAAAAAAATGGTGTCGACAATACTATTTAACATACTCATCATTCTTTACTTTAATGTATAGTCATTAAACAAGTCTTAATATTTATATAATCACCAAGCCTTATACATGCCATATAAATCAAAAAGGAAATTTACAAAAGCTACCGGAGATAATCTGGATAGTGTGATCCTCTGTGTTGATCCGATCCTCCGTATACTTTCACGTCAATCTACAAGAGACATTGAATACACTCAAGTAAGCTTTTAAAAAGCTTAGTAAGTTCACAGGGATAAAACATAAATCTTACTAAATATTTATACACTTATACTATATACACAATTATTAAGTTCACCTGTCAATCACAGTCATTGGTGAGTTCCCTGTATAAACTAACTACCACTTACCCATTTCCATTAATTCTTTTGGGCCCATTTGTCATATATCATTCTTTAACCAAATTAGGGAATGGTAACGGAAAATTGAGTACTTCACTTTCACTTTGCCATAGTATAACTATGGTCTTGCATATGATCACTTATCACTTTTTAAAATCATAGTCCTGCCACGGTCTTACACTGATCACATTTATCACTTGTCATTGATCAGATAAGTGTAGCTAAAGCTACCACTTATCACTTATCACTTGTCACTGATAAGATAAGAGTAGCTAAGCTACCACTTATCATTTGTCACTTATCACTGATCAGATAAGTGTAGCTGAGGCTACCACTTATCACTTGTCACTGATCAGAAGTACTCAAATCCGACATTCCACTCAATTTGATCATTTATTCGATTTTCAGGTTGTTATTTTATTTTCTATTCATCAATAAATATATTTCATCATACATTATATAATTCATAAAATTAACATATAATCATTAAACTTCGACCATATGAACTTACCTGGGTCGATTTGTAAAATTTGTGAAAATTCAGGGACTAATCAGCTACTTTTTATTTTCCTCGACTTGCTTCGGGTTCTCGATTTGCAGTAAAAATATGAAAAACTAGCTTAAGAAAACCCTTTTATGGTGTTTTTGCTGATGAGAATGCAGAAAAATAATGAGAATTCTAGATAATTCCACTTTAGTCCTAGTTTATTAAGTAATTTTTTGCAATATTCCAATTTTGCCCTTAATTCATCAATTTTCCTGCTGATTTCATGCACCTTGCCGTCCAACCCAAATAGACCTGGGGTCTATTTGCCTTTTAAACCCTCTTTCTTTTATCATTTAAGCTATTTAATCATTTCCCATAATTTTACATTTGTTACAATTTAATCCTTTTTATTCAATTAACTATCGAAACTTTAAAATTTCTTGACGAAACTTTAATACTAACTTATTAACACTCCATAAATATTTATAAAAATATTTATGGCTCGTTTTAAAAATTTTCAAACTTTCGATATCTCGTTTCCGATTCTAATTTAATTTTTTTATTTCTAGTACACTATTCGCTATTTCAAAAAATTTCCTAACTTCACACTTAACTTATATTCACTAAATTATTAATATTTTCTACTCATTTGCCGGATTTAGTGATCTCGAATCACTATTTCGACACCACTGAAAATTCAGGCTATTACAATTCTCCCCCTCTTAAGAAATTTCGTCCTCGAAATTTGTTACCTGAAAATAGGTTCGGATATTGTGATCTCATTGATTCCTCTGTTTCCCAGGTTGCCTCCTCCACACCATGTCGATGCCACAACACTTTTACTAACGGTACCTGTTTGTTCCTTAACTCTTTAATTTCCCAAGCTAGAATTTTCACCGGTTCTTCTGAATAAGTCATGTCGGGTTGGACCTCTATTTCCGTATGAGGAATTATATGTGATGGATCTGATCTGTACCGTCTCAACATAGACACATGAAACACGTTATGAATCTTTTCAAGTTCCGAGGGCAAAGCCAATCTATAAGCTACCGGACCGATTCTTTCAATGATTTCATACGGCCCAATAAATCGTGGGCTGAGTTTTCCCTTTCTACCGAACCGCAAAACTTTCTTCCACGGTGACACTTTCAAGAATACACGATCACCTACATTAAACTCTATATCTCTTCTCTTTAAATCTGCATATGATTTTTGTCGATCGGAGGCAGCTTTTAAACAATCTCGAATAATACGAACTTTTTCTTCGGTTTCCCGAATCAAGTCCACTCCCATTAGTTTCCGTTCACTTAATTCAGACTAATATAATGGAGTTCTACACTTTCTTCCATACAGAGCTTCAAATGGTGCCATTTTAATACTAGTTTGATAACTATTATTATAAGCAAATTCGACTAAAGGTAAATACCTTTCCCAGCTGCCGCCAAACTCAAGTACACAACACCTTAACATATCTTCTAAAATCTGAATCACTCGCTCTGACTGCCCGTCTGTCTGAGGATGAAAAGATGTGCTGAAATTTAATTTAGTGCCCAAAGCCTCCTGTAATTTATTCCAAAATCTCGAAGTAAATATCGGATCCCGATCCGAAATAATAGATACTGGAACTCCATGTAATCTCACAATCTCAAAAATATACAATTCCGCTAACTTCTCCAATGAAAAATTTGATCTGACTGGAATAAAATGTGCCGACTTTGTCAATCTATCAACGATAACCCAGATTGAATCTTTCTTTTTCGGAGTCACAGGCAATCCTGATACAAAATCCATCATAATGTGTTCCCACTTTCATTCAGGAATCATAATAGGTTGCAATAAACCCGTTGGTACTTGATGCTCTGCTTTCACTTGCTGACAGATTAGACATTTTGCAACAAATTCACAAATCTCTCGTTTCATACCAGGCCACCAGTACATTCTTTTTAAATCGCAATACATTTTTGTACTACCCGGATGAATAGAATACTTACTATTATGAGCTTCGGCAAGAATATCATTTTTCAATTCTGAATTATTCGGAACACAAATTCTATTACGATAACGCAACATACCACCATCATCAACGCTATATTCTGAACTCAAATTATCCTGAACCGTTTGTCGTTTCAGCACTAGTTTCGGATCATCACTCTGTAATTCACGGATCCGTTGAAGGAATGTAGATTTTACTTTCAATTCTGCTAATACTGAATCATCTTCATTAACAGACAAATGAACATTCATTGCTCGAAGTGCAAACAATGATGATTTTCGGCTAAGTGCATCAGCGACCACATTAGCTTTTCCTGGGTGATAATCAATAACAAGATCATAATCTTTCAATAGTTCGAGCCACCGTCTCTATCTCAAGTTTAGCTCTTTCTGTGTCATCAAATATTTCAAACTTTTGTGATCGGTATACACATAATATTTTTCCCCATATAAATAATGTCTCCAGATTTTTAAAGCAAACACAATCGCGGCCAACTCCAAATTATGGGTAGGGTAATTTTTCTCGTGTGGTTTTAATTGTCGAGAAGCATATGCCACTACTTTCCCTGACTGCATTAAAACACAACTCAAACCATTTAAAGATGCATCACTATACACAACATATGGTATACCTGATTCTGGTTGAGTTAACACGGGAGCTTCTATCAACATTTTCTTCAACTGGTCAAAACTTTGTTGGCACTTTTCAGACCATACAAATTCAACATTCTTCTGAAGTAGTCGAGTCATCGGCAAGGCAATCATTGAAAAATTTTTAACAAATCGGCGGTAGTATCCCGCTAATCCTAAGAAACTCCGCACTTCTGTTACGTTCTTTGGTGTTTTCCAATTCACCACTGCTGACACTTTACTTGGATCTACTTGAATTCCTTCAGCTGAAACAATATGACCCAGAAATCCAACCTCCTGTAGCCAAAATTCACACTTGCTGAACTTTGCATACAACTGCTTCTCTCTCAAGGTCTGCAACACACTTTTCAAGTGTTGTGCATGATTAGGCTCGGTCTTCGAATAGATCAGTATATCATCAATAAATACAACCACGAATCTATCCAAATAAGGTTGAAAAATTTGATTCATCAAGTCCATAAATGCAGCAAGAGCATTAGTTAAACCAAATGGCATTACCAGAAACTCGTAATGACCATACCGAGTTCTGAATGCAGTTTTTGGCACGTCACATTCTTTAACTTTCAGCTGATAATACCCAGATCGAATATCTATTTTTGAAAACACAGCAGCACCTTTCAACTGATCGAACAAATCATCAATGCGGGCAAAGGATATTTGTTCTTGATTGTAACCTTATTTAACTGTCTGTAATCTATACACAATCTCAACGAGCCATCTTTCTTTTTCATAAACAAAAAAGGTGCACCCCAAGGAGATGTACTCGGTCTAATAAACCCCTTATCTAACAATTCTTGTAACTGAGTCTTCAACTCTTTTAATTCTGTCGGTGTCATTCTGTATGGTGTTACAGATATTGGAGCTGTTCCCGGGATCACATCAATCACAAACTCAACTTCACGATCTGGTGGTAAACCCGGCAATTCCTCAGGAAACACATCAGTAAATTCATTAACAATTGGCAACTATTTCAACTTTGATTCAGAATCCCGAATATCAAGAATGTAAGCTAAATATGCTTCATTACCCTTCCGTATTAGCTTCTGAGCTGAAAAGGCTGAATAATTCGGACATTATCTTTCATATTTCCAAACTCAGCCGAAATCATTTCTCCTGTCTGATTTTTCAAATCAATCCGTTTCTCTCGACAGTTCACTACAGCGTCATGTTTTGTTAACCAATCCATTCCCAGAATAATATCAAATTCCCGAAAGGGTAACAACATCAAATTAGCAGGGAATTCACAGCCTTTCACTTTCAGTGGACAATTACGACATATTAAATTAACCATCACACTTTGACCTAATGGATTAGTGACTTGTATATCATAATTAGTGGACTCAACAGATAATTTCTTTTCAGATGCTAGCATAGTGCAAATATATGAATGAGTAGACCTAGGGTATATTAATGCATAAACAGTAACATCATAAAGATAGAAAATACCAGCAATTACATCAGGAGCCGTAGCCTCTTCCCTTGCTCGAATGGCATAGGTACGTGCTGGTGCTCTATTCTCTGATTGACTAACTGGTTCTCTTATACTCGAACGGGTAGCCCCTGTAGCACTGCTCTGGCCCGAACGTCTACTTCTTTGGGGAGTGGTTCTCTGTATCTCTTTCTGATCCACTTTATCTTTTTGCAGCTGGGGGCAATCTCGAATAGGATGATCAGTAGCCCCACATTTATAACAAGCCCCCATCTTAGTCCTGCATTCACCAAAATGATGTCTTCCACAATATTGACACTTAGGCCGGGGAGTATTCTGAACACTGCTCACACTTGCTGCAGGTCTATCAAATACCTTGAAATCAGATTGTCTTGATCTACCTCTACCCAATCTTCCCGGCACGGATGTAGTTCGACTAATTTCTTCTCTAGATTTCTTCACCGGCAAATCTGAAAATGACTTAGAAGCACCTTTTTTAAATGACTCTTTATTTTTCCGATCTCTTTGCATTTTTCTGTTATATACTTCTTCAAGCTTTTGAGCACGGTCTGACAGAACAACGAACTCTCGTATTTCATTAACCCCAATCATCATTCTAATCTCATCATTTAACCCTTCTTCAAATCTGATACACATTTCTTCTTCAGTAGGTACAATGTCTCGAGCATATTTGCTGAGGTAGACAAATTCTCTTTCGTATTCGGCCACTGACTTATTTCCCTGCCGTAGATCAAGAAATTCTCTCTTTTTCTTATCTAGATATCTTTTCCCCACATATTTCTTTTTAAACTCGTTCTGGAAAAATTCCCAAGTAAGCTTTTCTGCAAGTACTACAGCTTCCACAGTTTCCCACCAATTATATGCTTCTTCTTTTAACAATGAAACGGCACATCGTAGATAATCTTCCGAAGAACAAGTCATCTGTTTAAAAATTCTTACCAAACTTTGTAGCCAATACTCAGCTTTTACAGGGTCATCATCTGATCTCCCTCGAAATTCCTCAGCTCCAAACTTCCTAAGCTTTTCGATCGGAGAACATTTACTAGTTTCAATTATTGAAGGAGGTGGAGGAGCAACCGGAGGTACCATAGGTGGTGCAGTAGTGGGAAGAGGTGGTTGAGACTGATTTCTTTCTTGTATCATCTCCTTATACCACTGATTCATAATGCCATAAATCATATTTTTAAGTTCTCGCTCTCGCATCATAGAAATTGGAATATCACTACTTGTTCCTTATTCTGGAGTCTGCACCCTACTGTTAGCTTCCTCTTGTTCAGTACGTTCAGGTCTATCTGACATCTTTATAATCGGAGAGTATCTATAAAAATGACAAAGATTAGATCGGATCATACACATCACACTGTCACAGATTTATATGGCATGTATTTCTAAACACTTTACACATAACACATGTTCCGAGAACCGGCTAAACCGAGCTCTGATACCACTAAATGTAACACCCCTTACCCGTATTCATCGCCGGAATAGGGTAGGAGACATTACCGAAGTTTACCGAATTAATTTTCCATTAATACGAGTTAAATACTATTTATTTACTAAAACATGTCATGGTGTCCTTTAGATGGGCCTCCAAAGCCCAAAACATACTTCGAGACCAGACTAGAATTAAATCGAAACCATAGGGGATTTTTCGCAAAATCCCAAAGTTTTTTTTTGCTCAATATAACCCCTTTATAAATATTTAACCTTCCCTGCAATTTTTAAAACCGAGACCAATCCAACCAACCAATTCATTTCAATCAATTTAATACAAATTATACTTCTATTATAATTATACTATTTAACATACTCATCATTCTTTACTTTAATGTATAGTCATTAAACAAGTCTTAATATTTATATAATCACCAAGCCTTATACATGCCATATAAATCAAAAAGGAATTTACAAAAGCTACCGGAGATAATCTGGATAGTGTGATCCTCTGTGTTGATCCGATCCTCCGTATAGTTTCACGTCAATCTACAAGAGACATTGAATACACTGAAGTAAGCTTATAAAAGCTTAGTAAGTTCACAGGGATAAAACATAAATCTTACTAAATATTTATACACTTATACTATATACACAATTATTAAGTTCACCTGTCAATGACAGTCATTGGTGAGTTCCCTGTATAAACTCACTACCACTTACCCATTTCCATTAATTCTTTTGGGCCCATTTGTCATATATCATTCTTTAACCAAATTAGGGAATGGTAACGGAAAATTGAGTACTTCACTTTCACTTTGCCATAGTATAACTATGGTCTTGCATATGATCACTTATCACTTTTTAAAATCATAGTCCTGCCACGGTCTTACACTGATCACATTTATCACTTGTCATTGATCAGATAAGTGTAGCTAAAGCTACCACTTATCACTTATCACTTGTCACTGATCAGATAAGAGTAGCTAAGCTACCACTTATCATTTGTCACTTATCACTGATCAGATAAGTGTAGCTGAGGCTACCACTTATCACTTGTCACTGATCAGAAGTACTCAAATCCAACATTCCACTCAATTTGATCATTTATTCGATTTTCAGGTTGTTATTTTATTTTCTATTCATCAATAAATATATTTCATCATACATTATATAATTCATAAAATTAACATATAATCATTAAACTTCAACCATATGAACTTACCTGGGTCGATTTGTAAAATTTGTGAAAATTCAGGGACTAATCAGCTACTTTTTCTTTTCCTCGACTTGCTTCGGGTTCTCGATTTGCAGTAAAAATATGAAAAACCAGCTTAAGAAAACCCTTTTATGGTGTTTTTGCTGATGAGAATGCAGAAAAATAATGAGAATTCTAGATAATTCCACTTTAGTCCTAGTTTATTAAGTAAATTTTTGCAATATTCCAATTTTGCCCTTAATTCATCAATTTTCCTGCTGATTTCATGCACTTTGCCGTCCAACCCAAATAGACCTGGGGTCTATTTGCCTTTTAAACCCTCTTTCTTTTATCATTTAAGCTATTTAATCATTTCCCATAATTTTACATTTGTTACAATTTAATCCTTTTTATTCAATTAACTATCGGAACTTTAAAATTTCTTGACGAAACTTTAATACTAACTTATTAACACTCCATAAATATTTATAAAAATATTTATGGCTCGTTTTAAAATTTTCAAACTCTCGATATCTTGTTTCCGATTCTAATTTAATTTTTTTATTTCTAGTACACTATTCGCTATTTCAAAAATTTTCCTAACTTCACACTTAACTTATATTCACTAAATTATTAATATTTTCTACTCATTTGTCAGATTTAGTGATCTCGAATCACTATTCCGACACCACTGAAAATTCAGGCTATTACAAATCTAATCTAAACAATTCACGCGATTGAGATCGTTGGTTCGAGTGGAGCCTTATAGTTCACAAGACCACTGTAGAGATGAATTATGAACGCGTGTTTCATGATTGTTCGTTCGATAAGGGTTAGTTGCTAGGCATTCCTGAAATTAATATATACACGGAAGGGTTGGTGGTTTGAGATATCCTCGACCACTATAAATAACTTATTGATTGAAGGAAAAAATTTGTTATCAAGAATCGGTTCGAAACAAGAGCAAAATTAAGCTTGAAATTGGAATTTCATCATATCGTTTGATTTAATTTAATTTCATTTATGCCTATTTTCACTACTATTTTTATTTCAATTACTTATACTTTTATTAGCATTAAATCCCTTTTTTATTTTTTGCACAAACCGTCACATGTCATTGGCACAATAGTTGCCTAGATGCACAACTTGATTAAATTGAAATAATAATTTTAGATAACTCAGTCTCTATGGGATCAACCCTACTCCCCATACTACTATTTATTTACCGTTTAAGTATAATAATATTATTTTTGGTGAATTCGGCACTCATCATTGATTAATCTCCAAAAAAATTAAGATCGTGCCTTTGCTTATGATAGAATAAGATTTTTATGCAAGATTTTAAGTTTTTTTGATTGAATGATTTTAAGATGTTAATTTTATATAAGATTGCTAACATTCAAGTTGGTAATAATTGTTAGATATTGATTAATACAAATTCTTAAAGAAATTAAGATCTATTTTTTATACATTCTTGAATTTTTTGAATGTTGATTAAAATTTTAATATTTTTTAATTGTTGTTGTTAATGTGATTATTGTTAGTTTTTGTTGAATATTTTTATTTGTCGGCAAACAAGGTTGTACATACACTTGATCGCAAAAACAAAAAAGGTTGAGGGGCCAAATTTAATTAAAATAAATAAATATAAAATTGACAAAAAAATGTAAACCTTAAAAACTTAATTTTTCATAATGCAATTTTTATGATTATAGAATTACTATCAAATTTCTATTGAGATTCTGCTTTCGTAAACAAAATAGCATCACCCTGTAAAGAAAATTTCAAATGGATAAATATAAAAACTATACATGAACGTTGGTTCGATATGCAATGACATACATGAATTTAGATTTTTTGTGTTTTTATACATGAAATTTCGATTTGATTTAAATTTCACAAATCTCTAACATTATTGAATTAGCATCATTTTATATTAATAAATTGCATACACAAGCAATTATATTGTTTCGATATAAAAATAAATGTATGTATTCATTTATTTAAATGTGTACAATTGAATTAAAATCAAAATTTCATCTATACATATGAACCATAACTCAAATTTCATGAGTATAATTACACCAAATCAAAATTCATGTATCAAATTACACATTAGATCAAAGTTCACATATAAACTTGATATTTATCCCTTATTTCAAATCAACAAACACTTAATTAAAAGGTATTGTTTTTACTAACAAGCATAGTGATAACTGTTGTTCCAAATTTTAATTTTAATTTCATAAACAAAAAAATGTTATTTTAACTTATTTTAAATTATTTTAAAGTTTCGTTAAAATGACAAACATTTTCGAGGTGATCAATCACACTTAAATAAAAAATATTGGTGTGTAGTGGCGGAGCAAAGGGAGGCAAGGCCCTGACCCCTTTAAAATGGAAATTTTTTATTGAAGTCATTTATAATTTATAATATTTTAAATTAATAATGGTAAAATTACACTTTGTCCTCCCAAAATAGTAAAAACTTTATTTTTATTATTAAAATGATGAAATTATATTTTTACTATCATAAAAATATACAATTTAATTCTAGCCCCCGACAAAATTTTTTGGCTCCATCACTGTTGGTGGCAACTTTCATCTGTTTTAAAGTTTCCATCTAGATATTTTAATTATTTTAAAAATGGTTATGACATCTTATATTTATTTATATATCAATTGTTAATGTAATTTAATTTGTTTATATATTAATTTCTCGAATGTTAATATTACACATTAATTTATATAATTTTTATAGACATTTTAATTAAAATTTTACCAAACAATAAAAATCTCTTTTAACCATATATAATCGAACATATACGTGGGATATTTTTTTGAGTTATTTATGTAAAAGAAACATATGTCAACTCTTACAAAATTGTGGGCACTTCTCCAAGTCTTTGAATTTCTTTTGCCAGATACAATAAATCTATGACCAAAACTTATTGCTTGGTGTCCATTTTTATGAATTCTTTTCAGACTTCAATCCAGCTACATTATTCCTGAATTAGCTGGGTTTTTCTTTTTCCAATAAAAAATATAGTTTTTGAAATCCATGGGAGATATATTTACTAAGAATCAATAAAGAGTGTGTTGAAAATAAGAAATTATTTTATGGCCTATTCTTACTATATTATCTATGATATCTCTTAATAATTTAATGACATTTCAGTTAATTTTTTTATATCATTAACACATAATTTTGGTAATTTTTTTACCTCGAACCTTGAACTCCGAATTCAGAATCTTAAATCTTGAACCATCAACCTTGAACTCAAGATCCAAATCTTAAACCCTGAACTCAAACCTTAAATTACCGAACCTCAAATCTAAACTCGGAGTTTCGGGTTTGATTTAAGGTTCGGGAAAATTACTAAAATTATGTATTAATGACATGAAAAATATTGTTAAAATGTCACTAAATAATTAGAAAGAGACCATAAATGCCATAGCGAGAAAGGTTCATAAAATAAATTTTTTAAAATATGATATTATATAAAGTAGGTTGGATATAATAAATTTAATATTTCTTTTAAGATTTTAGGTATGAATTTTATGAAAAGAAAAATAATGTCAGAAAAATCTTTGCTACCGTTTAGAGTTTTAATTAGACTAACCCTAAATTTAATGAGAATTAATATGACTATCAAATAGCCGAGGATCTTAGGAAAAAGATCTGATTATGGAAAAAAAGCAAACAAAAAGGTTATTCCCAATTAATCTTCAAAACTTCACTTTTCAAAGGATTGATATATGTTTAAACCGACCAAGCATCGAATCTGCAAACTAAGATTGAATTTCGTACATCACAGAAATATATATTTCTTTTTATTTTTTAAAATTTTATATTAATATGAGATGTTTAAATATTTATATTGCATAAAAATAGGATATAATTAACCTTTATACAAGGATTATAAGAAGATGAGATTATGCTTTATGGTCCAATCACAAAACATTAAGTAGTTAATTGGTTTTGTTAAGGAGAAAATTGAGTTTATTAATACATGTTGAGTATTTTTGTGAATCTATCTCTTATGGAGGTAAATTTTTCTATTTATATGACACGGTTATGATTATGCAAACCCACCACGTGTGAACTCATATAAGTGAAATGTACAGACTGTCACTATTGATACAAAAAGCATTGAATCGGTCCTAGTTAAGTAACGAGTTGATAACCGCAAACACCGTAATAATACCAATTAACATCAACTAATGGACATAAAGAATCTTAGCTAGAGAGGAGGATTCGATTCAAAGTTGCACTCTTTTAGTTTACAACTCTTCTTTTACCTCTAATTTCAGCAAAAGCATGGACCATCCTAATCTTGCAACGTAGCCCATTCTTCAATCAATTCGGTTTTATATATATATATTTTAAAATAACAATTGATTAGTTGCTCAAATTAAGTTGGATCGGATGGTATTATTTGAGTCCGAATATATTTAAATAAAATGTTATTTTTCATTTTATTTTATTTAAAAAATTATCCACATCCAATAAAAATGCTCATGGATCATATAATCATGACATAAACTCGTTAAAATTTAATTATCGAATTATTAATAAGATCTTGGCTTAATCACAAAATTCAAAATTTAAGTTCGAATCTCGTGATATCGAGACATCAAAATCCTACACCTGTCCCCATTGAATTGGAAACAGAACATTAATGCCACCAAATTGAATAGAATAATAAGAAGTTTTGAATCTCATTGTTGCCTTTTTCCTTTCGGTAAGATCTCAATCTCCATAATTAATATTTGCTACACTCTTTTTTCAACCTATAGGTGTAACACAATTTGTGTTTGTCAATTGGCATATTCAATTTTTACTTTTTCCTTTTTAATATGTTCATTATTGTGTTAACTTTTTCCCCCGAAGGGAAAAATTTGAAACTTCCCAGAAATTAATTTGATTCATCAAAAGAAACTCAAAACAGGCAAAAATGAAAAGAATAGATTCTTTAATGTCTCCCTAGTTTGTTCCTTTGTTTTTCCCTTTCGGTGCCATCACGTCAATTTATTAGGTTACTTGGTTTTAAATTTTAATTTAGTTTAGATAAACAGTGTGGTCGATGTGTTTATTTATAGTTAGTGTAAAAATAGTAGTGATTGTGAGATTATATACTATAATGATACTGTAGTGTAAGACAAAAAATAAGTTAAACACACTACACCGCCCATCTAAAGAGGTACAAAATCGAATACATAAATAGAGTAGGATTTAAATTCACACATATTTAAATTAACATTTATATAATTTTTATAATTAAATAGGCTAGTATCAATACATGTCTAAACTGGATCTGGTGAATACAAGTATTACAACGAACGAAAAATAAAAAGAAATACATGCACATACACATGCACATGCACATGATAAGATTAAAGATCATTTTAATTTGGTTTTAAGTTTATATACAAATTTTTATTTTTATTTAATTGTACAAAAAATAATTTGATTTTAATTCAAATAAATATATATTAAATTCATTAAATAAATTTAGTTATAAATGTGCTTGAATTCATGTCCTCCTATATTGATAATAATGTCGATACCAACCGAGCTAAAACTTAATCGACATGTCAGTAATAATGTTAATTGCATATAAAACCAATATCAAAATTAAGCACATTTTATCATAGTTTATTCATATTTAAATAATTTAATATAAAGATGTATTAAATATAATTAATTTAAAATTTTAATTACCTCATCTAAATCCTAACTTTTAAGTGGAAAAACATTTTTAACAATTCTTTTGACTCCAAAGGTAAAGTTTTCTCTATTACTCCTTGGAAGGTACTTTTGATCTCACTATAAAAATGCTATTGTCTTTTTTATGTTATTTATATGAACTCTATAAGAAATAAACTTCAATTGAAAATAAATCCTAAAAAAAAACTCACACTTGGTATATCTATCTATCTATTTATTATAATAAAGTCTCTGACTGAATTAGTGTCACCCATTAATCGAATTTTAATTTTGAGAAATTACCAAAAACTCGTATCCATACAAAGTACGCTATATTTTTATGAAGATATTTTTATCTTTTTTATATTTTTATAAATCAATAAAAATTTACATATTATAAGATTTGAACCAATTACACTATGAATATCAAACATTCAATTTGATACAGATCGTTAATATGGAAGTCATTGGGGATATTAAACAATCTTTTTTGAAGGGTCCAATTCTGCTTTGATAAGGCGCATTATTCAACTATTAAGAAAAGAAGTAAAATGGCCTATTGATTAAGTTCCTAAAGAATATAACATGAAAGCTGATCAAATTACTAAATTGGCTTTTGATAGAGAAGAAGGTTTATAGTTATATATAGATTATCCTCTAGTTTCTTTCTTCTTTTTTATTTTTATTTGGGGGAGAGGTGGGGAGCCATTGCCCCCTAACTTTTTAGAAATTTACATAGCACCCTCTTTAATATGAATTTTATTACATTAAACTTCTTAAAAAATTTTCAACCCCAAACCCAAAAAAAACACCAAATCCTTTAAAGTTTAATATATATATATATATCTTATTAAATAACTTCTTTTAGGAGTTTTAAATTTTTAAAACTCTCAAACAAAGCTACAATATTTAAAAATATATAAATCAACTATAGAAAAATACTCTTACCCATAGGTGAGTGATTTCTCTATTTTTTTTGTATTTTAGATAATATGATTTCTATATGTAAAAATTATATTTTAATTTTGGTTTCTTTATTGCATATGGTAGAAAATCATACTAATTTTTGGATTTTAATATGTTGGTATTACTTAATAGAAACTCGAAGCACAATGAAATTATCAAAATTAAAAAGTTAAATTTTAATTTTATTCATATTTCAAATCATAAATATATATATGTATATTTTAAGATAATTATTATACATGAAAATTAATAATAATAAAATATGTAACCAACAATACTAACATAAATTTACTCTCCTAAGTCGTTTCTAAATCCATCACTAATCCTGATAAGTTATAAACCATATCATATTTTCCTTTTCAACTTTACCATTCTATACAAATCCATTTGTTTATTATATATATATTTGTTATGTAAATTCTTTTAATCTAATTACTTGTAATTTTGTGAATGTATTATAATATAGAGTATATGAATCTCACTTTTAGTGAGGAAAACGCGGGGAAGTTGGTCATAAACAGTGAATAGATTGCCAAAGTTAGCCCTCTCCAACTGCTAGAATCCCCTCTCTCCCCTCGTTTCCCTTTATCCGTTTAAACAACTACACTTTCTCCCCCCTCTTCATATATATATATATATATATATATATAACTGCCTCTCTACTCCCTTTCATCTCCGACCAACCAAAACAAAAGAAATACCTATAAAGAAGAAGCAAATTTGATGGGTACTACGAGAACCAAGAGATGGATGTTATTCAAGAGGCTGATGAAGAAAGAGTTATGGAGATGGAAGTTTTTGGGGTCTGCTTTCAAGTGGAAGAAGATTCCATCCCTAACCATTCAACTTTCTTTCATTGATGATGTGCTTTTCAAGATTGCCTCTGTTTTAGAGGCAATTTTCTTGGTCTCCACTCTCTGTTTCTTCTATCTTTGTTGCGGCTGTCATTTTTGACAAACCCCACATCTATGTATGTACTATGTATTTATTTATTTTTCCTTTTGGGGTTGTAGTAAGAAACATTCTGGATTCTGAGTTCTGACATGGGTTTCTGAGAAGGGAAAGTGTTTTTAATGGTGAAAAGAAAAAGCTTTGAATTCCAGGACTTTGATGAAGGGTGGTAAAAATGTACGGAAGAAACAGGGCAAACTTTAGTTTCTTGATGTATAAAGTTGGTAGTTAAATTGAATTTAGCTTTAATTTGAACATACATGTTCTCTTGTTTACATTTTCCCCTTCATTTTGTTGTTTAAAGTTTGATGAGTTTGGTTCTCCTCTTTGGCATCCATACATGATTTTGTGTTGTTGAATCGAGTAGGTCATTCTTAAACAAAATTTCTTGAGTTTGTTAAAGGACTGGAGTTCAAATATATGTAGTAAATATCAGACTGTGTTAGAGCAAAAGATTCTTAGTTGTTATCAATGGCAATACCAATCAAATGAAGACAAAAAGAAATGGGACGAAGGCAAAGGCAAGGCTAGGAACGGAATTGGTATAGCTATATAGCTACTTTTGCTCGATATATAGATAGAAACAGCAACAGGAAATAAATAAGTCTTCTTGCACGTGCAATGAAGTGGCTTTGAGTCTCTTTTTAGGCCAGCCCCAAAGATTAACACTTTTACAGATGGTAATATTTTCTCCACTGATTATAAGACATGACAGACATCATTAATGAACACAGTTTTGCTCTGCTGCTATTAAGTGGCCTTTGTTTTTGTTTTTGTTCTTTCCACTGTTTTGAGCTTGATGATGATAGCCAAAAACAGCTAGTTCTGCTTTTGAGGGATTTGAGCAGGTAAGGCTTTACGTGTTAAAAGACCAATAGTCAGTGATTGAAAGCAAAGCAAAAGCCAATTATGATATTCAGTCGCAGCTTTTATATTTTTCAGGAAAGATTAACGTGTGAAGATGATGAAGGAAGTGTATTGATTTGGATTTTTGGAGTTAGTGTGTCGTGATTATATTTTCTTTTTATTTTCAATTACTAAACGATAATATATATATGGGTGAATTTAACTCAAAGTCACTAAATTATTAATAAATTTATATTTTGGTCATTTAATTTTAAAAAATTATAAATCACGGATTGTTAATTTTTGTTTAAAAGTTTAATTAGTGAGCTTCAAGCAACAATTTGACGATTGGTACGATGGATTGTTGCCCCTCAATGATGATTTTAGTTTGTAAATTTGTGATATTTAAAGTTATTTTGTAAAAAAAATTAAATTGTAGAAGAGAAGGGAAAAGCATACTTTCAATTATTATAGGTAATATGAATACGGCAATAATTTTAATAGTTCAATAATATAAACTTTTAAATAATTTAATGATTATTTTATAATTTTTTAAAATTTAGTATTCAAAACATAAATTTACTAATAATTTAATAAATTTAACGTAGATGACCCTATATATATAACCAGTTTCAGCAAGTTAATACGACAAGTCAGACTTAGCTGTAATGTAAGACGGCAACAGAGACAATAAATTTTCGTTGATTTTTTTTTTCTTTTTTTGGGTTCAATGATTCAAGAAATTTTCATCTGCAATGGATAAATAGAGTGAATGTTTACTAATAATTTCCACTAAATATATGTTAATAATTTTTTAATTAGTTAAACATGTTGATTTTAAAAAGAAAGTAAGAAAGCGTGTTAATTGAGTGTACTTCCCACTGACATGTCAAAAAAATTTATCTACCTAAATGCGTTTTTATATACTCTTTAAAATTAACCTTTTTTTTTAAATATCAAGAGAAACGATTTATTCGGCGTATTTAACTTATTTAGCCAATAAATTCTCCCACTGTACTGACAATTTAAGCTATACTGCATTTTATAAATTTTTTTCAGTGTTCTAAAACAATTTTCCCTTGTATTTACACCATTATTTCTTCCTTTTCTTAAATCTATTTAAGGAAAATTGTAGATAAACATAATATGAGGATGAGTTTCATCTTGATAAAACATTGAAAAGTTTTATTCAAACTGATTATGACATATAGGTGATTTTTTTAAAAAATTTATATATTTATTAAAATTTTATATAAAATCCAAATGAAATTTTAGTTGGAATTTTAAAGTTAAAAAGGTGTAAAAGTTATAGGTTAAAATATGTTGTTAGTTTTTATACTTTAAAAGTTAAAAATTGTAATTTTTTTTTTAATTTAAAAATCTCACTCTAATCATTGTGGTTGTTGGTCGTTTCTATCAAAATTTACCTACTAAACATGTTTATTTATGATAATAACCCTAATTCTAATTTGACAATTTTTTACAAAAAATACTTACGATTTTAATGAAGGGATTGATATTTTTAAATCAATAAAGTAGAAGGATATAATTTTCAACATTTAAAGTAAAGGGATTAAATCTTAAAATTTATACAAGTATAGAGACTAACAACATATTTAGAGCTACAACATTGATTCTGTATAAAAATGAAAAGACGAAAACACTTAAGTAATAATATAGTAATTTACTTTGTAAAAACAATGTGTTTTAAATTATTTAATCAAAAATTTTAAATATAGTATAAATTTAATATTTATTTTTTTTAAATGTTTCTCTTCATAATTTTTACATCATACAAAACTTATCATTTAATGATAATGTTAATATTATTATTTTTTAAATATTCTAAATAAATTATCACTTCATTTTTATTAAAAAATAAATTATTCAAATTATTATATTTAATTTTTATCAAAACTTATGAAAACGAAGATTTAATAATATTATAAACATTTACTTTTTAAAAAAAAACTAATATTATAAACATTTTTATAATATAAAGTCAATACTAAAAATGAAATAATAAAATTTTCAATATTTATTTATTTTTAGTTTTTCAAAATAACAAAGTATCTTTATAAAAAGCCAGCAAAGAGTAGGATATTTCACAACCCTTTTTGCCTTAGCCCTGAAGTAGCCATCAATCACCATACTATGATTTGAACTTAGGGTTTGTTTTAATTGGCCTACTAGCAACCTTCCAATTTCCAAATAGCAATTTGCCATTTGTCTTCTGTATTGAAATTAAAAAAAAAATGAGCCAATTTGACTTTTATTCTATAAAGAAAACAAAAAAAAAGCATCAAATTTCATGAATATTTACTTGATAAATAGTCAGATTAACGTTCAAGTCTGCTTGACAATAATATATATGTAAGAACTATCTCCAAGCAGTGATTTACACAAAAATGATACAGGGGTGAACATATTTGCCTACATTAATATGCTACTCATATAAGTCATAATTAAACCACTACATCTATGCATTTCCTGGTACAACACCACCTAAGGTTTATATATATTTATTCATCAAACTCCGAATCATCTTCGGTTTCTTCATCTTCGCCACTTTCCTGCAAAATCGAAAAACTTTTAATGCATTTGCATCTGTTTCACTATTGAAGACTTCCTTTTAAGATAAATTTGAGTAGAAAAACTTAAAGCAAGTTTACCTTTCTTTTAATGTATTCCGCCATGGCTCTGTCAAACTCTGCTCGTTTCTCGGTTGCAATATCGTAATATTTAACTTTCTCCTGTTGAAGACAAGTTGAAATTAGTATGTCAGACAACTTATGAAGCCCTTTAGTTTCTATTTATACGTGCATCATATATAGGCTTCAAGTCCAAGTGGGGGAATATGATGAATCAACCCTTGAGACATTCGGCTTACTCGGCATGCACTAATATTGATTGCCGTATTATTTCTATACATGCCACTTACTTCTGCACCCCTAGTTAATAAGCCAATAAAAAGAATTGGAACAATTTTATCACCAAACGATAATAATATTCAATATCAAAACTATTTTCTTCATCCTTATGCAAATCCATGAACAGATGATATACGTGCACTAAGGAGAACTTTAAGTATGTTTTGATGAACCAATGTCACCCATGACCACGGCCAAGGATTTTAGCTAACAAGAGGCTAAACATCATTACGGATATTCCTTGGCTCTCAGATTCAAATAAACATGTCTTGACCAACTAAATCTTACAAGCATATAATCAAGTTATCATAACAATAGCATATGCTAATTATATGAATTTGTAAGAAACACGAAATTGGCACAAACCTCGTATGTCATTGTCTTCCACTTCTCACCACATGCCTTCCCAATCTGAAACAATATCGGGGAGGATTCATTAACATATACGTTAAATACACAGAGATTCATTTTCTAAAATAAGATTTTGTGTTTTTAAACCGTAACATACATCGCGCATTGACTTGATACCCGGATTCTGCTCTTGAAATTCCTTACGAAAATCCTCCCTTGAGTATAAGAAAGTGAAAAAATCTGTTAGTTTAATGTCTCTCACAGGACATTCACTTTCTGCAACAAAACTAGCAGGCGTTTGATATAAGAACCAAAGCTCACTTTCCAGAACACACAGACACACACACATATATATATATGTATATATATTGCATATACATTTGCTCCATTACAGGCAAGGAAACACAATCCATTTGCCAGCCTAAAAAACCAACCCAAAATTTTGCATAAAAAAGACAGTCAAGAAATAAGCAGATAGATATTAGCTCTTACACGACAAGGGCGCAAGAATAAAAGCATAAAATTTGCAGGCAGGGGAATGTTATAATCAACAAAATGTTAACCAATACTATGAACAAAAAATGATTCATAAGCAATACTCACAAGAAGTAAAAGAAAGCAGTGGGGGGTTTCTTAGGCATTTTAGCATCGATTTTTGTTTTCCTCTTCAGCTTCGATTTGGGTCTTGACTTCGACTTGGGTCTCTTTTCTCTCTCGCTAACAACACTCTCTTCAGCTGTCTTCTTCATTTTTTCACTTGATTTTACCCTTAACGCCATTTGACTAACAATTTTTTTTCAAGCAAAAGTGTCTATTGTTAACCCCAAAAATTCCTTACAAGCAAAACAAACTAAGAAAGCCATAATTTATTTGCAAAAAATACTATAAAGCAAAGGGATAAGAGAGAAATACTGATTGGAGGCTGTTGATGGGTTCTTAGCGGAAGTAACGGAGGTTGAAGATGAACGATCATTTTTCGACTTTGAAGCTTTCTTCGCCATTTTTTTTCTCCTTTCTATTTCTAAGACAGGTAGGAGATGGAGACAAATACCCAGAGCTTGTGCGTTGCTTAGTGTTGGCTGGCTCTCACCAGTGAAGCAGTTACCACCACAACTCGACTGTTTCCGGTGGGAAGGAGCTGGGATTTGGACTTCCACGGGTGAGGGTCAGTGCCAAATAGCTAATGTATTGCTCTTAGAGATTAAGGCTTGTAGTAGTGGTAATTACTTGGGCTTTTGCTAACCCTACGACTAGCCCAACCTCAATGCAATAACTATATTAGCCCATTGCTTAGTGCTTACTTCAAATTCTACAAATACAAGGATAAAAGAAGAATTCATATAAGGATGCCACACTCATAAGAAACATAAATCTCAAAATTATATATAAATTTTAATTTAATGGGTTGATTTATGAAATTTAATTTTATTATTAAATAAATATTTATTAAATTCAATATAAATTTGATGTACTTTAAATTTTAAAATATTCATTATATCCAATAATTATAATAATTAAAATAAATAATCATTTTAAGTTCAAATTTTAAGGTTTTTTTATGAAATAAAATAATATATAATTTTCTTAAATTATAATATCGACAAAAGTAATAAAACATATAGTTTTATCGAGTTATTTCTTTATACATTTATGAAGTTTTTTTAATATATATTAGAAATCTTATCATATACGTATACGTATAGAAATTTATAGATTTAAAATACAAATGCCTATTTAAAAGTAATATACAGTAAATTATAAAATATCTAGTTTGAATCTAATTGATCATAATAATACATGAAATATGTATGATATTAAAATTAAAAAAATTAGATTAAATTATGAGTAAAACAAAATCTAAACTCATGAATATATCATATAAACAATACTAAATGAGTTACAGTTCTTTAACATGACTTTGTCATCAATTATGAGTTAGTGTTGAGTTGACTTATAACACCAACTTAATGAATAATATTATTCATATTAAAAATTCTATCACTTATGTATGCACGTAGAAACCATAGATTTAAAATAAAAAAATTTGTTTGAAAGTAATAAATAATGAAACATATGATTTGAAACTAATTATACAAGTAACGTTTTGGATAAAATCACTTTTTGGATTAATACGAAAATATTAAAATTAGATAAAATAACCTTTTGGATTAAATTTACAAAACAAAAAAGCGGTTGTCCGTTTAGGGAAAGACCCAAGGAACCATGAAGGATCCAAGTGACACCGGCCCGTTATCCTTCCACTGCAAAGAGAGGGAAGCTTTCGCTGCTCTGTGAAACCAGCCTTACGCTTTGCCTTCCACTCTAGGAGCAAGACCAAAAGCTTTCGCCCAAGACTTGTACCCCAACTCTATGCTTGGAACGGGCAAGACAGATTATAGCCACCGCAGATCCCATTCAATGAGTGGACCCATAGTCCAACCATCTTACTGCCCCCACACGGGTCACAAACAGGCGTTAGCCAACTCAGCGAACGGTTAACATCTTAACCTGCATTTTAAATACTTGTTGTTCTATTTATTATACCGATGTGGGAGTTTCTTTATTTCACGTGCACCGTGACCGAGTGGGTGACTTTTAGGTGTTATCCGGATAGTAAAATCACTGTTTTACTCAAAATCGATGATTTCCAAATATCAAATAGATTCATCTAAATTGATAAACCGACTAATTATATAATACCAATGAAAACAATCGATCTGGACAGAGCCCTCTCTTAGCTACCGTAATCACACACAACACTGAATTTGCTTTTGTTCTTTTTGTCTATGCAAAGTACCATAGCTACTGGCTTTCATCAGGAACATTATTGAACATTGAACATTAGAATCGATTCCTGTTAACCATTATTTCTTTTGAAAGTAAAGACTTACTGAAGTTTAAAGACTGTAAAAGTCCTTTCCATAACCCCAGAGCCATAGGGTATGGTATAGCTTGTACAATATGTACTCTAAAAAAGCCATCTCCTTGAACGTGACTCGATCTCGGTGATAACAGACGAATATAGGGATGTGTCCACTACGGGTTTTTTATGTTGGAATGTATAAGGTGCATATATTTCGAGAGAATGAAAAATTGGAATAACATAGTATGCCAAGGTACAACATGTGCAATCCTTTCTCCATCTCACTTGCTTCTAAGTTTTTTCTCTAGTTTTTATTTTATTTTATTAATAATTAATAATTGGGGAATAATAATAAGGTTATTTGAGATTGAATATAAACTCTCATGTCTACAACATATAATGCTTTTGTCACTAGGCAAAGAGGTTGTTGGCGTAATTACACGTTGGACACAAATACATTATATAAAGTTACACTTGAAAATATAATATTTAGTGTTATTTCTAGATTTTATTAAATAAATATTAACGGTTATATCCAACTCTTACCCCTATTAATTTTATATATGGCAGTGGATACCAATTCAATCAATTCATGGAGTATTCCAATTGCAAAATGAAAGTAATTTGTGGTAGAATTAAATCATGTAATTAATTAAATAAGTGGTTAGAAGAAGTGGGAGTAATATTTTTTTCAAGTATCTAGATCAAGTTCGAATCTAAATACCATCTCGACATGAATAAAACTATAACTAAACTATAAAACAGATGAAAATACTTGTGATTATATAAAAAAAAAAGAGAGAGAGAGTAAAATTATAGCTAAAATATTGTTATAAAAGGTAAACCTTTCAACTCCTTAGAGAGTTACTGAAGAGTGCAATAATTAAGAGCTTAAATCATTAACAAATATACCATAACTTTAAAAATAGATTTGACTAAAATGGTAATATTTAAAAAAGGTAAAATTATGATGTGTTGGGGGTGAAATCTCTGTATAAGTATATATTTTCTAAAATTTATATAAAATATAAAAAGACAAAAAAATTAAAATTTAATATTATTTATAAAATTTATATAAAACATAAAAGACAAAAAAACAAAATTAAATATTATTTTCTATAAATAATAAGTTTTGGTAAATTTTCAATTAAACTCATTGATTAATGATCCAATCCAGTCAAAAAATTAAATAAAAGTGTACATAAATAAAATATGTTAGCTTATAAATCAGGTTGTACTTGTAACTTAATCTTCAGGGCTCAGGACCACCACAACTTAAGAAGTTGAAAATGTGAAGTTCGACTCCACTGGGGATCGAACCCAGAATCTCTGGTTCCGTAGACCAGCGCCTTATCCATTGGGCCATGGAGTCGTATGTAGAAAATTTCTTATCTTATTAATTTTTTTCTAAGCAATTTTCCTCGTCTTCCTCTCCAGCCCTGCTTCCCGCGCTCTTCCTAGCAGCGGCAAATTAAAAAAGCATATGAAAAATCGACTCCACTGGGGATCGAACCCAGAATCTCTGGTTCCGTAGACCAGCGCCTTATCCATTGGGCCATGAAGTCATGCGGTTGGATTCTCAATCCATATTTAAATTACTTGTTGATATATAATTTCCGTCATCTTCCTCTTCCCCCCTGGTTCTCCCAATTACCCCGCTCTTAGCAGATATGAAGGAAAAAGAGGGGGTGGGGTGGGGAAGACGGTATCATTGCCATGGCTTTGGTCTTCTTTTCAAAATGAAAGGAAGGGAATATAAGAAAATTTTGAACTTATCGCTGTCCGTGGGAATCGAACCCACGACCACGTGGTTAAAAGCCACGCGCTCACCCGGCTGAGTTAAGACGGCTACACGTAAATATTTTTCTGACTGTACCTTTTTCATATTGACGCTTAATTTCGGTAAAAGTGAAATTTTATCTGCAAGTATACATCTTGCAATTTAAGTTGCAAGAAATTCATGATTATCGTGGGAAAATTACCTATCAAATACTTAGGGATGTCTTTGATTGCAAGGAAATTATCTATTAGAGATTGTGCCTGCATGATTGAAAAGATTGTAGGGTGAATGAATGGGCGAATTGCAAGAATGCTTTCTTATGCTGGTTGAGTCTGGTTGGTACAAGCAATGCTCTTGCATAGACGAAATTATTAGGCTAGGCATTTTATTCTGCCAAACGTTGTGATTGCAAGAGTTAGTCAAATTTGTATGAAATTTTTGTGGAAAGGCGATGTTGAAAAAGTTCAAGGTGCTATAGTAGGTTTGTAAACCAAAGAGCGAAGGGGGTCTCGGATTAATTAAAGGACATGCAAAGTTGGAACAAGGCTTGTGTCATACAACAAATTTAGTCCTTATTGTTTGAAGTTGGTTCTCTGTGGATAGCGTAGATAAACACTTGTGTTTTAAAGGGTCGATATTTTCTGCTGGATCAACTAGCTGCCAATGGTAGTTGGAGTTGGAAAAAGCTAGTAGGAATACGAAGTGAGGCTCTTCATATCTTTCGATGAGCAAATCGGATGGGGCAAGGCACAGTATATTATGTCAGTAACGTTTGGAACCAAGGAGTAGAATTATCGACGACACTGTTTGTACCCTAAAACATTCATTTATTACTTCGTTGGATACGAATGATCGATTGGGTGCTAAAGACAAATTATGAGCCTGGGGATTGAATTGCTATGCTGGCTGCGTGTTGTGCCAGATTGGGTAGGAAACTGAAGATCATTTATTTGTGGAGTGCTTTTATGCAAAGAGAGTTTGGAAAGGTGTCCGACAGTTATGTGGCCTTCAAAGGGAACCTGAAATCTGGGAATAGGAGCAGCGTTGGCCAATAACAAAGTTGAAAGGTAAAACTCTCTTTATGATCACTCTTAATTTGGCATGGAATGCCCGTTTATATTGGGTTTGGAATGAAAGAAACTACAGGTTTTTTTTAAGGTCAGTGGAGAAACGAATCTGGGTTGCTTGCAAAATTTAAGGAAGGTGTTAGAATTCATTTTCAAACACTAGAATGAATACAAAGGAATCTATAAAATATGGATCTTTGTATAACTTGGGAGATTAGGTGTTTGTTAACAAGTGCCATCATGAGAAACTACTTGAGAAGTACTAACTGATGGCTTTCCACCTCTTACTGTTCGGCTGGTGATTGGGTGGATCGCTATTAAGATAGACTATTCGCTTTTAACGCACTTATCTCTAAGAGGGACCATTGAGCATGACAACCTCATACTATCTCAACAATGGGAATGTTAGAGAAAGTACCACACTTGACTACAATTAATGTATATCCAACTTGTCACCGTATCAAGCACACATTCACCATCAACCTGAAATTGTTGACGACATGGCATAAGTGGACAAAGAACCCCTTGATATTTAATAATAGAGGGACTAATTTGATTCTTTTTAATAGTACAATAATAAATTTGGCCCATTTAATAATAGGACTAATTTAATCTAATACCTATCAGGGACTTCGTTTAAGTTGTTTGATTGACTTTTTTTTCTAAAAAAAACACCATTAGAATTTGGTTGACATGTAATTATTTTAAAGATTTCACATCAAAAATTAATAATAATTAATAGTGTAACAATTTGGACTAGTTAACAAAATTATAAAATTACGAGACCTAAAATTTGTTAAATTAAAGTATATAGATTAAATCATAAAAATTAATATAGTATAAGGATCAAAATCTGAATTCGACCAAAATGTAGATATTTTTGCTAAAAAAAAAAGAAGCCCTACTGAAACTGGATCAGTTTCCGTATACCAGAGCCTTACAAATTGGGCCATAGACTCATTATAAAAGGACTATCTATCCATGCTTAATTCCCGCCAAAGCAGTCATCTTCTCTCCTTTTCCCGCCAAAACCATTCTCACTTTCTAGTAGAATAGAAGAGAATTAAAACAAGACAAAAAAGAGGCCTTCATTTACAATAGCGTTTGGTGTTTTCTTCCAAAACTTACAGTGTAGAGTTCTGGCTGAAGGATAAAAGAAAAATGGAGTTGGGAGCTCAAGATTATGCTGATAGGAAGAAAGATATCAGCCAATTCTTGTCTCAGGATGTACTGTTAATTCATCCATTCTATGATATATATTCCTATGTGTTAATGTTAATTTACCCATGATTTTAATTTTTTTTTGTAATTGATTGATCAGATTTACCAAGATGAAATCAAGGCTATGATAAATCACAAGCGCCGCCGCCTCATCGTCAACATTTCCGATCTCCACTCTTTCAACAACTTGGCTCCTAGGTTCTCTCTAATTTCTTTTCTTTTTTCCCTCTCTTTTGAGCTTTGATTGAATTAAAGCTCATTTGGGTTTCTGTTTATTGTTCTGGGTTTTAGGATTCTGAAGAATCCGAGTGAATTTATGCAACCATTTTGCGATGCGGTGACGGAAGCTGCTAAAGGTATCGACCCAAAGTACTTGAAAGAAGGAGAAACGCTTCATGTGGGATTTGAAGGCCCTTTTGTTTCTCGTCGCGTTACTCCCAGAGATCTTCTCTCTGAATTCATTGGCTCCATGGTATGCGTCGTGGGTATTGTCACCAAATGTAAGTTTCCCCCTCTTTTTTTTATGTTTATAATTTGAAGTATAATAAATGGGTATCTGTTTGTTCATATAATGTGGTAAAAATTGAATTTGGGTTTTTGTAAAAAAAGTGGGTACTTGCTTGGAGCTTTGAAAAATCCCTAACGCTTTTGGGCACTTGTTCATACTGCAGAAATTGTTTATCAGTGTTTTTTCTGTGTTGTGGTCTTCTCTTTACGTATCTAACATGAACTTATCCTCCAATTAGGTTCTCTGGTAAGACCAAAGGTTGTTAAAAGTGTTCATTTTTGTCCTGCCACTGAGAACTTCACCATTCGGGAATATCGAGACATCACCTCCAATAATGGTTTGCCAACTGGATCTGTGTATCCTACTAGGGTAATTTTCCACTGATTAGATCTCCTAGTATTAGTATGGCTGTTGGATTAAGCATTGTCTCATGAGTAATATTATTTTCAGGATGAAAATGGCAACTTATTGGTGACTGAATATGGGTTGTGCCAATACAAAGATCACCAGACCTTGTCAATTCAAGAAGTTCCGGAGAATGCTGCACCTGGTCAGCTTCCTCGAACTGTGGATGTCATAGTTGAGGATGACCTGGTTGATTCATGCAAGCCTGGAGATCGTGTAGCTATCGTAGGGCTATATAAAGCTCTTCCAGGAAAAAGCAAGGGCAGCGTGAATGGTGTATTCAGGTATCTCTTATGCAGTGCATTTTTTAAATCTTCTTTTGTTCTTTGGTCTTTTTTCTGTCTACAGTTGCATGAGTAATTTTCTGTTGTAGGACTGTCCTCGTAGCTAATAATGTCTCTCTGCTCAACAAAGAGGCCAATGCACCAATCTATAGTCCCGAGGACCTTAAGAATATTAAGAAGATAGCAGAAAGAGATGACACATTTGACCTGCTTGGTAATTCCCTTGCACCTTCCATATATGGGCATTCGTGGATAAAGAAAGCTGTGGTTTTACTCATGCTTGGTGGTGTGGAAAAGAATTTGAAGAACGGCACTCATTTACGAGGGTTAGTTCTACTCTAACTGTCTGCGTCTTTGTTGTTAGATACAGCCTTTGTTAGACTTGCTATAATTTAGATCCTAAAATAAGCCAAATTCTTGCTATCTTCAAGGGACATTAACATGATGATGGTTGGAGATCCATCTGTTGCAAAATCCCAACTTTTAAGAGCAATCATGAACATTGCTCCCTTGGCCATTTCAACCACTGGTCGAGGTTCTTCTGGTGTTGGTTTGACTGCTGCTGTCACATCTGATCAAGAAACAGGTAAAGCACTTCAATTGATTCTGTCATTTCGGTTTAAAGTCTTGTTTTTGTTGATTTTGACTAAATTAAATATCTCTTTGATCAGGAGAAAGAAGACTGGAAGCAGGTGCAATGGTCCTTGGTGATAGAGGTGTTGTTTGCATTGATGAGTTTGACAAGATGAATGATCAAGATCGTGTTGCAATACATGAAGTCATGGAGCAGCAGACTGTAACTATTGCCAAAGCTGGTATCCATGCATCATTGAACGCTCGGTGCAGCGTAGTGGCTGCTGCCAATCCCATATATGGAACTGTAAGTTCAATTGGTTAGTAAGATGCAGATACACTCCACTAGCAAGGTGGTGAATTTTGAGTTTATACTAATTGTTGGTCGAAATGCAGTATGATCGTTCATTGACTCCAACAAAAAATATTGGACTTCCAGACTCTTTGCTTTCTCGTTTTGATTTACTCTTTATTGTATTGGATCAAATGGATGCTGATATTGATCGTCATATCTCTGAGCATGTCTTGAGAATGCACCGATTTCGCTCTCCTATTGATGGAGGTAAGACAAGGTGTTTCCTTATGGTGCTTATAGACTGGTTGGACATATACCTATTAAGGTAATTAATAATGTAGGCGAGGCAGCTCTTGATGGAAGTTCAAGATATGGAAGAGAAGATGAAGCTGATGCTGACTCATCTGTTTTTGTCAAGTATAACCGTATGTTACATGGGAGAAAAACAGAAAGAGGTCGGAAGCGTGATACTCTTACGATTAAGTTCCTCAAAAAGTATATCCATTATGCAAAACACAGGATTCAGCCTGAGCTGACTGATGAGGTTGTGACCATTCCTTTTCTTTTATTTTTATTTATCCAGTAATCTATTAATATTTTCCCACTGTTTAAATCGATGCTTTTTTTCTTCCCCTTTACTCTGTTTTAATCAATTCAAAATTTCTGCATGGTTATGCTGCAATATCTTCTCTAGAAGAAACCTCGATGACCTCTTTAACTTTTCTCCCCAACGATCATCAACTAACTTCTCTAGAAGAAACCTCGATGACCTCTTTAACTTTTCTCCCCAACGATCATCAACTAACTTATCCAGGGCTTACTCTAAAGTATCTCATCTGCAGGCTTCAGAACACATTGCTACAGCTTACGCAGAGCTCAGAAATGCCAGTTCAAATGCAAAGGTTTGCTTTTGTAATCAGCAAAGAAATACCTTGATATACTTACCTCGGTTATGCTAATACTGTCATTGGTTTTGTAGACTGGCGGAACCCTTCCAATCACAGCTAGAACCTTGGAAACCATAATTCGTCTATCAACTGCTCATGCAAAGTTGAAGTTAAGCAGAAAGGTATTTGGGATTCCTGACATGTTCCTAGTAGATTTGTTTCCCTAAACCTTATATTACTCTTTGAATATAATCTAATTCTTTGGGATCAACTGTGACCAAAATTGTTACAGAGATTTCATTTTTATGCCTTAAAATTTCATGTTTGGTCCTTGCTTGTTACTGCTTCATTATATTTCCTTTTTCATGCATTTTATTCATACTTCTGTTGCATGACGATTTATCATGGCAGGTTACAAAAGTTGATGTTGAAGCTGCTCTGAAAGTTCTAAATTTTGCAATTTATCATAAAGAATTGACAGAGATGGAGGATCGTGAACAAGAACGGCAAAGAGAAGAAGCAAGGACACACAGAGCGGATCGTCAAGGGTGAGCATGGGATGTGCCTTCAAACAACTTGCGGATTTTAAGTGCCTATTGCTTATAATTTAAAAATAAATATTGCTTATAAACAATTGATTTGTCTTTATAATATAGATGCTTATCTTTCTATATAAACTTTATCAGAAAATTACTGAATGATCAAATTTATTCTAATGTTTTTGACCTTCTCTTTTGCTTTAACTAGGCTAACGGCCACTGCTATGGAAGTAGATGATCCTCCAACGGCCCAACAGCCTACTGCCACTGGCTCTCTTGAAAGGTCTGAGTCCTAACAAACACTTCAGTTACAAGTTTAGACATGGCTTTTTCTTTCAACAATAGCTATAATCTATTGTTGCAGAAGTTCACTTTAAAATCTTTTTTCTATCTATTTGTTAATGAATTTCAGGATCGAAGCATTTAAAGCTATATTTGGTCAGCATATGCGTGTGAACCATAAGGATACCATATCTATTTCTGAAGTAGAGAATGTTGTCAATGCCGGAGCTGATGGCCATTACTCAAGGGCAGAGATTGTTACTATATTAGAGGTAATATTGGTATATGGATTGTTGGATAGGAATAAAGTTTTCATTTTCTTGAAGATGAATGTTCCTGTTTTTCCTCCATTTTGGTATAACATTTTGAATCTCATATCCACTTGCGGTTAACATGACAAACTTACATATTTTTCAGTTCCAACTACTAAATTTAAGAATGCTATGTACTAACAGTCACTACTTTCACAATTGCCAGAAACTGCAAGATGATAATATATTGATGATAGCCGGTGAAACAGTGCATATGATAGTATGAGATGTAAGGAAAGACCTGGATGGTTTCTTTCATGCAATCACTTTACAGCATTGTGGGATTGGGGATGGATCTGTTGGCATGGAATTCTTGGTTTGTACAGCTCAATGATTTATCCTAAAATTGTCTTAAAAGTGACTGTTGGCTGTACTCTGTAGTAGATGAAAGGTGAACTGGGGATGGATCCCCTCTTGCTCTGCAAGTGAAGATGCAAAAATTTGGATGACATGATAATTCACTAATGCTTTAATTATTTACTTGTAAGGTATTGTGTTTTTGGACTTTATGTTTTCAACGGTTAATATGCTGTGGATCTAATTCTAAGCATCTGCACCCTGAATTCCTTGTTTTTGTAGTATTATACAAGGTAAGCAAACACCAAAGATACACTACAAATTAAGATTTTATTAACATTATAATTACTTGAAAAGAAGAATAAAAATTTCAGTCTCCATCCACAATACCAGTTGCTTGGAATAATAATAAACTCAAATAAACCAACAGGACAAATCTTGAGAAAGAGAAATTAAAAAGGGTTTAGACCATATTCGCCAAGGAATCAAAAGATAGATACAAAGGAATGAACTTCAAAAGAACCATGCAGCCATAGAAGCTAAGGCAGCTACTGCAGTTGGAACACCTAGAGCTGCTCCTGCACTTTCCATTGGAGATGGTGCGATGGCCCCTTGATCTTCCCTCAAAGCTGTGGCTCCATTGGTGAAAACGGCAAGAACCGTAACGTAGGCAATCAAAATCATGGTCATTTTGCTACCCTTCATTGTTCTAAGCAACAGCTGAGTAAAGCACTCTTAAAAGATATCAAAGTGAGAGATGCTATTGAAGTTGTGTGCTTTTGAGCTTGACTTTGGATTGTAGAGATTTCAAATGTTTTTATAAGGGAAGGATTATGCTACTAATCATGTATTTGCCAGCTTCTTTTTGTTGGTTTTACCACTAACCAAATCATTTTAAGGCATTTGTGTGTTGTCTGCTAATTGTTTTTTGCCTCTCACTCTCTTGTAAACTCTACACCAGCCTGGACTGACTATATAAAATATAAAGCTAGATTAATTATACATTGTTTACAATCATAGGTTATTTTCAACATAAAATAATTGGGTTTTGGTGGAATAATTGATGGAAACTTTATCTTGATATATTGTGACTATTATATTATATCTTTGTAGCCTTTCAATAGCTATTAATCTCCCTTAATGAATGTCAAAAAACTTTAATTCAGTATAAAAAATGGAACATCATGTTAGAGAATCACCTTGAAGATTCTTTACAATTATAGGTACACATTTGTATAGGAACCTTAAGGAATAAATTAACATACAAGTAACGTGGTTAGTAGACTAAATGTAATGACCCAAAATTCACGGGCACCGGAAAAGTGAGTTATAAGGTTTTCGCCTTAGTGCAATAAGTTCGAAAATACTTATTCGAAATATTTATGAGTTTGGTAGCGTGTCTAATTAGGTTTTAATTAAGTGAATTTAGCTTAATTTAGAGAAATTAGTAAAAAGAACTAAATTGAATAAGGGGTAAAAGTTTAATTTTAAAGTAATAAAAAATAAAAAGGATTAAAATGGTAATTAAACCATTTACAAAAGATTAGGCGCCATATGCATTAAAAAATCTAAGATTTTATTATTATTATTATTATTATTATTATTATTAAGTTAAAGATATTTATTAATTAAATAATTAATTTATGAAATTTTTGTTTGACAAACAAATTGAATAATGACAATTGTAATAAAAATATTGGTACATTTGTAATAAATAGATACATGTACACTTGTAATAAAATAATTAAGTTACTTAATATTAAAGTAAAAGATATTTGTTAATTAAATAATTAAATTATTAAATACTTGTGTAAAAATAAAAATAAAAATAAAATAAATAGTGACAAATGTATGGTATTGATGGTATACACTTATGTGAATATAATTAAATATTTAATAGATATTTAAAATAAATATATTATAATATATGTTAATTAAATAAATAAAGTAAATAAAAGAATAAAAGAATGAAATAAAAAGAAACAAACAGAATAAGAAACAGAGAGCATTCGAAAAACAGGGGAAGAAAAGGGAAAGAAAAGAAAAAGGGAAAATTGGGATTTTGAAGCTTCAAACTTGTTTGGTAAGTTAAATTTAGTCCTTTTCTCTTAAATTTGATGTTTTAGAAGTCTTAAAACAAGGTTTTGATGAAATTAATTTGATAGTTTGAAAGTTTAAAAGCTTTTAAACAAAGTTCATGTTGAAGAAAAAGAAGAATTAGGGATTTAATTGAATGAATTTTAAGTTAGAAATTGAAAAAGAGATTAAATTGTAAAAGAAGCTATAAGTTTTGTGTTTTAGGAAATTAAATTCAAAGAAATTTTAAATTAGGGTTTTATAATGAACATTATATTGTTAGGGTGAACATGGAAGGAAATTGAATAGAAATGAAGTATAAATTAAGTTAAACAAATAAAAGAGCTAATTAGGATTAAATGAGAATTAGGGAATAAATTGAATAAAAATTCAATTAATTATTAAATTAATGCTGTAATTAATAATGTAAATTTTTATTATTATTTTTTTTCGTAGCTAACAAGGAAAACGAGGCATCGGCATCCAAAGGAAAAGAAAAGATTGTTGAGGAGTAAATTCGTATTTCAGGTTTGTATTACTATAACTCAAACTATTTATTAAATGTATATTAAATTTATAGTTATGGAATAATTAAGATAAGGTAAGTATTATATTTAAATTTAAATATAAGTATGTGTGAAAATTAATTTGTATATGAATTAAGATAATAGATATTTGAATTGATTGAGTATTGAAAATTTTTGTGTAAATGAAATTAAAATAAGAAAAAGTAAAATAATACCCTATTAACTTGTCGGACTAGATTTGATACAAATGACATGCCATTGGATTTGTGATGTGATGAGGAGATTGTAGTTCGGCTGATAAGATGTTTCTGTTATTGTATACTTCGGTTTATCCGAAGAGGCACTTAATGCCTTACTGGTGTGTTATGGAGGATTTATAAAATTTTGGGTGTGTTTGAGATAGACATTCTGGTGTATTTGGGTGGAATCCGTGTATCTGTCAGAGTCCGAGCCTTGTTAATAGGGTAAATAATTGAAATGAAATTTTGAAAATGAGATTATTTGTTTTAGCACTATTGAAAAGTACGAGAAATAATGTATGAACTAAATTATGAATTGAGTTGGTATGAGAAAAATGAATTATAAATTTAAGATTTATGAAGTAAAATAATTATATATAAAAGTTGTCTAAATAATTATAAAATTTATGGTTGATGTTTGTAATTTATTAATGTTAAATAGTCTTGATTTATAGTAATACCACTGAGTATGAAATACTCAGCGTACAGTTGTTTTCGTGCGCAGGTCTTTAGAGTTTCGGATCCGGTCTAGCATCCAAAACAAACCCGACTCCAACAAAAAGATTTTGATGATGTATTTCTTCCTTTGGTTAAGTGGCATGTACTAGGTAGTTGCATATAAATTATATGTATACATTAAGTTAAATGATTTTGGTTGTATATAAATGATTATGATGTTTTGGATTATGAATATGATATAAAGTTATGAAATGGTAGAATTGGTATTAAATAATTGAAATGAAATAAATATTATTAATTATACATATATACTAACATGTTATATTGTTTAAACTAAGGTATTAAATTATTATTTTGATATAAATTGAATGTAATTGAGTATACTTAATCATTGGTTGGAGTATTGATATTGGTTTGTTTTTGAGTTTAAAGTTTGCAGAGGGTTTTATATAAAAATAAGCAGAAATGCTGTCGAAAGTTAAAAAAAAAAATTTCGGAAAATTTGAACAAGTTCCATTTCACTTTTAAATTTATGTTTTGGCTTCGAGCGTCTATTATTAGGACTTAACTATTATATTATACTATGAATATTATTATTTATTTATAAAATATGTTAAGTTGGTTATGGGTTTTTTGGGCTGTACATTACACTTCTACATATAAGTGCCGTTAGTAGCATTAGCTGTCATTGTTTTCTTCCGTTATATTCAATTTCAATTTTTTGGATGTATGTGTTGCATTAATGTTGACACTGATTTACAACATTTTATCAGAAGACATCAAAGAGTGACTCCGTGGCCCAAAGGATAAGGCGCTGGTCTACGGAACCAGAGATTCTGGGTTCGATCCCCAGCGGAGTCGAGTCTTCTAATTTAAGTTTTTGCACCGTGTTGACTGCATAAAAGGTAATTATGGTATATAGTAGCTGAATTTGGCTTCAATGTTTAAGTTGGTATTTGAATTCTTTTTTCTCCAGTTAAATAATTATGTTTTTTCTTTTACTAGGACACATATGTCATATGTTTTTTTTTTTTTGTTAGGACACACATGTCAAACATTCATTCGGGCCACAGTGAAATTTGGTTTGAGTATTAAATTGAACATTAAAATCAAATGGAATTATCAAATTGAGAATATTGAAATCAAACTCAAGTACCAAATGTTAAATTAACCCTTGCCTAAAACATATGTCCTCAACAGGGTAAAACTCAGAATTTCTAACATATGTTCTCAACAGGCACAATATGAGTTTAACTACTCCTTCAAAGTTCAGAGATACTTATTTCAGTGTTTTCAGTTCAGAGGACTAGGGACTGGCAAAGTTTGCATTAACAAAAGGGAATTTATTGATAGTAGAACCATAGAATATAACTTGAAATACAAACTATGAAGGTATTCCACAGGTTCTTCAAATGAAAAGTTCATTTCCGCTTCTTCCCGGTCGCGGCTTCCCATGCTTGTAATACGTGGTTTACTATTTCCTCCACGCCTTGCCCGTGCTTCACCTTTGAATGTATAATTTACACAATCAAAGAAGGGTTTGGAACGATGATATAAGTTTCAAAATATTAAATATCATAAAAATTGTGTTGATATGTGCACTAATTGATGCAACAAATGAGGCTAATACCAATGGTTTTATTTCAGTATATGGTGAAGGATGCAGTCAAGTACTCAACCAACCTGAGCAAATACGAAGGGTCCTCCATCACGCATACGAAGCGCATCGCATTCCATGACTCCCAAGTCAGCTCCAACCGCAGGTGCAAGGTCTGTCTTGTTTATCACCTGTTAGAATTCCCGATGTTACAAAAATCAAGTACATTCAAAACAACGGAACGGCACAATAAACAAAAATCAAATACCAGGAGATCAGCTTGGGTTATGCCAGGGCCACCTTTCCTAGGGATCTTATCACCACCAGATACATCTATCATTTAGATAATATAATCAGCGAGTTCTCTGCTGAAGTTGGCAGCTAAATTATCTGCATCCATAGAAGTTCACATAAATAATTGGTAAGTAATATTCTTGTGCCAAATCAGTTCAAGAGAACATTGTACATACCTCCCCCGGATTCGCAAAGAAGTATATCTGTTTTATACAAGTTAGAAAGCTCCTCGAGAGGGCCGAGATTGATGCTGATGTCTTCACGTATGGCAGCATGTGGGCAGCCTCCCGTTTCTACAGCACGTATCCTTTCCGCAGGAAGTGCCTGGTGTTTCACCAAGAACTCACCATCCTCCTGCGTGAATATGTCATTTGTCACCTAAATGCATCATTTGAGTTTGGTTTAGCCAATCAACCACAACTTCATAAAGACTGACCATGGTGGCACAGCTGAATCTATTATTCTCACAGTCTACATAACATTAATAAAAGTGTTAAGGTAAACACTCAAATGGTAGGCTGATAGCTTGAGTAGAAGATGCATGATACTTACAGCGGCAAGACTGTACTTATGCCGCAGGAACGTGCACAGTGCCAGCATTAAAGCTGTTTTCCTGTATGGCATAAAGCAACATTAAATCAGATACCATCTCTTAGGATGTTTTAGGATATCACCAAGAATTGCATTTTAGTCATACAAATAAAGTAGGGAAAAACAATGATAGAACACAAAAACCTTGTAAAGGAAATAAAAAAAATAAAAAAATAAAAAATAAAAATCCAGGGGCTTGGAGAGTAAACTACTCAATTATCAGTGTAAGGTGGTTACTGGATTCTACACTCCACTAATTCAGGTACAATAAAGCATCATCTTTGTTGAAAATTCTTATAAAATTTACCATTTTTAATCTTTTATAAGCAAAGAAATAACAGACTGTATTATGCAGAGCAAGTGAAAAACCAAGTTAATTGTTGATACTAGATACTGAGAGGGAAAAAAAATGGAAGGAAAATAAAAAGGAAATACCCAGTACCAACAGGGCCACCAATCCCAACAGTGAAAGCCCTCTCATTGAAATCCCTGTTGACAAGCGGTGGGGCTCTTCTGCTGAAGTATCCAGGTGAGTAAATGGGTTCATGTGAGTGAGGCGCTAGGCCATCATGGCTATGGTAAACCTTCCCATCAGCTCCTACCCATGATGATTTTGTTGATTTACTGTTGCATGCCAAAAACATATAATTAAAAAACCAAATCAGCAAAAAGTCACAATCCATTAAAACTGCAAAACTTAAATGAGAATACACTTACTCATGGTCATGATGGTGGTGGTGGTGGTGATGGTCATGGTCATGGTCATGGTCATGGTGATGGCCATGGTGATCATTGGAAGCCATTTGACTATTGTCTGAAAAGGGTTTTACTGTGGGAGATAGTCTTTGGGTAATTGGGTTGTTTGTGTTCAAAGGGAACTGGAGGAGAGTAAGTGAGGGCCATGGTTGTTGGATTGGATTAGGAAGTAATCTCAACTGTCAAATTCTATATCAAGTCCCTGTCCTATACATTTTTGTTGGATTTAATCCTTGCACTATAATTGGGTCATTGCCAATCATGTATTTTTTTCTTCGAAATGTGTATTTTTAGTTTTATGACCAGCTTTTTTTTTTGGTTGTATGTGATCACGTAACATATACACTTGATATTTTGTACGGTTGGATAAATTTTTGTACATTTTAAAATATATATGCCACAACACCGTATCCTTAAAAAAGTCTCAAAAAATTATTTGACAGAATTGAGAAAAAAAAAGTGCCTTAACATTAAAAATATACATTTTGAAAAGTGAAAAATTAAAAATAAACAAAATATAGTAGATGGACTAAATAGGATAAAAGTGAATAGTACAAGGACTTTCTTAGAGTTTTACCAATCTTAATTGTAGTGATAGATGGAGATTATGATCTGGAAAGAGAGGTTTGGCTGGGCTAACCTTTTTTTTTTTGCACGAATTAATCAAAAGTGTTACTGATATCTTTGTTAGTTTAGGTCAAAAAGATCAACCTAGTGCAATTCTTACAGATGATTATTGATTAATTTGGATCAAATTCTGATTTTTTTCGAAAAATGATTTAATTTTTTATATATATAATATTAGTTAATCCAAATTCTTAACGCGGCTAATTATTTTTAATAATTTTTTTTGAAAAGATTGAATTATGTCATATTAAAGTATAGAAATTAAATTTTAAATTGTTTAACATAGTAGAAGGACTAAAATAAGAATTTGACCATTATCTTGTCTCCTAGAACAACTTTTCAATATAAACTATAAAACAAGTTTACAAGCTTTTATTACATTTCTTCAAACATAATCACAATCTTTACATGCCAGTATCTCAATAATATCCTTCAATACAATTACCTAAAAACCCAAATTTTTATCCAAAAAAAAGGAAGAAATAAGTTATGGATCATACTCCACTTTTTAATACTCCATCAAAACTAGCATACTTGAAGGAGTTTTATGATATTTCTATCTATATCAGCATGAAAGGCATAAAAAAGTAGAGTATGAAACCTTTTTCACTACTTCATAAAAATCATGAAATTATATCAAACAAGTAAACAAATCAATAAAAAAAAAAAAAGAATCCAAAGTTAGTCAAACAAATTCCTAAGTGCATTACGCTTGGCAGTACAAGCCTTTTGGTTATCCCTTTGGGTGCTTACATTGATCTCTTGGTCTTGATCTGAAGCTGGAGCTGGCTGCTGCTGGGGATTATTATTATCATTGCCTAATATCAGCCCTTGTTTTTGTATATATTCCCATTTGTCTTGGAAGAGGTAAAAAAACGCAATGAAAATGATCTCAGCAGTGAAAAGTATAGTCCAAATACCAGTATTTCTTGATGTTTTCTTATGGTAAGCTTTTAAACCAGTGTAGATGTTAATAATCCCCATCATTGATGTTACTGTTCCAATAATCCAGTGTGTTAAGTACCATGTGTTTCTTCTTTTAGTTCCTCTGTGAGAAAAAGAAGATGGAGTTAATTAATGTAAGGAAAAATGGTGGAATCTTGAGTTTAATGATGATTAATATTATTAATAACCTTGGGGGCCTGAAAAACCCAATGAAGGTTTGCATCCAAATGGCAGCATAAAGGGCTAAACCCAATCTTTGGTGATGGTTACTGAATGAATTCTCGAAGTTTTTAATGGACATGACAGCTCCAACTGTTGCAAGAAGCACTGCAAGTATCTGCCATTTGGGAACATAAATTGTAATAATAATAAAAAAGGACACATGGTGATATGATTATATGGACAAATTATGGTGCATGGTCTCCCTTTTCTTGTTATTGAAGTCTTCATGATCAATATGATTTAAGTTGGTTTAGATCAGTTAATGGGGCCGTTTCAAGCAATTAAAAACTGTGGACAGCATCATTAAAGTGAAAGTGGGATTATAATATTTTATGAAAAATAAAGCATACAACCAGCTCTTTCTGATCTCATTTAGCACCCAAGTAAAGGTTCATGATCGAGATAAATATACACATAAACATATTCATATATGTATGCATGTAAGTAGATTATATATAGATATAAATAATTTGCAGAAAAGGAAACAAGAAGAGAATAGTACCTGCAATATGGCATGGAGATAGAACAAAACTTTAACCCTTCTCCCAGCTTCTTCTTTGTTGGCCATTCTAACAGTAAGTATGCCTACAGGCATTAAGAATCCCATGGAACCCCATAGCAGAAGGCCATGAACAGCCATATAAGATATCATTTGAGAACTAAGCTGCAATAGATAACACAAATGCATGAACATATTCAGATATATTAACATTCAACAATTTTATTTTATTTTTTATAATTAAAACAAGGCTTTGGACCAGAAATTTTGGCATACCTTATGTGCATTTCCTTTAATGTTTTTGTGATTGGTGGATGCAGTAATCTCCCCATGGGATGAGCAGGAAACAAATGTTGAAAGAAGAAGACAGTGGAGTACAAGAATGGTGATGAAGGAGCTTAGCATGTGAGAAACTTGCATCTCTATCAGTATATTCAAAGCAATGGAAAGAAAAGAAGAAGTGGTTAAAAGACAACCCTTCTTTCCTTTTTGTTTCCTCTCAAAAGGTCTAAATTAGACTAGAGTTAATTTGAGAGGCCATTAAAGCACTCTAGAGAGGGCTGAAGAAGAGAGAAAAGCAGCGTGAATGTGTCAGCTCTTCAAGAAACTGCTTAACTTTATAAATCTTTTAGTATAAAGAAGCTAATGTGCTATGATTACTACTGAAAGACAAAACAAGGGGTGGTGCAAACCTACCATTCAGTATGGGGTAAAAGATTTGGAATTCGGATAAGCATATGGAAATTCTTGTTATATATATATATATATATAACAATGAGGGGTCAAAGGCCACATGATGGCCAAGATTTTAATGGATGGGAAGATGGAGAAGGGCGGTGTGTGTGTGAGTGGATTACACAGTTGATAAACAAAGCTTATGTAATACTAGATATTCATTACTCAATCATTTATATAATTCATTTGATATGGTGGTTGTGTAATTAATGGATTAATATTCTTTAATACAGAAATGTGTATGTCTAGAATTATAGCCACTTTTTTTATAACAGGTATAAGTGTTTGCTTTCATTTTGAACATAATAATTGGTCGTTCAACATTAAAAATATAACAAAATTATTGCCAAAATTTAATTTAAATTTTAAAAATATTCTGAAAATTTTTTAAAAAAATAGTTCTAATAAAAGGAACAAAATTTGTGTTAAGCTTTTAATCTCTAATTACTTAATAAAATTAAAAAGTAATATTTTATTTAAATTCTCTTAAAAGCTTTTCCTTAATCAATATGAAATTATTCATTTTGCATTATCAATATGAATAACCCGAAATCAGAATTTTTAATCTTTTCCACATAATTTGAAGGTAAGTTATACATATAAACCAATCTTTTTGTTAGGAGAAATGAGTGCAGGCTTGAGACTGTCGTCGTATAAGAAAAGCTATGTTGTAAAACATCTTTTCGCCAATTCCTCGACTACATAATGAGATTTAAATCTTTTGCAAAGTCATAGTAATCATTACCCATCGCACTATATTCAATGACCAAAGATAATTACATATTTGTTTGGGCAATCAGCATCACGTCATCTTCATTATCCTTTGCTCCATCTATATTTTCACCCGAAACCCATTTTTTCCAGTAGCTGCTTTTCTCGTACCAGAACACAACGAAATAACATTATTTGTTAATGGATTTTTATGAGAAAGGGTGGTATTAAATTTCCATTAAATTTTTTTCAAAAACTATGATTATCTGTTGGAAAGGTTTCAGTGGCCGTTGTTGGCTTAGATGATTATGTTTTTTTTTGTCGGTGATGCATTGTGAATTAATATTGTCATTAGCTATTAATTAAAATTAGTTGCAAATTGATCGGTTTGATTCAAAAGAGAAAAATTATATACATTTCAACTCATCTATTCGAATTCTAGAATTTAATACATAAACAACCATAAAGGCTAAGACTCATAACCAACGTTCTTTGCTTAATATATTCTTTGAGAGTTGAATTTCACAAGTGGCTCTAACTCATCATTTAACTCCGTTGTCTGGCATGAAGACTCATTCGAAAAATAAAAAAATTTGGGCAAAAATATAAATTCGATAAATGAGTTTAGATAAAAAATCAAAATTTATATAAAAAATAGACAAAACCTCGTATAAGCTTTTTTTGACCCAAGCTCAACCCGAATTTACAAAAAAGATTCTCACTACTTTTTACTATTGTTTTCACTGTTTTTGTTGTTGTTTTGTCACTATATTTAAGAAAAAATTTAGTACGGACAAACCAGGCTAAGCTTGAGTTTTAATATTTTCATCTAGGTCAAATTTGAACAAACTTTTAAGCTCATTTTTTGAATTAAGCCCAAACCCAAACCATAATCACCTCTATTCTCATGTTAGAGTCTAAAAGCCAAGCTCAAATTTGAATATTCAAGACCCAAACTCAATCTATTTTTTAAATTTGTGATACAATATACAAAATATAATTATTAAATATTAAAATAAAAATATTTTTAATTTTAATTTTAATTTTAAAAAATACAAATTAGCTATAAATATATGCAGGTTTGAGCAAATTTTAAATCTATTTCAAGCCAAGCTAATTAAGCATAAGCAAGCATAAAAAATATTAATATCAAGTCCAAATCCAATAGAACTAATAAACACCTCAATCAATAACCCCTCATTTCCTTGACAAAATGTTGGACCAAAAACACTTTTTGTTCAAGTTAGTCTCAAATATTTCCTTAAAATAAGTTTTAAAAAAAATTAAGTCCTAACAGGAACCAATGGCCTAGTTCAAGCCTTAATACAAAAAAATTTGCTAAGTTCAAGAATTAACTAAGATAGGCCTCAAAAAAGGATTAACCCTCAAATTTACTACAAAACTTGTGAAATAAAGCCAGTAATTTCTTTTACTAAAGCATCCTAGTTGACTTTGAAAAACAAAAACCGCGGCCAAAAGAGTTCAAAACATTAGATGATACTCAATATTAAAGACAAAATAACATAACAAACCAGTTCCAAGTAAACAAAATTAGAAATTAAAATGAAGAAAATTCAACTTCAACCTCTCTCATGTGGCCTAGGCTTCTCAAATAAAAACAATATCCAATCAACAAACTTGTAGATGTTCACTAACAAAAATTGTAGAACTACAACCACTTTAACTCTCTTTCATTTCATCAAATGAGAGAACTTACATAAACAAGTTAGGCTTTGATGCCTTGTAGGTTGTCTTCAGCTTCCTGGTAGGTGGCCTTACCTTCTTGAACACCAATGGGAACTTGATTTTGGAGTTGTGGAACTGCTTGGTGCTCTCTCTCTTGCATAGCTTGGCTGGGATTGTTGCAGTTTTGATAATCTGGATGCAAGGGAAACGGACTCTGTGGCGAGAAGCCATCTCGGTGTACATCTGTTCAACAGCTCCGTTCAAAGTAGTGTCACGGTACTCCTTGTACATGTTGTGGTAACCAGTTCGGCTTTGGTACCGGAGCCAGATACCGTAATTCTTAATCTTGGTAGGGTTCTTCTCAAAAATCTGCATAGAGATTTCAGTTAGATATAGGGCATTGAAAAGAAAAACAAAGCTGTATCCCAAATCATGTTCCCTTCAGTGTATTGGAAACCAAGATGCACCGCACTAACTACAGCTTTTCCTTTTTCTGATAAAGATTCCACAATATAAAGAGTAAATGAATTCTGGTCGACAAGCAAAGGAAAGTGCTAGGGGATTAAAAAAAGCCTAAATCATTCAATTTCAAGAAACTTTTCAAATTCAACGTCTTACATACGAAGGGTCAAAAAGTAATTTGACCAAACAAATCATTCAATGCAATCACAATCGGCAAATCAAAGAATGAACATGCTAAACAATCAAGATGCATGAACTTCTTAAAGTGTTAATAAAGTTGGCTGGAAAGCCTAAAATCAGATATTTCTTAGCTACCTAAATTCCCTGCTCGCTTATGAACATGAGTTCCAGTCTATATTGGCAGACACAAGCTAAACATTGGCAATTAACACAATAGTTTCAGACATTAATCAACATAACCCTAGCTATAAAAATTGAATGGAAAGGATGCTTTTCTTATTCAAATTTCCACACATCATCCCACAATAAATCACTTCGTACAGAGTGAATAATCAAACGGAAAACACTGAGTATAAACCTCATTGATGGCAAGGACTTGACCATTGCTCTTCTTAACCTTCTTCAGCTTCCTCAAGAAGTACCTAACGAATATCAAAGGAGACGCAAAAATCATAACCCATCAATAACAAGCAAATGGGAATTTAAAGTTAACCAAAAAAGATACAGAAGGGCATGAAAAAAACAACTAACCAGAACTTGGATTTTGCCCGAACCTCATTGGTGGCCCAGAGCTTCATCCTATAGATCTTAGGATGCTCATCGCTCTCTGTTGGGTGAGCCCTTCCAACAACTTGGTACTGATGAAACTGCAACCATTACCAAAACCAAAATCAAAATTTTCTGTCTTCCCCTCCCCCATTTCTCATATTAATTCAAATACAGCTTAAAGCAACACTCCTCCCTGTAATTACTTAAAGATCCATAAACCAGCATATTTACTGACAACTTTCTAGCCAAAATGAAATAAAGAAATTTTCGAATGGACCGAAACCAAGCATAACTTAACATAATAAAATCACCATAAAATTGTGAAGCTAAATGAGGGAAACAGAGGGAGTAGCGGCGTTGCGCACTTACCCTGAAAGTAACCATTTTTGAGGGAAAGATAGTAAGTATCTGAAGGAGTCGCGGCCCTCTCTCAATTAGGGTTTTGTCATATCAAAACGTATATATACAACTAGCTTTGTGAAATTGGGTCGGGTATACTGTATTTAGATTGGCTTAACAGATTTCTTAATCTCGACCCAAATTATTATAAACTAAAGGTCCTATATTATTAGTATTGACCCAATATGAATCTTGATTTTTTCGGCCCAAAATGAATACAATCTTCCTTTTCACCGGTTTCACGAGTCTCTGCATCTGGCTTTTCATCAGCTTTCTTAGTGTTAGGTGGCCACCTGGTCTCGCCCGAACGTCCATCCGAAAAAATAAAAGAATTTGAGAAAAATATAGGCTTAAAAATAAGTTTTGGTAAGAAGATGAAACCCATTTTCTAAGCAGATTGGGTCTCCAATAAGTATTTTTCTCTGGGCCTGACCAAGCCTGATTTTGCAAAAAAAAAAAAAAAAAACTTGCTGCTTTTTGTTGCTGTTTTGTAATTGTTTAGGTGCCATTTCATTACTATATTGCTGTTAATATTTAGATATTATATAATTATTATTTTATTGTTAATTTTGTTATTATTTTAAAGGTATTTGTTTGCTTAAACTTATTTGGTATTATTAAGTATAAATATTTTTTAATTTATTTTTAATTTATTGAAAAACATTTATTTTAATATTTTTAGTATATTTAATATATTTTTTAAAATTTATTTTTATATAAAATTAATAATATAAAAAATTAATATAAACAAGCTGCACTTAATTCAAATTTTAAAATTATTATTCGAATCAAATAAATTTGGACAAAACTCTATGAGTCGGCCGAGCCCATGCGTAAAATTCTATCATCAGACACTTCAATAAACACCGTTAGTGACACTTAAATATCATTAACTCTTCTGGCCTCACCACTTCAATCATCATTCACTACAACATTAAAGGAATTAATAACCTTTTAATTAGTTTATTGTAAACTCAAAAAACTCTGTTATTCCTTGAATATAGCATAAAGATTGATTGACCAGACTTGAATCAAATTTGCTTTCATATTTTCGATCCTTCAAAATGTTGCAGGTACTACAAAACACATTTTAAAAGAAGTATTTTTAAATTACATAATTCATCTATTCATTAGATTTTTCTTTATATTTAAATAATTTAAAATAATTATTGTTATTATTATAGATTTATACTATCTTAAATATTTAATTAGATAATCTTAGTTTTTAAAATTTTGATGAATATTTAATTAAATAAAAATAATAATTAGATGATTTATTCATTTGATTTAACTTAAATATTTGTTTTATTATTTTTTTCTATTTGAAATTTTGATTTTAACATAATTTTTAAAAAAATATCAATTGCAATATTTTTAGAGAAAGTACCGTTTTAAATTTTGTGATTTCTACATTTATTAGATTTTATAATTAATTTTAAATATTTAATTTTAATTTATGTAATTTATATATTCATTAGATAAGCTAAAGTGAGCCAATTAGGTAAAATTTTTAGATACAAATTATCTCATCAGATCTACTAAGAGAACCAATTAGAATAAGCCACGTGTATGTAAAAAATCAAAGTTCTTATTTATTATATCTTCTCCAATTTTCAACCAAAAACTAATGTTGATAACGTGGAATATCCAGATTAACATATATTAAAGAAATTATATATAGAAGAAATCTTTAAAAAAATTTGGATTTAATATTATAAGATTGCATGTGATTTTAGGGAGAGTCAGTCACTAAACTGGAAAGGGAAAAGGTAAAGGAGCCCGCTGACGGTCAACAACGGTCAATGAAGGAAAAGAACAGAGAGTTGAGAGAAAAAAGAAAAATGAATAGGAAAAAAAATTGAAGCCGCCTCTTAGAAACCTAAAAATATAAAATGAATTAATTGAAAAGAAAATTAAAAGTTAAAATGAAAAAAAATTAATTTCGCAAGTATAAAAAATAAAAATTAAATTAAATTAAATTTTTTAGGCACATGGCACAAGATGATAGGTTAAAATTTTAAAAAATTAACAAAGTTAATCAAGTACCAATTAATATCAGGCATGTACAAGTCTAAAAAAGTTAAAAGACAAAAAAAATTTAAACCTTTATATAGGAACTATTGCCATGTTTTGGGATTTAACTTAACAAAACAAAAATTCAAGCCTTAACCCGAATGTAAGAACAATTGCCTAAGTATACCAATAATAAATTCAAGCCCCAATCTAATAACAGTTACCAAATTCAAGTCCCCAAAAAATGATTCACTATCAAATTTATTAGAAAACTTGTGAAATAAGCCAGCAATTTCTTTTACTAAATCATCCTAGTTGCCTTTGAGAAACAAAAACCCTGGCCAATAAAGTTCAAACATTGCAAACCAGCTCATCGAAGTAAACAAAATGTGATAGTAAATTAAAGAAAATTCAACTTCAACCAGTCAGATGTGGCCTCGGCTTCTCAAATGAAAAACAATACCCAATCAACAAACTGCCAGATGTTCACTACCAAAAATTTTAGAACTATAAACCACATCAACTCTCTTTTCATTGCAATGAGAGAACTTACATAAACAAGTTAGGCTTTGATGCCTTGTAAGTGGTCTTCAGCTTCCTGGTAGGCGGCCTTACCTTCTTGAACACCAATGGGAACTTGATTTTGGAGTTGTGGAATTGCTTGGTGCTATCTCTCTTGCATAGCTTGGCTGGGATAGTTGCAGTCTTGATAATCTGGATACATGGGAACCGGACTCTGTGGCGAGAAGCCATCTCAGTGTACATCTGTTCAACAGCTCCGTTTAGAGTAGTGTCACGGTATTCCTTGTACATGTTATGATAACCGGTACGGCTTTGGTAGCGGAGCCATATACCATAATTCTTAATCTTGGTAGGGTTCTTCTCAAATATCTGCAGAGAAATTTGCTTTAGATACCAGGCATTAAAAAGAATATCAAAGAATGCATCAGAAATTGTGTTGCCTTGGGTGTACAGATGATCATTATGCAATCACTAACTACAGCATTTTTTCCTGGATAAGGATTCCACCACATAGCCAGTAAATGAATTCTGCTCAGCAAGAAAAGAAAAGAGATAGGGATAAAAAAAGAAAACCTAAATCATCCAATTTAATTCCAGGAATTGCTTTTCGAATTCAGTCTGGCATATGAAACCCCAAAAAGTTATGCGCCCAAATAAATCATTTAATGCAATCACAATCAGCAAAACAAAGATGAATAAGCTACGAAGTGCACTTTTCTAAAACGAAGTCGGTAAGAAAGCCTTAAAATCAGATATTTCTTAGCTATCTATGTTCCCTGCTGCTCTCAAGACAAATTTAAAGAGCTTAAGAACACAATCTCCGGTGTAAATTGAAGAGTAATGAGCTAAACATTGGCAATCGCACACAAAGTAGCTTCAGACATTAATCAACATACGCTAGCTATAAAAAAGAATGCAAAGGATGCGTTTCTTATTCAAATTTCCACACATTATCCCACAATAAATCACTTGATACAGAATGGATTATCAAAGGAATAACACTGAGAATATACCTCATTGATGGCAAGGACCTGACCATTGCTCTTCTTAACCTTCTTCAGCTTCCTCAAGAAGTACCTAATGAACATCAAAGGAGACACAAAAATCAGAAACCCGTCAACATAAAGCAAATGGGAAATAAAGCTAACCAAAAAATCCATGAAAATAATCACTAACCAGAACTTGGATTTGGCCCGAACCTCATTGGTGGCCCAGAGCTTCATCCTATAGATCTTGGGATGCTCATCGCTCTCTGTTGGGTGAGCCCTTCCAACTACTTGGTACTGGTGAAACTGCAACCAAAACCAAAATCAATATAAAACTTTTCTTCTTTTTTTCTCTCATTTCTCATATTAATTCAAATACAGCTTGAAGCAACACTCCTCCCTTTAATGGCTGAGAAAAACCCATTAAACCAGTAAAAAGAGTAAGTGTTTTTAATCCCATATTTACTAACAACTTTCTAGCCAAAATGCAATAAAGAAAATTTCGAACGGATCGAAACCAAGCATAACATCACATAATAAAATCGCTATCAAATTTGTGAAGCTAAAAAAGGGAAATAGAGGGAGTAGCGGCGTTGATCTGAGAAAAGAGAAGGCGTTGCCCACTTACCCTGAAAGTAACCATTTTTGAGGGAAAGATAGTTTCTGAAGAAGTCACGGCCCTCACTCAATTAGGGTTTTGTCATTATCAAAAACGTTTATATAGTACTTAGCTTTGAGAAATTGGATTGGGCATAGTGTTTTTAGATGAGTTCCTGTTATTAAATGGGTTTAACAAATTTCTAAGCATCGACCCAAATGGTTATAAATTAAAGACCTTATATTAGTATAAGCCCAATTTGAATCTTGAATTATTCTTATTCGGCCCAAAATTAATACAATATTTTGAGTCATCTCTTAAATAAAATTAGATTATCCTACACTCAAAATCTGACTAAAAGAAATATATGTAATAAAAATTTAAAAATTAATATTATAATTAAATATGTTTTGGTTGAAAGGGTAAATTTGAGATATTTAAAATTATATTATTTTTCGATTGAGTCTTAATTCGATTGGTATCAATATTATTATTAGTGCAGGAAGACGGGGGTTGGAGTGCGCTAAAATGTATTATTCTTATATTTAAGGGTTAGGACGAGATTATGGGTAGTTTTAAGCATTATATCAAAAAGAATATTCTAAACTTATGGATGAAAAAAAATAATGTTTGGGAGAATTTTAGCTCTATTTAAATTTTCAACTCTATTCGGTTTTAGATTTAGTTGAGATCTAATATCACTATTAAGTATCGAAAAAAAATGTGTTACTTTTATAGAAAAGGGTATTTATGGTAAAGCAACATGCTGTGATGGGTTTAAACATAACATCTTATTTTAGTTAATTTATGACTTTAAAAAAAAAATCCAGATATCCACTGTTACTTATTATAAAATAGAAACAATGGGTAGATTTATTCCCTTTTCTAATTCAAACCTCTTTACAATGGACTAATTTAGGAGAAATCATTTTAGAAAATATTATGTCAATATTTCTTACGATTGGCATTGAAAGAAAAAAAAGGAAAATAAACAGAATAAAGGGCAAGTAAAGATTGTCATGTTTTTTAGCCTTTTGTATTTAGGGTTAACATAAAATTGGAAATTTTGAATAAAAGATTCAGAAATATTGAGAGGAAGAAAAGAACACCTTTTTATGACTAATATGACTAAGGGGAACAAAATTTGAAGATGGGGTGAAAATGATGTAAAGCTATTATGCAGATTTAAGGCCAATGTAAGCAGCACATAAAGCCAACACAGAGGAAACAGCATATGCACCAGCAACAATCATTGGCTCTTGGAGTCCACATAGTTCTAGATGATGATGCAAAGGCGCCATTTTAAACAACCGACGCCCGCTTCCATGATACTGTTTTGTTGCTTTAAAGTATACCACCTGACAAAATAAAGAGTCGATTATCATCGACATTCATCCATAGTCGCAGCAATGATGTATTATGCAATGTCGGAAAGTTGAACCGATAACACAATCAATGAGGGTAACTCAGAGCAACTACATAATACATGTTTAGAACAAATACTGATTCATGCATTAATAATTAGAGGCAATGGAGAATAGCACAAGATTCAGACATTTAACTTGAATAACATACCTGCATAACAATTGATGATGCTTCCAAAACAAACAAACCAGATGCAATGAATAAGGGAAAGAACATTCCAGTACAAGCGGCCATTGCAGCTAATGCGCCACCGAGGGCCGAGGATCCAGTATCACCCATAATTACACCTGCTTTGTACTGGTTGTGGAAAAGAAAACCAATGCCGGCCCCAGCCATGGCTGTCCCAAATACACTAAGTTCTGATGGGGATGGAGAAATAACATTTAGTTTTGAAGAAGGTAAATACTTGTAAAGAGCATAAGAGAAGCTTAAAATTTACAAGTTTTTAACATTATAATCATATTTTAGTGTTTCACTAAGATGGTTGCTATAATAAAATATTAATAAATATGATAAGATGAAAAACAATGGAAGAAGTCAGAAAACTTCAACAAATCAAGGAGTAGGCTTTAAAATATTGTTTTGCACGTCATCTAGATGATGCAACTCAAAAGTGGAATCATGTGTCTTTAAAAATGTTATTGCAGCAATAGCCAATGAATAAGCTGTGAACAGACGATAAATGCATGCGACATCTCAAACTAACGATATTTGCTTGTTCAAAGGAATCTATACTAACCTGGGCATATTGGAAGCACCGCAATTGACATTCCAATAAAAGCTAATGAAGCAGTCCCAGCAACAAGACCATCAAGACCATCTGTTATGTTAACCCCCTTTCCCATGGAAACAAAACAAAGTGGAGTCAACAATAGGTAAAATTTTCCCAAGCACAGCAGGCCCAACGGTGCAGGTAGAGGAACCAGCATTTTCCTGCAATAAAAGTTAAAAATGGTTTAAGAGAAAACCAAATGTATCATTTGAGCATAAAACACAACATGAAATATAGTCTTCAACCAACAGTCTAACACATAAACTGAAGCAATGGGAGAAGAAATGTGAAAGACCAAATGGTAGTTTATTTACTCGAACAATCATCCATTAAAGACCTCTTTTCTGATATTCATATAAGTGCTACAATTCCCCCTAACAGCCCTTGTATGATAACTCTCCTTCACTAAGTTTAACCAAATTATTTTCTTTCTTTTTTCTCAAAAGAAAAGTTAAGGAAACTTGTTATTTTGTCATAAATTTTCTGGCACAAGATTAGATATGTGAGTTACCATCAGATAAATGTGATTCGAATTAGTTACAAGAAGATATACATGCCATAGGGTGACGATAAACGTGTAGAATCCAACCAAAATGAAAACCAAATCCCAACAGCTGCCTGTAATGACAAACAGTTCAAGATCAGAGCCGAAAAAGGTTAAAACAAACGCCTAAAGTGACAAGGATGGAACTTATATTATTAACGAAAAAGGCAAAGGAAAAATGTAGCTACCTCCAAAAGCAGCCTTAACCATGGATCTATACCATTGCTCTTTTGCTTGGTGGAACCTAAGGCGTCATCAAGTAGTCCAATTGTAGCAAATGCCAAGGTTGCTGCTGCAGTAGCACCAACTTCAGCAGAAGAAAAACCAGTTGCAAATCTCGCAACAGCTATACCAACTGGTATAAAAAAAAGTCCACCCATCGTTGGGGTCCTCTTCTTTGTCAAATATTTTTCTGGCCCTATTTTCTTAACTATTTGATAAAACTTAAAAATTCTAAGCAATGGGATACCAACATAACCAGCACACAAAGCTAAGATCAAAGATATCAAAAACGGGGAAGTCAAGTAGAATGGCGCTAAAGGTAGCCTAACAATTTTCCATCCACACCAATCCACAAGTAAAAGAACCATTGTCAGGAAGATTATTAGAGCCAAGTTCATTATCATCCCAGGGTATATCCTGCAATTAATTTAGCAATCCGTCAACGAAAGCCTTGAAAAGGGTATAAATTCATGTAAGTTTAATTATGTTTTCAGTCCCTGTAGTCTTCAAACTTTTGAAATTTAGTCCTGTTTAAAAATTAAAGTCCAAATCATAACACTATTAACACATAATCAATTCAATAACACTTTAATTTTTAAACCAGACAAGTAGAAGGAGTAAATTCATGAAATTAAAAGCAGTAGGACTAAAATTCAAAAGTCAGAAGAATACAGGGAGCTGGGGGGGAAATTAGACCGTTTATGTATCAGAAAACTCATAAAAAAAGAGCTTGCTTGTGTCTTTTTAGGCCTTTTCCACGCAAAGCAATCCGACGGGAAGCCTTGGCTAGAGCTTCTTCAAGTGGCAAATCCTCATCAGACAAAGAATTTAATACCAAATCCCCATCGCTATCTGACGAATGCACATAAGCTGCCAACGAATCCTCTTCAATGGTCCAGTCATCAAACGAAGAAATTCCCACCGAGTCCTAAAACAATAACCAAAATAATAAAAAAAATCATTTCAGAAACCACATTGAAAAAAGTGTCATTACTTACATCATCGGTGGCGTTGACTCTAACGACATCGTTTCCGGATCGCCGCCTTCGGTCCTGTACATTTTTGGATCGCTTGATCTGTAACTTGAGAGGAGAGTAGAAACTCGACGTAACGGGAACGCAGAACGGAGGAGATGAAACGGGGAGGCTGGTGCGTCGTTTTGGGGATGGAGTGAGTCCCGAATAACAGAAATGGTGTAGAGTTAAAGATGATGAATGAGATCGCATGACTGAAGTTTTCATTTGAAGGAGAGATTAGAGGCCATTCGACAGAATTAACTGAAAAATGGTGGATGCAAAAAAAAAAAAAAAAACCAACAGAAAATAACTGATCATGTTTAAAAAGGAAAAATACCTCGTAAACGCCGGTAACGTGGAGACTGTGGGTTTCAAAGCGCGACGCGCCCTTCTCGTGGGGACATTTGATTACCCATGGGTTGCTTACGTTTGAGCCCCAATATTCTAATCCACCCAGATAATAGGTTGGTCCCGATTGATATAGAATTTTATTTTCATTTTTTAGGTCCGACTTACTAAAATTGTACTAAAGCTTAATCCACATTAAAAATATTAAATTCGAGTATAATAATTATAAATTTTTAAAATTATTTTATATAAAAATAAATTTTAAAAATATTAAATATATAAAAAATATTAAAATAAATATTTTTCAACAAGTTGTACATTAAAATAAAATTAATGTATAATTTTAATATTTATCCCTATTTATTATCTTATAAAAATTTATTATTTTTTAATTAAATTAAAACCTAATTAATTTATAACACCATTGTCGATATTATTTTTTTATTTGAAAAACGAGAGTCGACTTAAAAACAAAAATAGAGTCTCCACCTATCTTTTTCGAGGTGTGATCAGATTACCTTGAGATTGATAATTTTAATAAAACATTTTGATTTATTAAAATAATGATTTTGGGTCTACAAAATTCGAGAAAAAAGGGTTCGGGAGTTGGTTACGCACGAGGAAGGGTTAGTACCCTCGTAACACCCAAAATTGGTACAAATTGATTAATTAATGTCCTATTGTCTAAAATTTTAAAAAATATTTTGAAATACAATTTCTTTTAAAATATTTAAATAACTCAAATTGAACATTAAAATTCTCTTGTTTCGAAGGAATATAATATCACATCCAGCACGTTAGGACATGATTCTTTAAACCTTCGAAACCACGATCAATTCTTGATTTCCAAAAGCTCATACATTTGAAAATTACAAAAGGATATTCGATTATTTGGTCCAACAAAAAACCGAAACCCAACACGTTAGGGCATGATTTCTCGGATTTCTAAACATAGAACATTGCCTTTATTTTTTTAGAAATCCTTATCTCGAGATACAAAATGTCATATCTAGTGAGCTAGGACACAACACCTTGAATTCCTAAGAATAAGCTTCTATTTGAAACTTATGCGTTTTGATTGAAAAAGGGGTACTCGGTTACTTAGATTCAACGAGGAAAATTGGAACCCAGTAAGTTAGGGCACAATCTTCTCGAAGATGCCAAATACCGAGTATTGCCTTATTTTGAAAACTTTTGAATAAAATGATTTTAAAACTTAAACGATATTAAAACACGACCTTTTAAGCGAATAAAATGCGATGGAATAATAATGTACAACGCAAAGTAATAATTCATAAACAAAATGTTATAATAATGAATCACAAATAACAAACAAATACAAAGTAAGAAAATTTAAAATAAAATATAAAACAATTCTAAGCAAATGATATGTAACACCCTGAAAATTTCTACAGTAAGATATTATCCTTAATACAATAAAATAAGGGAATAAAGTGACAAGAAGAGGAAAATTGAGTTATGTCATTGGGAAGTATATTATGACATCTTGATCCAAGAAAGGACTAAATTATAAAAGTGAGAAAAGTTTTGTGGCCCAATAGTAAATACTCAAAATTTGAGGGATTAAAGTGTAAATATGAAAATTTTAAGGACTAATAGTGCAAATACTTTAAGGGTGGAATGATCTAGAAACTAAGGAAAATTGATAAATAAGGACCAAATTGAATAGGTGAAGAATTATGATGGACTAAATTGTAATTTTACCAAATTAAGTGATGATTCAAGAATGGAATTTTAAAAGATTACGAAGGGCAAAATAGTCAATTGAAAGAGAGAGAAATCTAGAAAGTAATGATGATGTTGGTGATATTTTATAGTTATTTAATTAAATAATTATTATTTATTTAATATTTTAATAAGATATTTTATTTTTTATTTAGTCTATATATATATATGTGTGTGTGTGGAAAAAAAAAACAACACACACACCATCCATTATCTTTCCCATGCAAACTAACGTGAGAAGAAGAGAGAAAGAAAGAAAGTTTTACTTTCTTTTATAATTTGGTTTTTTCACCAAAAATCTACTATTTTCACCTAGAAATCAAAAAAATTTCAATAGCCATCAAGAGAGAAAGATCACAAGGAGACTATGAAAAGCTAGAATATTAAGTTAGATTCAAGAAATAGAAGCTGGAGGAGAGAGAAAATTAAGTTAAAGATTGAAATCAATGGAACAAGGTAAGAACATCAAGATTTCAATACATTTTTAAGATTAATATTATTGAAAAAGCATGGAATTGATGTTAATGTAGAGTTTTCTTATATATGGTCTTATGTTCTTGATATGTTAGTGAAGAGAAAATAAGAGAAAGTAATGAGAAATAGTGTAGAGAAAGAAAATAAGGGTGTTATAAACATGGTAAATAAACATCTTGCACTAAAATAGTTTTGGACAGCAGCAGTAGGTTAATTTTGAAAAATTACCATAAATTGTGAAAATCTAGTTAGAGGATGAAAAAAAAAACAGAATTAAAGCTTATTAAGTCTAGTTTCTTATAAAAGAAACGGTGTAAGCAATGGAATCGTTAATTGTGAGATATAATAAATTTAGTGAGACAAGGTCAGAATGATTTTGGGTTCCCCTGTTCTGACTTTGGAAAATCATAAAAAATTGGAGAAAAATAATTAAGTTCTTAAAGTTATATGTTTAAAATCCTGAATGATTCTATTTTCAATAGAAACAAACGATAACATTATCCAAATCCTGTGTATAATGAGATAATTAATTTTTAGTAAAGAAGGATTGGAACTGTCAGACAACAGAATAAGAGTGAATTTAAAGAATAAACTGTACTTATTGCCTGAACCAAAAATTCTGAAAAGTTTATGGTAAGAATATACGTAAGTCTAGTTTCAAAGGAAATTAGCGGATCTTAATTTCGAATTATTCAGATCAAGATATAAATAATTTAGTGACTATGACGCAAATGGACAGTTTTGAATATACATATAAGTAAATAGTGAAATTATTGATAATGTTACTTATAGCATGTTATATAAATAAAGGATGTGGAATGGAGAGGAGGAGGAGGAAAATATGTATGAATATTCAGCTAGTATGGTTAATTTGCATGTTTTAGGCTCAGGGACTAAATTGAATAAAAGTAAAATTTTATGGGCAATTTTGTAAAAATATTAGAAATGAACAATTTGCATGAAATAGATTATTTTATTATTTGAAACTGCAAAATTGAATGAAATTATTAATTTAGTTCAAGATCGAGAAAAAAACATGTTTTAAGGATTAAATTGAAAAGTGTTGAAATTAAGGAAAATTCTGATATTTTATAGAATTCATGGGTTGTTATCAATTTTTATGAGGATAACGGCTGGAAATAAGGATTAAATTGTAAGAATTTTATTTTTTTGAGCCTAAGGATGAAATTGTCATTAATTAAAAGTTTAGGGATAAAATGATAATTTTGTTTAGAGCATTAATTGAATGTATTAAAACATGAAATAAATGAAAACAATGATCAAATTTATTTATAAAGATCCGGATGACTCGAATACTAGAATTGAACGTGGAAAAGAAAAGATACCAGATTAATGAAATTATAAATATGAACAAATAACGAGCTAAGTTAGTGTAACTTGAATTGTATATTTTAAATGCATGAAATATCGATATAATGAATTACCTGATTTATGTTTATGAAGAAATGACAAGAGAATGATATATATCATGACATGTAAATATGTGATTATCTTTGATACGTTAATACAAGGAAATTAAGTATATTGAGACGAGTAATAAATTCAAGTAAAACACGTTGAGAAAAAAATAAGTACGTTTAAGGGACAATATGCTTGATTTTAATTGGTTCCAAATATGAACGTTAAATGAAATAAAATATCTGATAAATAAATCGGTAACTCCGGTAATGCTCCTTAACTCTATTCCGGTGACGGATGCGGGTTAAGGGCGTTACATGATACATAAAAAGAATTTAAAATGGATGTTATAAAAACGATTTAAAGTATATAAAATAATTAAAAAAAATAGCATCCATTCAAGATAAAATAATATATAAAACTCTTTAAAAATAATATATAAACAATTTAAAATATATAATGTGTAAAAAAAAGTTTGAAATACATAATATATAAAAATATTAAAGTAAATAATGTATAAAAATTTGAAATGAGCGTTATATAAAAAGTTAAAATAGATAATAACAAAAAAATGTAAAATAAATAAATAAATAAATAGAATGTTAATAACAAAAGTAAAAAAACATATATAAGAAAAATGATAATGAAAATAATATTAGTATATAAATAGAAATAAAAATATAATAAATAGAAATATAATAATAGTAGAAATATAAATAGATAAATAAAAATTAGATAAATAATAATAGTATTAGAATAACAAAATAGATATAAATAGAAACATAATAATAATAGCAATAATATATTAAATTAGTTAATTTGATAATAAAATAGCGGAAATAAAAAAAAGATTAAATCGAACTTAAAGCAAAATTTTGGGGCAAATAAAAAATAAATAAAAGGAAATGGACCAATTTAAACATGCGAATAACAAGGAGGGACCAAAAGGGAAATAATCCCCACCCTCCAAAACGTACAGCTTCAAAGAGGACTAAAATGCAGTCAAAATAAATTTTAGGGCCAAAAAAAAATTGAAAACTTAATTGCAAAATAGTAAAAAAAATGGAAGGGCTAAAAGCAATTGGACGAATTTAGAAAAAAACAAATAAATTGAAATGAAATGAACAAAATTCCTACGTGATTGAAAGAGAAAAAAAATAATTTAATTCAAATGGAAATAGGAAAAGAGAGATAATCAAATTCCAAATTGAGGTAGGAATACAGAAGTCCTCTCCCTTCAAAGAACAAAATACCTCTATTTATATATATGGGATTACTAAAAATAGCCTAAATAATTTAATAATAAAATAAAAACAAAAAAAAAATCATATCTTCCTATTTTTAGCCTTTTACCAAGTCAACAAATTTTGAATTCCTTGGCTTTCTCCATCTTTTTTATTTGATCACAATTTAATGATTTTCTTTCAATTTAACCCTTTTTAACTCATTTTCGACCGATTGCAGTCTTTGACTTTATTTATTCAGTTATTATTTTTTGGGGCAAAATTAGCCTATTACAACCATCTCAATCATATATATAGAACATTTCCCATAGTTTTAGAGTTATTAGTACAAAACCGTCTGCTATTGAACAAACCCCAAAATAATGTAACAAAATCAAGGCATACATGGCATGCCAGAACGAAAGATCAGTAAAACCCATTCCTAGTTCCCACAACTCCTGGATGAAAATAAACCTGTCATTGGTAAGCCGAATTTGGGCATGAAATTTTTCATTAAAAACAGTCGGACTCAAACCAAGTTTGATTTAAATAATATAAGGTACATTTAAATTCAAATTAAGTTTATATAAAATATATTTTAAATATTTTATTAATATATGAACAAGAAAATTGATCCTCAAAACCAACCAAACGAACAAGCAACTGCTTGGAAGTGAACAATCAATTATATTGTGCATCCAATGATAAAGAGCCAAATTATTTTCGCTAAAAATTTAATTGATATGAACATAATCCAAAAACAAGAACCATGTAGGTGGTATTTTTATCACGATGCCAGTTCTTAAATATAAGCTAACAGCATCACTAAGTAAATAATCCATATTTGGGCTTCAAAACTTAGCCTTTGAAACCATATAATAGAAAACCCGCTTCCAGCTTTCCACATCTGTACAATTCCACAATCACAATAACCAACACGTTAGGCAAGATTATACCAGACGCAAAAGCACAGCTCACTAGCTTTGCCTAGAAACTAGTGGCTGTCCGCGTCCCATTGTGAATCCCCTCGTTCCATCAGGCATTCTAGGGCCAGGGGGTGGCTTTGATGGTTCAGTGGCATGAGATGAGGATGTCGTTCCATGGCCTGTATAACATAATATATTATCAAACAAATTATTATCATATGGGAATGAAGGGAAAACAAAGAGCTTAGAGCTGTGGGATATTCTGATACCAAGTCCATTGGTACCACGAGTTCTCGGTTTCCTTGCTCGTCCTCTGTTTCTAGGTCGATGCCCATTTTTCTCCTTGGACAAATTCTCGCCATCCTAAGATTAGAAAGCAAATAAATATTTAAAAACCCAGACAATCTTTTACTTATCTAAGAGAATGGTTCCCAATGCATGCCTAGTTCTAACTCAGTCTGCAGAATAGAATATGGAAACTCCACTATGCCAAATTCAAGAAAAATAAAAAGAAACAAGCCATTCAACATCCATTTATTTCGTCCGTTTCTTCCAAAATAAAATAAATAGTGTTGTATGCCTGCCCTTCTAATTCACCACATATTCTTGCACTTATAGAGGAAGTGTTGCCATTTTTTAGTGGAATTTAGAGCCTACCTCATCTGGTAAACCTTCATGATGCTGATTTGAGGCGTTATTCTCATCATCTCCCGTTTGATCAGATGCTTGAGCATTGCTGTTCTTTTCAGCAGGGTCAGGTCCTCTCCAAGCTGGCCTTCGCTGAGCATGTTTGCCCTATAACAAGGTGAAGAACATTAATACCAATTTATTCCCAAAGTTTGAGACGTAAAAGAAACAGGAATATTACCATTATTCGCTTAAGAAGCTTAACATGCATGCCATTTCTCCAGTCACGTTCATCATTCAAGGTAGCCACCTGGTCCCATAACCAGAGGAGCTCAAACTCAATTAATCATGATTACAATATCCCAAAAGGAAAAATACAGTTGATTAAATACTTTGTTGACACTTACAGCTTTTTCAGCAGCCTCCACTGTCTCATACTCCACTAGGGCATGTAACTACACCCAAAACCAGGAAATTAAGCAGATCATAAACAAGGCTATATACATGTAAAGAAAGTATAGCTACAAATAGTGAGCAAGTAAAATAGCCAACCTGAAAGTTTGGAAAACTAGCAAAACAACACTGGATCTATTTCAGAACAAACTGTAACTAGAATCAGGAATCTTTCTCTCTAATCTATTTCAAAAAGGGTCATAATTGTATTGACACTGGATGTTACAAAACCAAGGGGTTTTCAAACTAAACGACAATATAGGAAGAAACCTGTTCTAGATAGCTCTTATAACGAAAGCCTGTCATGCTTACAAATCTATGCCAAACTCAAAGATGGTCACAGATACCAAACATCATAAATTTTACGTACAAACTTAATTAAATACCACAATAACAATGCATGCTAATGTGCCAGCCAATTCATTACAAACCACAAATAACACAAAAATGCTCTTCAGTAATTATTCAGTTCAAAGCTTTGTATGATATTTTCAAGAAAGCATGTCTGATCTAAATGCAACAACTGGTTAGGTTATTAGAACAAGGATTGAGAAGAGAAAAAGAAGGGTAAAGGACAAAAGATTGACTAGTTACACAAAAAATAATCCGACTAGTTAGAAACCAATTCCATACCTTGCTGCTGACCAAAATATCTACCCTAACACTTTTCTTTGACTCTTCCACAGCATGTGGATCGCGGAGGGATATATTCTTGATGCTGAAAATTCAAAAGGAAATCTACAATCATTTAAACAAGGAAGCACAAACATCATACTTAACGGCAAGAAGGAATGAGCACATTTCCTTTATAAAGGAAAACACGTACTTTCCAACTTCACCAAATATCCTCCTAATGTTCTCCACTGAATGATCCTCTGGAAGATTTTCTACCAAAACAGTGAATAACTAGGGTCCACAAATTAGATGTCATTTAAAGATACAAATATGAGAATGAAACCATTAAGTTCCATAAAAGAAATACCTTAGGGTCCCTGACCTCAATAGATGGAAGAGAATTCCGACGCTTCACCATCTTCCCATCAGAACTAACAACCTAGGACATTTCAATGAAATTAACAATTAATGGCTGAGAGAGAGAACAAATTCTGAATCTTTTTGAATTGAAATTGAAAAGAATTCTAAGTCTTCTTGAATTGAAATTGTAGCCTTTGAATCTGTATTACATCAGCAAGTCAGGGCCATATTGCAGTTATTGCATAAGAAAAATGGCTATCTTTATGAGGAGTGAGAGTCTAGAAACATACAAGTAGGGAAGACTCTTTAAGCGCAGCGACTATTGATGGATAACTTCTGCTGAGTCTTTTCATTCTCCTAAAAGACGCAATTAATGATATAGAAACTGCAATGAACAGAAAAAGAAAACATACGCATGTAAATAACAAGATACAATGATAATAAGAATAGGTATTTCAATCTGACATAAGGAAGGCTTCACCTTGCAACAACAATAAAGTAAATAATAACTTAGTCATACAACAATGCTAGAAAACTAAAGAGGCTACTCTATCTCCCCCTTCAACGGTTTTCAACTGATCACTGGAATTGTCCACGAAACAAACATAGATGAATATGCACAGACAGTAGAATTGAAAGTGGATGCATCTGTCACTTTCCAGGTAAAGTGACATGAAGGCATGCAAAAAAGGGACACGTGTATATCCATTTTGTTCAAATTGACGAATTAAAGTGTTGCTAACCTGATTACCAGAACTTAAAACACAGGAGGAATAGAAAATATATAAGCTCAAATTAGTAGGTTTATGTGATCAATCTTGGCAACCGTTAACTGTTGAAGATGCTTATAAGGATACATAATATATAAGCAGTACGTTGCCCATTCATTTATTGCGGAGAGAAGTTTGGACACAGTTACCTAGCCCTTTCCATCTCACTTGTAGGGGAATTCTATGATCAACTACTCTTTTCACTGCTTAAGGAAAATTCAAAAGATAACTTTCTCATGGTTTCACTCAAAACCGCAAAATTCATGGGTTTGACATACGTACTTGCTATTCTTCAATTTCATCATCACAAACAAATTTTTTTACATCATTATCCATAAGTTACTTCAAAACCAAATTCAACTCCACATTCTTAAACTTCCCATACAGTGAAGGCAACCAAAAATTGAAATCCATGCATATTGGGAATCTGCTTAATGCCTTTTACGATATTGCACATTAACTTGTTGGTGATCAGAGTGATCACTGGTCATTTCCACACAGCAAAACTAATCATGACTACAAGTCGAAACATAATATCATTATCCAAACGTGAAATCAGCCTTCAACGCATTCTGCATATGGTATAATCACGCTGTATTCTTAACGCTTGGCAGCGAATATTAGTCACTTACCAAAACCTTCTTTGTTCTTCTTAATCAGACTCATCATGTACTTATCGGTCGGCAAATTTTCATCGCTGAAATAATATTCCACCTACGAAATACGGACAAATGCAGATATATGAATAGAGAATTAAAGACTTCATGTAAACAACAACACAAATGAAAACATAAAAGACTAAACGGGAATGAAAAATTGTAGGATCATCATTTCAAGAACGCAAGTGAGGAGGAATTCGAGCCCTTGCCTGCTTAATGATCTTATTTTTGAGATCATCAGTAAGGACAGCAGTCGCCGACGAGTTCTCCTGATTCTGCTTTTGATCCCGATTTTGACCGTTAGCGTGGTCGTGATCCTCCTCGGACGGAGGAGATAATGTCTCAATCTCCTCCTCTGCCTCGACGGATCCGACGGGAATGAGATCAAGAGAATCGCGCGGCGGAGAGAGCGCGGTAGGACCAGCGGTGGCGATGGTAGGCTCCACGTGGCTGTCCATCTTGGAGAGAGAGTAGGGAGGCAAGGAAAAAGTTAATTATTAAACGGAGGCAACTAATTCAAAAACCCCCCGCCCTTTCCCTTTATTTCCTTTCTCCTCCACTCTCTGGAAAATCTTTGTTTGATCTCTGCGGGACCATTTTATAGTGAAACCGAACTTTCCATTTAAGCCAACAAGGGTTCTTTTTGTCATTTCGGATGAACTTTATGCTATTCTGCTTTTGTCATTTCGGATGAACATTGGATCATTACTATTGAATAATAATTTTTGACAAAATATTTGTTTTACTCTCAAACTTTATAAAAATATTATTTTAATTAATTATTTAATTTTTCATCCTTTTTAATCTTTAAATTTATAATATTTATTAAATCACTCAAAATTAACTGAAAAATTAATTTTTGTTAACTTTGTTGACGTGGCATTTGCATGAAAGTTTTTGTGATGTTATTTAACATTTAATTAATTTTTTAAAAAAATTAAAAAATATTTTTACACTTTTACATATTTTTTATATTTAAAAATAACTAATAAATTGTTAACATGGTATCCACATGACAATCTACGTTATATTAATTTTAGAGGTGATTTGACAAAAAACCTAAAAATTTAAATAGAGAACTGAAATAACTTTTTCTTGTAAAGTCATTATGCCATAATTTTTTTTGACAAATAAAAAACTAGTTAAAATGTGTCGTAGGGCTTGTATTCTTCACAAATATAAAATTTAGTCTATATTTTTATTTTTAAGAATTTTATCTCTCTACTTTTCATATTTTTAAATTTAAATTCAATTGTTAACAGTGTTAACAATTAGACTTGAATTATAAAAATTTCAAAAGTAAATAAACTAAATTTTTAAAAATAAAATTATAAAGATTAAATTCCAAATTTATAAACGACCCATAATACATTTAAACTAATTTTTAAAATATTCATTTTTGTCACTCTTATATATTATTTTTATCATTTGTACTAACTTAAATTTTTTTATGAATTTTAACTAAGCCAACAGTGGATTGATAAAGGACTTACCTCGAAATCAAATCTTGTAACAGCCTGATTTAGACCCTAAACAGAACGGTAGTTTCGGGACCATGAATCTGAGTCAGAAAAATATTTTTAAATTATTTTCTATGTTTATTTTGTGTGAATTTATATCTGTGAAAATTTCGTAATTTAATTTTGTCGTTTGGGTGTCCGATTAAATAATAGGACTTAATTGCGTAAATTGAAAATTTGATAGTTTAAAGTAAGAGGGCCAAATAGTTGGTGATTTTCTAAGTTGGAGTATTTATAATGTAACTATTCCATTAACATGTGGCTTGTACGGTAATGGACATAGGTTATATAATTTTATTACTATTTCATTAAGGTTAGTTAGGTAAATTAATAATAAAATAATATATGTTATTATATCATAAAATAATAAGCCACATTCATGTTATTTCCTTCATCTTTGCACCGAAACTAAAACAAAGAAAAAGAAAGAAAACAAAGTAGGGTTCGGCCTTGTTCAAGCTAGATTAAGGTAAGTGTTCAGCTCAGTTTTTGATAATTTTTACGTTTTTGAAATCGTTGCTTCGAGTACTACAAAACCCATGCTTGAAATTTTGATTTTGATGAATATTTTGAGTTGTGCCATTGTTAATAACTTGTGATTTTTTTGTTTGATGATGAAAAATAAAAGATATGTTTTAGATTAACATATTTTGTATTGGAGTTTTTGATGATTTTGAGTAATAAGGACTTAATTGCAAAAATAATAATTTAAGGGACTAAAATATGAAATAAATGGGCTTGTATGAACACTAGGAATATTCGGCCAAACATGGGTACCTTGAAATTTTGCATATTTTGTGTTTTGTGCAATAGGGATTAAATTGTAAAAATTGTAAATGTCAGGGGTAAAATGGTAATTTGACCATTTATGTGTTTTTGGACTAAATTGAATGAAAATATGTTTGAATGAGCTTAATTTGAATATTTTTAGATCAAGAACCAAAGAAATCGGATTTAGACTAGGAAAAAACGAAAGTTGTCGACTAGCAGCTCCGTCCCGTTTTACGACGTCTGAGGTAAGTTTATAAGCAAATACACATGCCTAAATGTAGTTAAATGTTAAGTATATATGCTGGTATATAATATATGAATTTATACTTGTAAATGCCGAATGTGTATGAGTTTGAAACTATGTTCGAGCTTTCGATTCGACCGAGTTACGACGTTCGAAAGCCCTGTATGAACCTTAGGAATAGTTAGGATACATATGTCATGAAACAGGATTTCGACATTTGTGTTCCTTGTGTATGATTATTGAACCGAAAGTTAAAGGGTAGGTGTACATTTTGTGCTTATATTCGAATGAAGCAATTGAATTGCTAATGTGATATGTTATGTGAAATGTGTTAACATGTGAATAAATAAGCAAGACACTGGAAATGTATCCGGGCTAAAGACCCGCAGGCTTCGTGCTGGAAATGTATCCAGGCTAAAGACCCGCAGGCTTCGTGCTGGAAATGTATCC